>NC_071620.1:1830096-2130096 GCF_014839835.1 Dryobates pubescens
TCTGTTGTACAGAGCACCTTTATACAGATGTAAATATATACACACTAATTGTATTTGACTGATAAAATCAGAAAAGACATATGTTATGGAGAGTGATTTCTGTCCATTGTTGTAACACAAGTTTTACCAAGGGCATCCTGGCCTGCATCAGGAACAGTGTGGCCAGCAGGAGCAGGGAAGTCCTTCTGCTCTGTACTCAGCACTGGTTAGGCCACACCTTGAGTCCTGTGTCCTTTTGTGGGGCCCTCAATTTAAGAAGGACATTGAGACTCTTGAATTGTTCAGAGAAGGGCAGCAAAGCTGGGGAGGGGTTTGGAGCACAGCCCTGTGAGGAGAGGCTGAGGGAGCTGGGGTTGCTTAGCCTGGAGAAGAGGAGGCTCGGGGGAGACCTTATTGCTCTCTACAACTACCTGGAGGGAGGTTGTAGCCAGGTGGGGTTTGGTCTCTTCTCCCAGGCAACCTGCACCAGAACAAGAGGACACAGTCTCAAGCTGTGCCAGGGGAGGTTTAGGCTGGAGGTGAGGAGAAAGTTCTTCCCAGAAAGAGTAATTGGCCATTGGGATGTTCTGCCCAGGGAGGTGGTGGAGTCACAGTCCCTAGAGGTGTTCAAAAAGGGATTGGACGTGGCACTTGGAGCCATGGTTCAGTAGTCATGAGGTGCTGGGTGATAGGTCTGAGGTCTTTTCCAACCTCATTGGTTCAATGATGACTCACACACCAATTGTATTTGACTGATAAAATCAGAAAAGACATATGTCATGGAGAGTGATTTCTGTCCATTGTTGTAACACAAGTTTTGCAGTTGAAAGTATTCATTAGAGCTATAGATATTGCCTTGTGTGAAAAGAAACTAAACCCTGAGGAACGTTCCCAAAGCAGTGATACACATTTGCAAACCTGTTAATTGTTTTTAAGAACTCATATCCTTTCTGTTATTGATGTACAGCTATGCCTGCAGAACGCAGGTGTTTAGAATAACGGCACCAGTTCAACAGTGAAAGCGGTGCAGAAGAAGATGAAATCATTGCTGCAAATCTGTCTTTCCTAATCGTCTGTCTGTGCACGCAGGAACACCACGAAACATAGTGTGGTAGGTTGAGGCTGTGCCTTTAAAATTCAGTTACAGATTTTGGGCAGAAAGGTAGAAAAATATAAAGCAATCACTGTTGGGTGTGAAAAGGAAACCAAAGATTATCCTAAACAAATTCATTGGGTAAACATCTGGAATAAGAGGAGCTGTACCATAACAATTCCTCCTTTTTTTTTTCTTCTCTTCTGATCTCTGGCTGTTTTGCTTTGCTCAGGAGAGACACCCTGCTTATCAGCTGGCCTTGGCTAAGTCATAGAATCATGGAATCAATAAGGTTGGAAAAGATCATCCAGTCCAACCTGTCACCCAACGCCTCATGACTAACTAAACCATGGCACCAAAAGCCACATCCAATCCCCTCTTGAACACCGCCAGGGATGGTAACTCCACCACCTCCCTGGGCAGCACATTCCAATGGCTAACAACTCTCTCTGGGAAGAACTTTCTCCTCACCTCCAGCCTAAACCTCCCCTGGCACAGCTTGAGACTGTGTCCTCTTGTTCTGGTGCTGGGTGCCTGGGAGAAGAGACCAAACCCCACCTGGCTACAACCTCCCTCCAGGTAGTTGTAGAGACCAATAAAGTCTCCCCTGAGCCTCCTCTTATCCAGGCTAAGCAGTCCCAGCTCCTTCAGCCTCTCCTCACAGGGCTGTGCTCCAAACCCCTCCCCAGCTTTCTTGCCCTTCTCTGGACACCTTCAAGAGTCTCAATGTCCTTTTTAAATTGAGGGGCCCCAGAAATGGACACAGGACTCAAGGTGTGGCCTAACCAGTGCTGTGTCTAATTCCTCTGTTTCTTTTTCTCTTGTCCCTTTTGTACATTTCAAACATTTCAATAAATGGAATTTCAATATGTCCTATCACACCCTCATAAACATTACATAAGATAGTATAAAACTTGATATTCTGGAATCTTCCCTGCTGGCACTCCTCCAGAGCTACAGTATCAATGTTGGATCATGCTCAAAACCACAAAAATCTCTAATACACCTCAGCACTAAGAAGCAGGGGTCAGAAAATAATCCCCAAACCCTCACAGTCAACCATGCATGGTGAATTCTCCTTGCATGTATTTGAAGTTTCACTTTTGACCTTTCAGTGCATGCTACAAGAGAAAGCTCTCAGCAGAAACAGTAGCACCACTGTACTAAGACGCCAAAGCCAGAACTCCATCTTCTTGGTAGCATAAAAGCCCATGGCAGTAAGTTTGGACAAACCATCAGAAATTGCCCTTGACAGGGGAGAACTGCACAGTGCCTCCACATGAAAATATCTGGATATAAACTGGAAGGGACAGCAAAAAGCCTGACCCTATCAAGTCTGTGCTCCTATCCATCCTGTGTATTTAGCTTGCTATCTGTCTGCCCCAAAGTCTGCAAACACTATCTGGAGTCAAAGTAAGTTGCAACATAATAAAACCTGAAGGAAAATTAAGGGGAAGCATGGGGTGATGCTGATAGACCAAGTCTAGCAGGTTGGGAATCTTCAGGTCTGACTCAGCTGTTTTGGGACACACACATTCTCGTCCAACTTGTTGAAAATGGAAGAAATTATTTGTCCCACCCCCCCCAAAAAAATTTTAGTTATCAACTTTGAACCTTCTTCATTCATATTAACTCTGAAATAGTATTCTTAGTGGCTGCTTTTTCCTTTGTTAGTTGAATTTTTAGAACTGTTAAACAGAAAGGGATGTCAGTGTAGGCGCTGATTGACAGCTGCTTGAGTATGAGCCAGCAGTGTGCTCAGGTGGCCAAGAAGGCCAACAGCATAGTGTGACCAGCAGGATCAGGGAAGCAACTGTCCCACTGTACTCAGCACTGATGAGGTCTCACACCTTGAGTGCTATGTTAAAGCTTAGGACCTTCACTACAAGAAAGACATTGAGCTGCTGGAGCAGGTCCAGAGAAGGGAAAGGCAGCTGGTGAAGGGTCTGGAGAACAAGTCTTATGAGGAGCAGCTGAGGGAACTGGGGTTGTTTAGCTGGGAGAAAAGGAGTCTGAGGGGAGACCTTAAATGCTCTCTACAACTACCCAAAAGGAGGTTGGAGTGAGGTGGGTGTTAGTCTCTTCTCCCTAGTAACAAGTAATAGTACAAGAGGAAACAGCCTTAAGTTGCAGATTGGATATTAGAAGGAAATTCTTCAGTGAAAGGGTTACCAAATGCTGGAACAGGCTCCCCAGGGAGGTGGTTGAATCACTGTTCCTAGATGCAGAGATGTGGTGCTAAGAGACATGGTTTAGCCCCAGACTTGGTACAGTTGTATAAGAGTCTGACTTGATCTTAAAGATCTTTTCCAACCAAAATGATGCTATGATTCTATGTTCTATAGCAAGAACACCAAATATAAATGTGTATTTTTAGGAGCTAAAAAAATTAACAGATGACTTACGGATGAGAGGAAATCCCTTTAGGTCATAAGGTTAATATTCAGGATTTTCTTTAATATAAGAAGGGTCAGACTCATTATTAACCTGAATAAGGAAGCACTGGTTAGCCCTTGTTCAAAAGTGCTCCTGATCCAGCAAGCAAGGGAGTGGGGAGTGCTACAGGCAGGGAACAACAGTTGGCATATCCTACTCAGCTCTGTCTTTTGGCTTTAACAAAGTAAATCCTCTTTCCAGCTTAGAAAGAGACAAAAGAGGGTGCAAATGGATTCTCTCATCCATGAGAAGCCAGCTTCTCATCCTCATGCGAGCCACAAATTTCCTACAAGCAGCTTGCAGAGCTCCCTGGTTGCTTAGCCTGAAGAGGAGGAGACTCAGGGGTGACCTTATTGCTCTCTACAACTACCTGAAGGGAGGTTGTAGACAGGCGGATGTTGGTCTCTTCTCCAGCCAGCACCAGAACAAGAGGACACAGTCTCAGGCTGCAGCAGGGGAGGTTTAGGCTGGAGGTTAGGAAGAAGTTCTATACAGAGAGAGTGATTGCCCATTGGGATGGGCTGCCTGGGGAGGTGGTGGAGTCACCATCACTGGAGGTGTTCAGGAGGAGACTTGATGGGGTGCTTGGTGCCATGGGTTAGTTGTTTAGGTGGTGTTGGATTGGTTGATGGGTTGGACACAATGATCTTGAAGGTCTCTTCCAACCTGGTCTATTCTATTCTATTCTATTCTGTTCTATTCTATTCAGGCTAAGGCTCGTGCTCCTGAGCAGCAGCACTGTGCACTATATGTTCAGACAGAAGCACATTGCCCTATGAAACCATACCTTGCCTCAGGCCTTCTGTTTCAACACATGCCCTGTGACGAAGCCTACAACCCTGCAATCAAGCATACTACTTACACAGTACTTCAGCTAGCAGCTAAGACAGTGTAAACCAACACTGCTTCCCAAGGAATTCCTAGGATTACTTTTCCTCTTAAAATCTCAGCAATAAAATTGAGGGGTTTGCCCTGGGCCACTATTGCCAACTACCAAGCCCTTCCTTCCTCATTATGTTATTTGGAGTGAAAGATGTGGATTGGCATTTGCCACATGAAGAAATGGCCCCAGACTCTGGCTACAGAGGAATACATACCATGACACACCAAAAAAATGGTAGAAGCAGAAAGAACAGAAAATTAAGGAGAGTAGGGTGAGAGAGCAATGGCTTTGTAGGCTATATAGTGAGTTTTGTTTCTGAGGTTTCTTAGTTTTCCTCAGTGTTTAACAGCTGGAATAAGGCAACTGCAGGGTGCAGATTAGTGATAAATGGCTAAAAAGAAGCTTACAACCAGCAGCACCTCCCTGGTGCTGCCAATTACAGGGGCCTTTAATTTTAGTAAAGTCTAACTGAAGAACTGTTTAGCACCCTCAAGTAGTTCTGTTTTGTTTTGCTTTTAAGAGACACCTGAGGATGGAATACAACTTCAAAAAAAGAGAGTATTTGCAGACTTCTGTTATGCTTTATGTTTACACCTCTGGTACAGTGTTTAAAATCAGCAGATTAAATATCACCTACGATTTAGTCATCTTAATCCCAGAGTCTGTGTAGACACTCTTGTAAAAATAAATGCTTGAAGGTACATTTCCCTCAACAAATATATAAGACCATGGAGATGAACACTCAGTATTTAAAGCCCTGCATCATGGAAGCCCAAGGCAATGTAGTACTGTAGACTGTAAGGTAAGTAAGATGGAAAACAGATGAAGGGATATGAAGCATATTTCATTTTTCTTAAGTCTGTTTTCTAATGATCTGAAAAGTTGGAGAGGACATCAAACAGGAATAACTTGCAAACACCATAGCAGGCCCTTACCAAGCTTGGCATTTGGAAGGACTTCAGAGGGACTAGCCAGAGGTGGAGACTGGTCACAGTGAATGGCCAAGAAGATCCATAAGTGGAGGTTTGCAAGCTGAACTTTCTGGCATTTGACTTAAGAGGAAGAGGCAAGAGAATGGGAACCCAGGAACTGCTGTTCCTTTGGTACTCAGTGCACTGGAAAGGCAGCTTTACAGCTAGGCTATCTGCTCTACTGTTTGAAGAGAAGGGCAACGAAGTTGGTGAGGGGCTTGGAACACAAGTCCTATGAGGAGAGGCTGAGGGAGCTGGGGTTGCTTAGCCTGGAGAAGAGGAGACTCAGGGGTGACCTTCTTGCTCTCTACAACTACCTGAAGGGAGGTTGTAGAGAGGCAGAGGTTGGTCTCTTCTCCCAGGCAGCCAGTACCTGAACAAGAGGACACAGTCTCAGGCTGCGCCAGGGGAGGTTTAGGCTGGCGGTTAGAAGGAAGTTTTGCACAGAGAGAGTGATTGCCCATTGCAATGGGCTGCCCAGGGAGGTGGCGGAGTCACCATCACTGGAGGTGTTCAGGAGGAGACTTGATAGGGTGCTTGGTTGCATGGGTTAGTTGATTAGGTGGTGTTGGATGATAGGTTGGACATGATGATCTTGAAGGTCTCTTCCAACCTGGTTAATTCTATTCTATTCTATTCTATTCTATTCTATTCTACTCTATTCTATTCTATTCTATTCTAATATCAAGCCCAGTGGGAACTGCCTCCTGGCAAATGCATCAGAAGAAACCTGCACTGGCAGACGCACCAGTGGGATCTTTTTCTGGCAATGGAACAAATTAAAGCTGGTGCTGAATTCAGGAGCTCCTGCCTTAGAAGTTACACTTCTTCAGAATCTCCTCTAACTAAGGCCATGAACAAGAATGCATACACTTCATCAACAAGACTATGAGAGGATGGAAAGCTTAGACTCGGAGTCTAAGACCATCTTTGGCTAAGCAGAAATACTTTAGGTGTGAGCATAAGGCATAGAAATACAGAAGAGGCTTACAACACCTTCTTTCCGCAGGCAAGGCTACAATTTGGAGGTAGAGAAAAATGTGGGGGGTTTTGCCTTCCCCCCCCGGCCTTTATTTTGCCCCCTGGTGTTCCAGGCATGTCTTGCTCTTCCCTTTGTTACCAAAATCAATGAGTTTAAGAAATTACAGTATCACAGTATCACTAAGGTTGGAAGAGGATCATCGAGTCCAACCTGTCACCACAGACCTCATGACTAGACCATGGCACCAAGTGCCACATCCAATCCCCTCTTGAACACCTCCAGGGACGGTGACTCCACCACCTCCCTGGGCAGCACATTCCAAAGACAAACAACTCACTCAGTGAAGAACTTTCTCCTCACCTCAAGCCTAAACTTCCCCTGGTGCAGCTTGAGACTGTGTCCCCTTGTTCTGGTGCTGGTTGCCTGGGAGAAGAGACCAACCCCTTCCTGGCTACAACCTCCCTTCAGGTAGCTGTAGAGGGCAATGAGGTCGCCTCTGATCCTTCTCTTCTCCAGGCTAAACAACCCCAGCTCCCTCAGCCTCTCCTCACAGGGCTGTGCTCAAGGCCTCTCCCCAGCCATGTTACCCTTCTCTGGACACCTTCAAGTGTCTCAATGTCCTTCTTAAACTGAGGGGCCCAGAACTGGACACAGGACTCAAGGTGTGGCCTAACCAATGCAGAGTCCAGGGGCACAATGACTTCCCTGCTCCTGCTGGCCACACTATTCCTAATGCAGGCCAGGATGCCATTGGCCTTCTTGGCCACCTGGGCACACTGCTGGCTCATGTTTAGGTGGCTGTCAATCAGCACCCCCAGGTCCCTCTCTGTTTGGGAGCTCTCAGCCACTCTGCCCCCAGCCTGTAGCTCTGCATGGGGTTGCTGTGGCCAAAGTGCAGCCCCTGGCACTTGGACTTGTTGAATGCCATCCTGTTGGACTCTGCCCATCTGTCCAGTCGGTCGAGGTCCCTCGGCAGAGCCCTTCTGCCCTCTAACTGATCAACATCTGCTCCTAGTTGAGATGGACAGTATTTTTTTTTTTTCCCTTTTAGGAACTGGGGGGTACTTAATTGGTGATTTAAATCATGAGGAGTGGGGGGAGTATATTTATGGATCAAAGCAGTCTTTGGCAGTTGAAAACAGGAGGAATGGGTTATATTTCTTATGCATTAGAAATAACTTGTGCAAGCGGAGAGAGAACCAATATATTGTTTCTTCTCTCCCAATGAAGGGGTCAACAGAAAATGCCCAGCAATTTACCCTCCTTCAGCAGGATTCCTATGGCTGCAACACACATTTCAGAAACATGGCTCTCCACAGGGGACCCAGAGAAATGAAAGAGAAAAGTACTGCACGAAGTTGGCAAAAGGCTGCAGCCGAATTTAGAACCCAAGAAAGAGTCGAGTAAGCCTTTTCTCCTGGTCTGCAGTCAGAAATACACACATTATGTGGATTCACAGAACAAAATCTAATTACTTTTGCACTGAATTATACTGCTCTTCTGGATTCCCTACTGATCTCAGCCAAAGAAGGGCTTAGAAGAATGTGTGTTGAAATGCCAATCACACTGCTTCTTTCCACCTGAGTTGTAGTTCTTGTTTACACTAGGAAAATACAGCCAAGGGTTTGAAAGGCCTGGCAGGGTTACTGAGTGGAGCAAGGAGGCTCAGGGGAGACCTTATTGGTCTCCACAAATACCTGAAAAGAGCTTGTAAGCCAGGTGGGGGTTGGTCTCTTCTCCCAGGCAACCAGCACCAGAACACGAGGACACAGTCTCAAGCCATGCCAGGGGAAGTTTAAGCTTGAGGTGACGAGAACGTTCTTCAGAGAAAGTTACTGGCTATTGGAATGGTCTGCAGAAGGAGGTGGTGGAGTCCCCACCCCTGGAAGTGTTCGAAAAAGGATTGGACATGGCACTTGCAGCCATGGTTTAGTTAGTCATGAGGTGTTAGGTAATAGGTTGGACTTGATGATCTCTGAGTTTTTTTCCAACCTGGTTGATTCTATCATTCTATGAATAATTTTTCTGGGTGCTGTTCTAAATCCTTCTTCTTCCTTTCTCCTCATTCTTAAAGGTTAGATAAACAGTACCAGGAACTGCATCTGAACCTCTTTACTGCATGACACAAGATAGGAATCTTTTTGTGGAGGGTTTGGGTAACTGTAATCCCAAGATGAAAGCAGAAAACTCACCTTGAAGCTAACCATAGTATCACAGTACCACAGTATCAGCAAGGTTGGAAGAGACCTCAAAGATCATCGAGTCCAACCTGTCACCACAGACCTCATGACTAGACCATGGCACCAAGTGCCACATCCAATCCCCTCTGGAACACCTAAGCACCTATAGATGCATTTGCTTCTTAACAAGTGTCTTTCTCCTCACCCCTCATCTTTTAAACTTTTTTGTGTGGTTGTTTGTGTGTGACTCTGTGAATTTGTACCCTCAGAAGGTAAGAAATAATGTTGACATAACCTAAGGCAAACACCATTGACAGAAGATTGCGAAAACTGCCACTGCTACCTTCCTCTTCCTGATAGCACCAAGTCTTGCATCGTGCACTACACAGTCCACTCTCCACTGTGCAAATTCTATCCATTGATCTCTGCACTGGCATTTCTGCAACCTATGTCTTTTAGGACAAAGAAATATAAGAAGGCTTTTGCCCCTCTTCAAAGCACTAGAGCCTGCTGAACTCTACATCCGCAATGCTGGCGAACTCAAAAAACCCCCAGCCTCGATGCAAACCAGCAACTGAACTTGTAAACCGAATTATCTTCCCAGAAATGGCTGCTTCTGCTCTGCAGGCAACATACAGCTGTGGCATACACACACTTTCCAGACTTCTCAGAGACTTGTATACAAAAAAGCAACAGACTGTAAAATCCCACAGATAAAAAAGCAGAAATCCTAGTGGGTTCAACCACCATGAACAGTAAGCTGCAAACTGAAACATGTGAGGTGGAAAGTGCTAAATATAACCCAAAGCAAAGAGATACAACCTTGAGCACTGTGTTCAGACATTGAAAACATGTAAGAGATCTAACAGTGGGAGGTGGAGGACTGGGGGGTGTTGAAGTTTCCCATTCACATTACCTAAGCACGACTAACTCAGTTGGAAGCTGTATTTACAAGCAAAAACTACACTCTACAATGGAATGCAATGAATATGAGCAAAATATACAGGAGTTACAATATAGTACAGATATTTACATTTAGAAAATAACATGGAAATCCACCTGTTCCCCCTCTGGTTCCTCAGACAGCAGGGAAGCTGCTCCGCTCCCCACCCCCCCCAGCCTCCTCCACACCCTATAACAGAAGAAAGGAGGAGTTCAGAGGAAGGAATGTCAGTTTAGAGAAGCAATGTTAGTGTTCTTGTCTCTTCTCCAGGCCAGCCAGAAGCAGTTATTGTCTCCCCAGCAGAACAGCTAAGAGCAGAGAGGAAAAACAGGAATGGGCCTCATCCTCTTTAACATCTTCATTGATGATCTGGATGATGAGGTTGAGACAGTCATCAGCAAATTTGCAGATGACACCAAGTTAGGAGCAAATGTTGGTCATTTAGAGGGTGGAAGGGCTCTGCAGAGGGACCTCGACCGACTGGACAGATGGGCAGAGTCCAACAGGATGGCATTCAACAAGTCCAAGTGCCAGGTGCTGCACTTTGGCCACGGCAACCCCATGCAGAGCTACAGGCTGGGGTCAGAGTGGCTGGAGAGCAGTCAGGCAGAGAGGGTCCTGGGGGTACTGGTTGATAGTAGGCTGAACATGAGCCAGCAGTGCACTCAGGTGGCCAAGAAGGCCAATGGCATCCTGGCCTGCATTAGGACTAGTGTGGCCAGCAGGAGCAGGGAAGTCATTGTGCCCCTGGACTCTGCACTGGTTAGGCCACACCTTGAGTCCTGTGTCCAGTTCTGGGCCCCTCAGTTTTGGAAAGATGTTGACTTGCTGGAAGGTGTTCAGAGAAGGGCAACAAGGTTGGTGAGGGGTTTGGAACACAGCCCTGTGAGGAGAGGCTGAGGGAGCTGGGGTTGCTTAGCCTGGAGAGGAGGAGACTCAAGGGTGACCTTATTGCTCTCTAAAACTACTTGAAGGGAGGTTGTAGACAGGCAAAGGTTGGTCTCTTCTCCCAGGCAGCCAGCACCAGAACAAGAGGACACAGTCTCAGGCTGTGCCAGGGGAGGTTTAGGCTGGATGTCAGGAAGAAGTTCTATACAGAGAGAGTGATTGCCCATTGGTATGGGCTGTCCAGGGAGGTGGTGGAGTCACCATCATTGAAGGTGTTCAGGAGGAGACTTGATGGGGTGCTTGGTGCCATGGGTTAGTTGTTTAGGTGGTGTTGGATTGGTTGATGGGTTGGACACGATGATCTTGAAGGTCTCTTCCAACCTGGTTTATTTATTCTATTCTATTCTATTCTATTCTATTCTATTCTATTCTATTCTATTCTATTCTATTCTATTCTATTCTATTCTATTTATTCAGCCTCTCTGAGACCCATCAGAGGTCACAACAGCTGATTACAGAGCTCCCCTCTGGCCTGACTCTCCATGCATCTGTGAATTTTACAGCTTCATCCTGCAGCATTTTGGCTACAAACCAGCATTGCCCTTACATGCTTGCTGCAATGAAAACTTGCTTCCTTTACTGGTGCAGGGCCAGCACAATCGACCTTTTCCAGGACTGGCCCAATCATCTTTAGACATCTCTGCATTTGACCACTTTGGGGTTTCTTTGCCACAGTAGCAATCAGGGGTGTGGAAATCTAAAACTTCTGCTTATCTAAATAACCCCTGCTTATTTTGCCTTCATTTTTCCAAGGCAAAAGGGGGTAAAAAAAGTGGTTTGGCTGATGTGGTTGCCAAGCCACTCTCCATGACATTTGAAAAGTCCTGGCAGTCAGGTGAGGTCCCTGGGGACTGGAAGAAAGCAAACATCACACCCTTCTTTAGAAAGGGTAGAAAGGAGGACCCTGGGAACTACCAACCTGTCAGCCTCACCTCCTGCCTGGGAAAATCATGGAGTAGATCCTCCTAGATGCCAAGCTGAGGCACATGGAGGACAGGAGGTGACTCAAGACAGCCAGCATGGCTTTACTAGGGGCAGGTCCTGCCTGCCTGACCTTGTGGCTCTCTCTGACAACGTGACTATGACAGTAGAGAAGGGAGGACCTATGGATGGGATCTATCTGGACTGCTGCAGGGCCTTTGACACAGTCCCCACAACATCCTGCTGGCCAAGTTGGAGAGCTATGGATTTGCTGGGTGGACTGTTCAGTGGGTAAGGAATTGGCTGAATGGTCACATCCAGAGGGTGGTGCTCAGTGGCTTGAAGTCCAGATGCAGAGCAGTGACAGTGGTGTCCCTCAGGGGTCTGTACTGGGACCTGTACTGTTGAATATTTCTATCAATGCCATAGACAGTGGATGGAGTGCACCATCAGCAGGTTTGCAGATGACACCAAGCTGAGTGGTGGTGTTGGTATGCCAGAGGGACAGGATGGCATCCAGAAGGACCTTGACAG
This sequence comes from Dryobates pubescens, assembly GCF_014839835.1. NCBI lineage: Eukaryota > Metazoa > Chordata > Aves > Piciformes > Picidae > Dryobates > Dryobates pubescens. The sequence goes on from NC_071620.1 coordinate 1,841,967, forward strand.
GCTGGAGAGGTGGTCCCAGGTGAACCTCAAGAGATTCAACAAGAGCAAGTGCAGGGTCCTGCATCTCGGCTGGAACAATCTTCACTGTCAGTACAGGCTGGGGGAGGAGGTGATAGAAAGCAGCCCTGAGGAAAAGGACTTGGGGGTGCTGCTGGGCATGAGCAGGCAGTGTGAGCTTGCAGCCCAGAAGGCAAATCACATCCTGGGCTGCATCAAAGATGCATTGTCAGCAGATCCAGAGAGGTGATTCTGCCACTCTGTTCTGCTCTGGTGAGACCTCACCTGGAGTACTGAGTCCAGCTCTGGAGCCCTCAATACAGGAAGGACATGGACCTGATGGAGAGGGTCCAGAGGAAGGCCACAGAAATGATCAGGGGGTTGGAGCATCTTTGCTATGAGGACAGGCTGAGGGAGCTGGGGGTGTTCAGTTTGGAGAAGAGAAGGCTCCAGGGAGACCTAATAGCAGCCTACAAGTATCTGAAGGGGGCTACAAGAAGGATGGGGAGTTTGCAGAGGGCTGTGGTGATAGGACGAGGGACAATGGCTTCAAACTATAGAAGAGCTGATTTATATTGGATGTTAGGAACAGATTCTTTACCATGAGGGTGGTAGAACACTAGAACAAGTTGCCCAGAGAGGTGGTTGAGGTCCCATCCCTGGAGATACTCAAAGTGAGGCTGGGCAGGGCTCTGGGTAACCTGATCTAGTTGAGGATGCCTCTGCTTACTGCAGAGGGGGGTTGGACTAGGTGAGCTTTGGAGGTCCCTTTCAACCCAGACCATTCTATGATTCTATGAAAATGATGGAATTCTGAGCTTAGAGTTGATGGAACATGCTAGGACTGCAAAGAGATCAGTCTGTACTGACGTTTAGAAATGATAAGAAATGAAGCATTCTTTAATTCACCTTTTGATACTTAGAACAGCAGATATGTGAAGCCCATCTGGTTTATCTGTTTTAGAGGGAAGAAGCAGTAGTGGGATGGCAGTAACATCTAGCCTCTGCCACCAAGTCAGAGAAAGGCTTGAGAATGAGAGGGAAATTACACATCCAGATAGATTTCCCATTTTCCTGCCAACATTAGAAAGAAGATACTTCCCCCACCTCTGCAGAAGAGCTCATGCTTATCTCCCTTGTCCTGCATATAAAGAAATCATTGTGAAAACACTGATTCATTTACAGACCTGTCAGATTTGATCTCTTGAGGTGGTGAGACAGTTGTCCCGTAACGTGCAGCGGGTATTGCAGGAGCACTCACACCAGAGTAAGGTCGTGGAGAAGAGTAAGAGCTGCTGCCATAGCTATTGTATCTGAAGAAATGAGAAGGAAAGTAGGAGAAAGGGAGAGACAGAAAAAATGCATCAGCAAGCTGGTATTCTACAGCAAATCCTCTTGTTTAGGGGCTAGCAGTGATCCCATAGTCCCATAGAATAGAATAGACCAGGTTGGAAGAGACCTTCAAGATCATCGCATCCAACCCATCAACCAATCCAACACCACCTAAACAACTAACCCATGGCACCAAGCACCCCATCAAGTCTCCTCCTGAACACCTCCAATGATGGTGACTCCACCACCTCCCCGGGCAGCCCATTCCAATGGGCAATCACTCTCTCTGTATAGAACTTCTTCCTGACATCCAGCCTAAACCTTCCCTGGCGCAGCCTGAGACTGTGTCCTCTTGTTCTGGTGCTGGCTGCCTGGGAGAAGAGACCAACCTCCTCCTGTCTACAATCTCCCTTCAGGTAGTTGTAGAGAGCCTCTCAAACATTCACCTTCTGAAAATATTACTCTAATTCCAGCTTCAAAATATCCAACCTATCATCTTATTTTCACATAAAGCATGTCCTGGACATACTTGAATCAAATGGTGAGGTATTGGTATAGAAAATAATGAGACAACAGTAATGGTTCTCCTAAGTTACAACTTAGAGCAGGAACACATAAACCACTGCATCCTTACTCCAACTTATTGCTGTTTTGGGAGTGATACCCAGCCCATTAGAACAAGGATAAAACCAGTCCAAGTCAGCAGTATTTGCCTCTAGTGCAATCAATACACACAGCAGCACTCCTGAGACGTGATCTGATCACAGACATCCATGATTTGCCAGTCTCACAGTATCACCAAGGTTGGAAGAGACCTCGAGGATCATCAAGTCCAACCTGTCACCACAGACCTCATGACTAGACCATGGCACCAAGTGCCACAACCAATCTCCTCTTGAACACCTCCAGGGATGGAGACTCCACCACCTCCCTGGGCAGCACATCCCAATGACGAATGACTCTCTCAGTGAAGAACTTTCTCCTCACCTCGAGTCTAAACCTCCCCTGGTGCAGCTTGAGACTGTGTCCCCTTGTTCTGGTGCTGTTTGCCTGGGAGAAGAGACCAACCCCTTCCTGGCTACAACCACCTTTCAGGCAGTTGTAGAGGGCAATGAGGTCACCCCTGAGCCTCCTCTTCTCCAGGCTAAACAACCCCAGCTCCCTCAGCCCCTTCTCACAGGGCTCTGCTCAAGGCCTCTCCCCAGCCTTGTTGCCCTTCTCTGGACACATTCAAGTGTCTCGATGTCCTTCTTAAACTGAGGGGCCCAGAACTGGACACAGGACTCAAGGTGTGGCCTAGCCAATGCAGAGTATAGGGGTAGAATGACTTCCCTGCTCCTGCTGGCCACACTGTTCCTGATGCAGGCCAGGATGCCATTGGCCTTCTTGGCCACCTGGGCACACTGCTGGCTCATGTGTAGGCAGCTGTCAATCAGTACCCCCAGGTCCCTCTCTGCTGCATGGTAAATAAAAAAGTACCTCAATTCATTTCAATTAAAGCAGGAGGAACTTGCTTTCTCCTTCCCCCAACATAAATCATAGTTTATAAGCCATTTCATACAATGTCTATTAAAAAATCACCACCATGGTTAAAATTACATGTTTTTAAAAGCAGGGCTTTAGACAGTTCTGTCTGCCATTCTCTCCATTGAAAGAAACAAACAACCCAAAACCTGCTTGACTTCGTTGTGATTTGGCTGAGAAATTGTTTCCAGGCGAACTGGAACGGCCACTGCCCCAGAGTCTGTTGTGTCAATGTTCATCCTGGCTCCCATACTGCATAGAAAAGGAAGTTGTGTTGCTTTGCTGTGCCTTGTAACCAGTGTACTTAAGCAGCATGGCAAGGAGAGAGACCTGATTTAGGAAAATGTTACCATTCCTGTTCACAGGTGATGTATGTTTTTTTCATATGGAAAATGCATGTGAGTACTTCACAAAGCAAACTTACCCAAATGACAACATTAACTTCAGGAAAAAAGGTAATATATGCTTATTGTAATTCATGAGACATAATATACCCTCCTTCACAGTATCTTTTCTCTGCTGCTGCTTGTCCCACATCTGCAGTCAGTAATCCTACACAGCAATTTGATTTGAAAAGCCTAGTTTTTTTCCTTCATTCATCTACCCATGCCAAACTGAAGTTGGAATGTCAAGCTTTGTTCCTTCGAGTACAAAGGCTAAGCCCTGTGTTAAAATCAGAACAGATTTAAGTTAAAGGGTTTCATAATGGAAGGAATTCTGCTTTAGAGGGTATCAGAGGATCACAGGATGTCAGGGGTTGAAAAGGACCCCAAAAGATCATCCAGTCCAACCCCCCTGCCAGAGCAGGACCATACAATCTAGCTCAGGTCACAGAGGAACACATCTAGATGGGCCTTGACAGTCTCCAGAGAAGGAGACTCCACAACCTCTCTGGGCAGCCTGTTCCAGGGGCCTGTGACCCTTACAGGAAAGAAGTTCCTCCTCCTGTTGAGGTGGAACCTCCTGTGCTGCATCTCACATCCATTGCTCTTTGTCCTGTCACAGGGAGCAAGTCAGCAGAGCTTGTCCCCTCCCTCCTGACCCCCAGCCCTCAGATAGTTATCACAGTATCACAGTATCACAGTATAACTCAGGTTGGAAGAGACCCCAAGGATCATCAAGTCCAACCTGTCTCAACAGACCTCATGACTAGACCATGGCACCAAGTGCCACATCCAATCCCCTCTTGAACACCTCCAGGGACAGTGACTCCACCACCTCCCTGGGCAGCACATTCCAATGACGAATGACTCGCTCAGTGAAGAACTTTTTCCTCACCTTGAGTCTAAACCTCCCCTGGCACAGCTTGAGACTGTGTCCTCTTGTTCTGGTGCTGGTTATAAACATTTATTAAATGCCCTCTAAGTCTTCTCTTTGCCAGACTAAACAGCCCCAGGTCCCTCAGCCTCTCCTCACCAGGCAGTGCTCCAGTCCCCTAATCATCCTTGTTGCCCTCCACTGGAGGACACTCTCCAGCGGATGCCTGTCCCTCTTGAACTGGGGAGCCCAGAACTGAATGCAGTACCCAAGATGAGGTCTCAGCAGGGCAGAGTAGAGGGGAAGGAGAACCTCCCTGGATCTGCTGGACACACTCTTCTTAATGCACTCCAGGATCCCATTTGCCTTCTTGGTGACCAGGGCAGATTGCTGTCCCATGGATAACTTATTATCCACCAGCATTCCCAGGTCCCTCTCCATGAGGCTGCTCTCCAGCAGATCACCTCCCAGCCTGTACTGGAGATATGCTCCTTTTGACAACAACTTGAGGTTTATGGTTTGGAAAACATCCCCAACCACCACCCCTGTTTGAGGCACCATGCTGGCAGCCCAGGAACAGGGGAACAATTTTGGGGAAAAAAGTGGTAACATGCATGTTTCTGAGCCACAAAAGGCATTTTGTAGGAAATCATTGCCTTCCTGGCAGTTCTGCCCTGGAAGAAAACTAACTAGAGACTGGAGACAGTAGCCCAGTGGAGGACTGTGTAGCCTGGACACAGGATCCCTGTATATCAAATTTAGACAGAGACAGAGCCACTGGAAAAGCAGAAAGACAAAACCAGCACACATTAGGGTAAGTCCTGTACACACCCTATCTTTCCAACTTTCCTCTGGTAGTAGGTATTGCTTCACTTTCACTTACTAAATATTGCAGGAACAGGAGCTATTTAGGAATACATTCTCTTAAAAGTGTAACTCTATAGAATCATAGAATCAATAGGTTTGGAAAAGACCTCAAGGATCATCAAGTCCAACCTGTCACCCAACACCTCGTGACTAACTAAACCATGGCACCAAGTGCCACATCCAATCCCCTCTTGAACACCGCCAGGGATGGTGACTCCACCACCTCCCTGGGCAGCACATTCCCATGGCCAACAGCTCTCTCTGGGAAGAACTTTCTCCTCACCTTGGAGCCTAAACTTCCCCTGGCACAGCTTGGGACTGTGTCCTCTTGTTCTGGTGCTGGTTGCCTGGGAGAAGAGACCAACCCCTTCCTGGCTACAACCTCCCTTCAAGGAGTTGTAGACAGCAAGAAGGTCTCCCCAGAGCCTCCTCTTCCCCAGGCTAAGCAACCCCAGCTCCCTCAGCCTCTCCTCGTAGGGCTTGTGCTCAAGGCCTCTCCCCAGCCTTGTTGCCCTTCTCTGGACACCTTCCAGCAACTCAACATCTTTCCTAAACTGAGGGGCCTGGAACTGAACACAGGACTCAAGGTGTGGCCTAACCAGTGCTGAGTACAGTGGCAATCTAACAACATGTTTGAGATCTGGCAGTTAGGTCTTTCACCCCTGAATTTCAAGGGCTGATGTGATCTCTCCTGGGTTTATAGCAGAAAATCTCCATTAATTTTCATGAAATCATGTTTGCAAATTATGTTGTAAATGAGAGCAAAATGGTATTCCTTTCTGTTGTCTCCTAAATTGCAGGTTATTTATCTACTCCTGTGTGTAGGGGGCCAGGACAATTATTAGTTGCAGACCCTGAAGAGGAGTAAGAGCAAATGAAGGCAATACAGGCCAGGGGAGAATATCAATCAAACCAAAATACAGGCTTACAGGACTAAAACTAATAAGACTACATTCTGGAAATGATACAACAGAGAGTGCATTATTACTGCTATAAAACTCTGAAAAGTTGTTATTAATTTATCTAAAATCAGTGTCAGCTGTATAAGATCTACCTGGTTTCCCTCATCACTTCTGCTTCTTTTTCTTTCACAGATGCTGGAGACTCTTCAAAGTCGTAGGAGAAGAGGTGAAAAGGACTGTGTGGCACATAAGGTAATTTCTCCACTGTTGGAGATGCCTTTGGAGTAATGGATGCAGATGAATTTTGAGAATTGCTTAGCAGCGCTGCTGCAGGTGAAGATGGTGACGAGAGCACAGAATTGTGGTGAAAGACAGATGAGTCAGGCACAGAAGGGAAGCTGCTAGAAGAGCTCTTCGCTTTAGAGTAGGAGAGAGGCCTCTCAGCTGGAGAAGTGGGACTGGAGTCAGCTGAAGAATCAGAACACCGTGAAATGTTTTCGTTCACAGCCTCCCGTGAACCTGGAACCCCACTGCAGGTGGAAAACATTGTAAGGATGGGAAAGGAAGGAGAAAAAAATGGGGAAAAGAGAGATCAATAGATTGCAACTCTTAGAGGGGAAAAAGAAAAGTCAAAGTCAAGGAGAGTCAGACAACCAAAACCACCCCAGATTTTGTCAGTTTTCATCTTTTTACATAAAGTAAGAGAACTCACATCTTTGTATCCCAGGAGGATTTGTGTTGGGGTTGGAAATAGTGAATTAATCAAAGTGACTTAGCTCAAAGGAAAGGAAGGACTTGAACCCACAGGCTTCTAAACTAATTTTCATTAATCCTTTCACAAGGATTTTCTGAACCATGTTGAATTATTCCTAGTTAGGTGGTAAGCACTGTCAGAGCCGTACGAAACTATCTCAACCTGCTGGACAACAGAGGCCACAGATGACAGGTTCTTCAAGATGCAGTGTGCATGAGTGCTTCTTGAAGGCCAGCTATCTGATTATTATCCTCTGGTGATCTGATCCTTTTTACTCAAAATGTTCATCCACTAAAGGTGAAACTAAAAAAATACTTCATCAGCATTCCTCTGTCAAATGATTTCAAAAGCACAGTGTATGCAACAAAAACATAACACATGTTATACATGTTAGGGCATTATGAACTTAGTAATCAGGTATATTCCAGGTCATTGTTCTCATAAGAGAATGTGACAGATTTAGGCTGTGCCTTTAAAACTAGCTGCAAACTTTCGAGCAGGAGAGTGAGGAAGTACAAACAAAATCCACAGCTGGGTGGAAAAAGGAAAACAAGAGATTATTCTAAACAAATTTCATTGGGCAGGTGTGAGATGCACCCTAGCAATGTCTCACACTCTTTCTTCATTCCCTTTTTTCTCTTTTGGCTGCTGCTTTCTGTCTCAGCTGGCAGAATTTTTATCAGCACTGACCCTGAGATAAGCACACTAACTCTCTAACAGCTCTTCCTCTTTTCTTCTAATTAAACTGAGGAAAAGAGGTAGGGAGAGGTTAGGGGGGGAAGCGGGGTGGTTTTTTTTTTCCCCTGGACAGGGAGGTTTCCTTTCTGTTTTCACCTTGTAAACAGAAAAGAATAGAATAGAATAGAATAGAATAGAACCCAATAGAACAGAATAGACCAGGTTGGAAGAGACCGTCAAGATCATCGCGTCCAACCCATCAACCAATCCAACCCACCTAATCAATTAAACCATGGCACCAAGCACCCCATCAAGCCTCCTCCTGAACACCTCTGTATATTTGTATATATCCATTCCATTGTATATATGCATTCCATTGTAGAGTGTAGTACTGCTTGTAAATACAGCTTCCACTTGCTTCCCCAACTGAGTTTAGCTGAGCTTTTGTTAATGAGGGTGGGTTAAACCATCACAGAGAAGTGTAGTAGGCAATCTGGAAACCTCCACCTATTGCACCAACTCTGCACCACAGGGGTCATTGAGGTTAGGTTATTCCTATGCATCCTGGCAGCATCTAACATGAGTGGCCAGATTACAGAGCATTTGTGTTATGGCACAGTGACGGTGAAAGAAGGCATGCAAGAAAGCCGTGGGAGTATCAGCCGTTATCACCGGTTATGTCTGTGATGTTAAAACCCAATGACCTAAAAGCACCCTTTACAGGATTCTTCCTAACTGTCTTTTGTAACAGTATTTTAGCATAGCTATGTGATTTACTGTGCCATATTAAGGCACAGACCCCCACAGAGTTTACAAATAACCTCCCCACAATTTACTAAAACCCTGTGTCTCAGCTTTGACTTTTAAAATGCGATTTGAGGAAATTACCACTTGATTTTGAAACTTCAGGCAGTCACTGGGACCCTTTGGAGACTGGAGGACATTAGTAACAATGGTACAGTATTTGCTTTGGAATTTGCACATTACAGAGATTCCTTTCTTCCCCCTGCACTACAGAGTGTCTGCATGAATGTGGTTTATTTAAAACAAGACAATAAAAACTCCAATCTCATTTGCTGAGTTGCAAAGCCAAACAATTTAACCTAAATCAAAAGGATGTCTGGAAGAAAAAAAATAATAGAATCATAGAATTGTTAGGGTAGGAAGGGACCTCAAGGCTCAGCCAGTTCCAACACCCCTGCCATGGGCTGGGACACCTCACACTACAGCAGGCTGCTCACAGCCACCTCCAGCCTGGCTGCAAAAACCTCCAGGCATGAGGCTTCCACCACCTCCCTGGGCAACCTGTGCCAGGCTCTCACCACCCTCATGGGGAGGAACTTGTTCCTAACATCCAATCTGAATCTACCCATTTCTAGTTTTGTCCCATTCCCCACAGTCCTATCACTCCCTGACACCCTCAAAAGTCCCTCCCCACCTTTCTTGTAGCCCCCTTCAGATACTGGAAGGCCACAATAAGGTCTCCTCGGAGCCTCCTCTTCTCCAGACTAAACAGCCCCAACTCCTTCAGTCTGTCCTCATAGGAGAGGAGCTCCAGCCCTCTGATCATCCTCGTGGCCCTTCATTCTTCCAATTTATTAGGCTAAAGCTGACAGATGTCAAAGCCATATATGCCTCAGAAATAAGCAGATAATTTCACATGAGACTACTGTTTTGATAGGTCATCTGTTTATACCCATGTACACACAGATGGGCACATATGATCAGACAGTTCTTAGTGCACTGAGCCTATAGAATTAGATATATTCCTATTAACATGCACACAGCAACAAAGCTTTTAAATGCAAAAATATTTCCTTGGTGAGTGGCTTTAAAAGGTGAGCTGAGAATGTCAGCAAAAAGATAGATGCTGCTGCACACTGTGCTGGTAAGTTCATGCCAGAGCCTGAGGAAAAGGTGGAGAGATGGTGCTGAATCCTGGTACCTGGCTTTGACCTGCCTACTGGCCTCTTCCTCTCCCTCATCCTCAGTATTGGGCTCTGTGACTGGCTGCTCTTCTTCCTCCTCTTCACATTCTTCCTCTTCTCTGAGGTCAGACCAAGGACAGAGGCATGCAGTTGGGTGGAAAGAAAGAAGGCGGAAGAGAAAATGTTACAAACCCCCAGAAACAAAACCAAACCCCCAACCAATCAACCAACCAAAAGCAATGAAGTTAGAAATGGATGGGAAACAGCAGTGCAAAGAGAGTTATGGCCCCCGTGTTAGACAAAAGTATCCTCAGAGCTTTCTATTAACTCTTGGTGCAAGGATAGCTGCTACCAATGCTACTACATTTGTTACTATTCATTTTCAAGACTCTAAAGTTGTTTTTCCTCAAGCTTGGATTTCCATCTGCTGATGCCCTACCTGCAGAGCCACTAATGCAAAACACTCATGACCATAACAACATTCACCTTGTTGGGATTGCCCCGACCCAGCTGCAGGACCCTGCCCTTGGTCTTGTTGAACCCCATGAAGCTGTCATGCACCCAGCTCTGCAGCCTGTCCAGGTCCCTCTGGATGGATCCCTTCCCTCCAGCGTGCCTGCTGCACCACACAGCTTGGTGTCATCAGCAAACCTGCTGAGGGTGCACTCAATGCCACTGTCCATGGCACCAACAAAGATGTTAAACAGAACTGGTCCCAGGACTGATCCCTGAGGGACTCCGCTTGTCACTGGCCTCCACTTGGACATGGACCATTGACAGCCACCCTCTGAAATGCAGTCTTCTGGGTTTCTTACTGCTGTGCAAAGTATTCCTATTGTGTATTAAAAAACAATTCCCATACAACTAGCTTGATAATAAATATTAGAATACATCAAATTGAGCCTTTGTAAAATTAGGATGCATTACCAGTCACTCACAAAAACATTTCTGCACCTTACCCTGAAGAGACCAGCTCAATTTCCAGAGCCATCAATGACACTTTCCATAAGAATAGAATAGAATAGAATAGAATAGAATAGAATAGAATAGAATAGAATAGAATAAACCAGGTTGAAAGAGACCCTCATGATCATCGTGTCCAACCTATCATCCAACACCACCTAATCAACTAAACCATGCAACCAAGCACCCTATCAAGTCTCTTTCTGAACACCTCCAGTGATGGTGACTCCACCACCTCCTCGGGCAGCCCATTCCAATGGGCAATCATTCTCTCTGTGTAGAACTTTCTCCTAACCTCCAGCCTAAACCTCCCCTGGCTGAAGGCTCTTATAAAACAGGAAATTGTTTTAATCTTTAAGACAGTTATTGGACTGAAAATCATTATCACACAAAGGCCAGTTCTAAGGGTTTGGGTTCAGTCTGTAGGTAGAGACACACTCCTGCCTATGACATGACATAGAACTTACACCAGGAGGTGATATGACCTACATGAAGCTGAGGAGAATGTTTAGCCCTTTTCCTCCATTGTGATGGGTCAAGAATCATTAATAATGGCACCTGAAGGAAACACTTTGGTCTGCTCTGATATTCATCTGCAATTCTGTTTCAGAAAGCAAAAGGAGCCTGCTTCTCAGATGTTAGGACCTGCTGTCCTCCTTTACAGTAGCAAATCACGAGTAACAGCCCCTTAATGTGTATATTATTTGATAATACCATGTTTCAAAAGTACTATGCCTGTACATCAATCCTATGTGGCACACTTGCTGTTACAGTTTATAGAATATTATAGAATAAACCAGGTTGGAAGAGACCTTCAGGATCATCGTGTCCAATCTAGCATCCAACACCACCTAATCAACTAAACCATGCAGCCAAGCACCCCATCAAGTCTCCTCTTGCACACCTCCAGTGATGGTGACACCACCAACTCCTCAGGCAGCCCATTCCAATGGGCAATCACTCTGTCTGTGCAGAACTTCCTCCTAACCTCCAGCCTAAACCTCACCTGCTGCAGCCTGAGACTGTGTCCTCTTGTTCTGGTGCTGGCTGCCTGGGAGAAGAGACCAACCTCTGCCTGTCTACAACCTCCCTTCAGGTAGCTGTAGAGAGCAATAAGGTCACCCCTGATTCTCCTCTTCTCCAGGCTAATCAACCCCAGCTCCCTCAGTCTCTCCTCATAGGGCTTGTGTTCCAAACCCCTCACCAACTGTTGTAGTTTGAGCTGGGTGCCCCCCTGGTGCATTCACTTCCTGTGTCCAGAAGTCCAGCCCAGAGGGATGGACACAGGAAATTGTGTATTTCCTACCATAATTCTTTGCACCACTATAAGATCCAGTGCGGGGTCTGGCCCTTCCTCTTTCCTTCCCTCTCCGAGACTTGGTAACTGGGGGAGAGGTCTCCCAGCCATGGGCCTGATTGGGCCCAAGGCCACAGGGGGATGGGCAGTCTCAGGCCTGGCCAGCTGAGACTAGCCCAGCAGAGGGAGGGGGAAGAAGGAGCCCTGGGGGTTTTGGATGCACCCTCAGGTGGGGATGGGATCTTTCTTTGTCACTGCGCTTTGGGTTTTCTGTAACATTCACTGCTTTCTATTTAAACTTTCATCACTTTTGCAATCCGTTTGCCTGAGTCGTTATTTCTGCCTGTGCTGGGGAGGGGATCTGCCCCAACCCATTACATTTTGGCACCAACGTGGGGCCAACTGCAGCTCGGATTGCAAAAGATGGAGAGTTTAAATTTAGTTCTCGGTGTCGGTTTGGGTTTGGGAAGTTGGGGCTCAGGTTTTGTGTTACCGGGGCGACTGTGTGAACTCCTGTGGACTGCAGAAGGATAGCTGGTGCGTGGCTAATGGCATGGAAGTCCCTACTGTTGCTTGGGAACAGCGAGGGGTGGTTCTTTCTGTGACTTTCTGCCCAGGGTAGCTTAAGAATGCTCGAGTAGCCTAAGAAGGCGAGACCTGCCTTCTCCTCGTTCTCTGCGGAGCGGCAGGGAGCGGAGGAGGGGCAGCGGCAAGCAGAGCGTGGTCGGCCCGCGGCCGCTGCGGGGAGCGGACACCCGCGGCGAGCGGGCAAGCGACTGCTGGAGGTGACTCGGACTCTGCATCGCGGCGACAGAGACGGCGGGGGCCGGGCCGGGCCGCGTTCAGGCGGCGGCGGCGGCACCGCCCGAGCCGGGCCGCGTTCAGGCGGCGGCGGCAGCTGTAAATCTTTCCCTGGTGTTTTCGGACGTGTTCTGAAAATGGCGCCGAGCACCTGGCTCCGCCTCCCTGCTTCTTCAGCGGGCTGTGGCGCAGCTCCTCCCTCTTCCGGGGGTGGAGGTTGTGCAGCCGGATGCTGTCCTGCCTCGGTACGCGAGCGCCCAGCCGGGGGGTGCGGAGTGCCTCTGGCATGCATCCGTGTAGCTTTGGTCCGCGTGAAAGCGGTTGGCTGCGGCACCCTGGATGGATTGAAAAAGGCAGTCGTGGAGCCGGATTGTTCCGACTGGCCTGCCCCAGGGGTGGAGAATTTGCCGCTGAATAGGAGAGTAAAGGCTTGGCTGAGAAGTTGTGAGGTATTTCCAGGTGACCAGGATGTCCCAAGGAGTCCACAAGGAATTCACACTGCAGGAGAAGGACTGCGTCGCTGGGAGGTTCCATCACATGAGGAAGAACAACTGGAATGGACTGATGCTTGAGCCTGAATGAGAGACTGTTTGAGTGGACGCCCAGATGAAGATATGGACTCCGCCGGACATGTCATCAGAAGTTTTCTGATCTGATGATGTGTTTGGGTGCAAAGGTTATGGTATGAAATACAGGGGTGGCATGTTGTAGTTTGAGCTGGGTGCCCCCCTGGTGCATTCACTTCCTGTGTCCAGAAGTCCAGCCCAGAGGGATGGACACAGGAAATTGTGTATTTCCTACCATAATTCTTTGCACCACTATAAGATCCAGTGCGGAGTCTGGCACTTCCTCTTTCCTTCCCTCTCCGAGACTTGGTAACTGGGGGAGAGATCTCCCGGCCATGGGCCTGATTGGGCCCAAGGCCACAGGGGGATGGGCAGTCTCAGGCCTGGCCAGCTGAGACTAGCCCAGCAGAGGGAGGGGGAAGAAGGAGCCCTGGGGGTTTTGCATGCACCCTCAGGTGGGGATGGGATCTTTCTTTGTCACTGCGCTTTGGGTTCTCTGTAACATTCACTGCTTTCTATTTAAACTTTCATCACTTTTGCAATCCGTTTGCCTGAGTCGTTATTTCTGCCTGTGGTGGGGAGGGGATCTGCCCCAACCCATTACACCAACTTTGTTGCCCTTCTCTGGACATGCTAGAGAGTCTTTCCAAGCTGAGTATTTTGTGTGAAGTTAATCTCTTTCTGATTATTTTGTATATGTATCCCAACTGTAGATAATGCCAACGAAAACAAAATGAACTGGGTGGGCTCTATGAAGTGAGCATGTGCAAATCAAACACACTCACAATCTGCTCAGAGCTCATGGAGTACACCAAGCATGTGCTACACACCTGCTAGAGAATAGAATAGAATAGAATAGAATAGAATAGAATAGAATAGAATAGACCAGGTTGGAAGAGACCTTCAAGATTATCACGTCCAACCCACTATCCAACACCACCTAATCAACTAAACCATGCAACCAAGCACCCTATCAAGTCTCCTGCTGAACACCTCCAGTGATGGCGACTCCACCACCTCCCCGGTGCCTTGGCAGACTGGCACTTGTAAGGCTGCTGACAGCCTGCTCAGCCTGCTGAGTTTCGAAACAGACAAAATGATGAAAAATTATTTATTCATTCCTGACCCATAAAAGAGGACCTCTATAATCTCCTGGCTCATTTTTTCCTGTGATGGAGGCTGGAAGGGGACTGGTATCTTCGCTTTCCTCCAGCTGTCTAGGAATAATGAAGTAGCTCTGTATGCCAACTGTCATACCTTAACATGTGGATTAATTTTAGAGATTCCAGCAAGATCATTCTCCTGCCAGGTCAAGGACTCCTTGACTTCCAGATCAAAACCCTGAAAGGAGCTTTGATAGGAAAGCTCTCTCTGTTAATATTAACTCTAGGAGGACAGCACGTGCCAGTGGCAAGTGGCTGGAAAAGTGCTGATTGACAGCCACCTAAACATGAGCCAGCAGTGTGCCCAGGTGGCCAAGAAGGCCAGTGGCATCCTGGCCTCTATCAGGAATATTCTGGCCAGCAGGAGCAGGGAGGTCATTGTGCCCCTGTACTCTGCATTGGTTAGACCACACTTTGAGTCCTGTGTCCAGTTCTGGGCCCCTCAGTTTAAGAAGGACATTGAGACACTTGAATGTGTCCAGAGAAGGGCAACAAGGCTGGGGAGAGGCCTTGAACACAGCCCTGTGAGGAGAGGCTGAGGGAGCTGGGGTTGCTTAGCCTGGGGAAGAGGAGGCTCTGGGGAGACCTTCTTGCTGTCTACAACTCCCTGAAGGGAGGTTGTAGCCAGGTGGGGGTTGGTCTCTTCTCCCAGGCACCCAGCACCAGAACAAGAGGACACAGTCTCAAGCTGTGCCAAGGGAGGTTTAGGCTGGCAGTGAGGAGAAAGTTCTTTACAGAGAGAGGTGTTGGCCAGGGAGGTGGTAGAGTCACCATCACTGGAGGTGTTTAGGAAGAGCCTGGATGAGGCACTTGGTGCCATGGTTTAGTTGATTAGATGGTGTTGGGTGATAGGTTGGACTCTCTAAGGTCTCTTCCAACCTGATTAATTCTGTTCTATCCTATCCTATCCTATCCTATCCTATCCTATCCTATCCTATCCTATCCTATCCTATCCTATCCTAAAGAGAAAAGGACTGAGGAACTGCAAAGCCATTATCCCCACAGTCTGTGATAATCACTCTGTGTGCTCTTAATTTTCTCTCCTTTTATTTTTGTAATTAAGTCAGCTGCTTTTCAGATTTGCTTCCTTAAAGTATTTTCATTTAAAATTTCACTGCCTTTCAGAACAGCATCTTCTGATTAGGACTGCAGGCCACATTCAGTGAAGTAAGTCCACCACTACCCATTCCACAATATTATTCTAAATTGAAGACCAACACTGATCTCAAAATCTGCTTTCAGTGCTGTTTCCCCCTCCTCTTCTAACCTCTGATTGGTTTTACCTCTTGAACAGCACTTTGAAAGCTGCTTACCTGAACCCCTCCTCACAGGTGAACAAACAGAAAATGAACAATATTCCATCAAGGAGAGGTCTTTACAAGTCACAGTGAATATTGTTGTATTTTCTCTTGAAATAACCTGCCATTGCCCTCACTGTGAGTGAAATTCCAGTTTCACAGGTTAGACAGCAATTCATAATCAAATTCCCAACTACTTGTAAAACAAACAGATGCTTTGCTACACTTCTGCTATTCCTTCCTCTCTTCTACCCCAGCTACCAAGCCAGATTAATTTTGTCTTTTATGAGAAAGGTGAAAGTGCTATAATTTAAATTCATAATTTATTACTCTGCATAAATACATGGAAGTGTTCTTCCCTCCTCCATTGAAAACAAAATAAGTTCCCTATTAACCCTCCTGCCCATTTCCATTCCACTGCTGTGTGTGACACACCACTGCAGCCGGTGCAGTTACATGGAGATGAAAATACAGACAACAACTTACTTGTAAAGCCTCAAAATTTGGCCTTCTGCACAGAAGGGAAACTAAGATGCAAAACTGCAAAGGTGAAAAGAAAAACTTATCCTGGAACTTCTGCCCTACATAAATACAAAAAAAAAAGCTCAGAAAATAAGTAGAAGATACATCAAATAATGTGATGGCCAAGGGCTCGGGTCCAGCCAACATGGATTCAGGAAGGGCAGGTCCTGCCTCTCCAACCTGATCTCCTTCTATGATCAGGTGACTGCCTGGTGGATGTGGGGAGGCTGTGGATGTAGTCTACCTGGACTTCAGCAAGGCCTTTGACACCGTCCCCCACAGCAAACTGCTGGCTAAGCTGTCAGCTCATGGCTTGGACAGCAACACTCTGTGCTGGGTTAGGAACTGGCTGGAGGGCTGAGCCCAGGGAGTGGTGGTGAATGGTGCCACAGCCAGCTGGGAGCCAGGCACCAGTGGCGTCCCCCAGGGACCAGTGCTGGGCCCCATCCTCTTTAACATCTTCATTGATGATCTGGATGAGGGCATTGAGTCCATCATCAGCAAATTTGCAGATGACACCAAGTTAGGAGCAAATGTTGGTCAGTTAGAGGGTAGAAAGGCTGTGCAGAGGGACCTCGACCCACTGGACAGATGGACAGAGTCCAACGGGATGGCATTCAACAAGTCCAAGTGCCAGGGGCTGCACTTTGGCCACAGCAACCCCATGCAGAGCTACAGGCTGGGGGCAGAGTGGCTGGAGAGCTGCCAAACAGAGAGGGACCTGGGGGTGCTGATTGACAGCTGCCTAAACATGAGCCAGCAGTGTGCCCAGGTGGCCAAGAAGGCCAATGGCATCCTGGCCTGCATTAGGAATAGTGTGGCCAGCAGGAGCAGGGAGGTCATTGTGCCCCTGGACTCTGCATTGGTTAGGCCACACCTTGAGTCCTGTGTCCAGTTCTGGGCCTCTCAGTTTAAGAAGGACATCGAGACACTTGAAGGTGTCCAGAGAAGGGCAACAAGGCTGGGGAGAGGCCTTGAGCACAGAGGAGAGGCTGAGGGAGCTGGGGTTGTTTAGCCTGGAGAAGAGGAGGCTCAGGGGTGGCCTCATTGCCCTCTACAACTCCCTGAAAGGTGGTTGTAGCCAGGAAGGGGTTGGTCTCTTCTCCCAGGCAACCAGCACCAGAACAAGAGGACACAGTCTCAAGCTGCACCAGGGGAGGTTTAGGCTGGCAGTGAGGAGAAAGTTCTTCACTGAGCAAGTCGTTTGTCATTGGAATGTGCTGCCCAGGGAGGTTGGTGGAGTCACCATCCCTGGAGGTGTTCAAGAGGGGATTGGATGTGGCACTTGGTGCCATGGTCTAGTCATGAGGTTTGTGGTAACAGGTTGGACTTGATGATCTTTGAGGTCTCTTCCAACCTTGGTGATACTGTGAGACTGTGAAGTATGTGAACTTGTTATGCCATCACATTCTGCTGTTCTTTCTCTTTAGATTACTCTTATTTTCTTTTATCACTAAAATATGGTCAGTAACAACCTTTCACACCTAAATAACACCTGGCTAATGATGTCACACTTCTTTCATTGCAGCAGTTGGTTTCTACATCAAAGCAGAGCCAGGCAGCAGATTATTGCTTAAGATACTGGCAAGGCTTTGCAAACACCTCAAGAATCCCAACTCTGATCACTGAACAGCATTACTGTTTTGACATCTGTATAAGAGAGGTAAGGAAACAAAGTACTGATGCAGAGACACTTTAGGAGCAATAAATACTGAAACAGAGCTTGGAACTGCATATTGGTTGACACTTGAAGGTCACTGTAATTGCCCCTTACTTCAAAGAGAGGGATCTTGAAATGGCTTCCTGCCAAACCACTGTCTGTATTTCTCCCCTCCCCCCCCCCCCCATTGCTTTGCATGCATAAAAGAAACCTTCCTGGCCTCAGAGCATCATATGGACAAATACAGGAACACACTGTGGAGGTGACTCTCTCCACAGCACATACATTTGAGCACATAAGACACTACCATGGGCCTCCAGAGAAAAGTATGCACATTCTGGTTTGGCTTTACATTGTCTAAGGTAGTTCACCAAAGCTCCACCATACAGAGTGGAAATGAAGCACTCCTCCTCATGCTTCAGTGGGTCAATCCCTAGCTACACATCAGTGGATACCATTCATGGTATGGCTTTAAAAGACTTTTTTTCTTAATCTATCTCATGTCTCTTTCACTACTGCATTCCAAAAAGCAAACTCCAAGATACTCTCACAATGACTGAGATCACAATTTCCACATGTTAATTGTCTCTCCTTTCCAATCTGCTTGACTTCATGCTTTAAATAACCCTACCTGAACAAGAGAAATAAATGTGTACTTGCTGCCCCAAACCTAAAATATCAGAGCAGATTTTGTAGGTTAATGTTATCATAAACTAATAAAGGCCTGATGCTATGAACAGATGCTGCCTTACCAAACCTTTAAATGGCCTGAATGTACTCTCTTACTTTCCCAAACCATTGCTATTACAGCCCATTTCCATTTCCATTCACACAGATGAAATTGTGGAAGAAAATTTAATACCTCATCTCTATCTGGTGACATGCCATTCTGTTTAGTAGCCCTACATATGCACAGAATCATAGAATCAGTAAGGTTGGAAAGGACCTCAAAGATCATCAAGTCCAACCTGTCACCCAACATCTCATGACTACTAAACCATGGCACCAAGTGCCACATCCAATCCCCTCTTGAACACCTCCAGGGACAGTGACTCCACTACCTCCCTGGGCAGCACATTCCAATAGAATAGAATAGAATAGAATAGAATAGAATAGAATAGAACAGAACAAAGCAGGTTGGAAGAGACCTTTGAGATCAACAAGTCCAACCTATCAGCCAACTAAACCATGGCACCAAGCACCCCATCCAGTCTCTTCCTAAACACCTCCAGTGATGGTGACTCCACCACCTCCTCTGTGAAGAACTTTCTCCTCACCTCCAGCTTAAACTTCCCCTGGCACAGCTTGAGACTTTGTCTTCTTGTTCTGGTGCTGGTTGCCTGGGAGAAGAGACCAACCCCCACCTGGCTACAACCTCCCTTCAGCCTCCTCTTCTCCAGGCTAAGCAACCCCAGCTCCCTCAGCCTCTCCTCACAGGGCTGTGCTCCAGACCCCTCCCCAGCCTCGTTGCCCTTCTCTGGACATGTTCATGAGTCTCAATAGTCTCAATGTCCTTCTTAAATTGAGGGGCCCTGACGGACTGACTTTAGGGAGTAGAACCTCAAGCAATGCTCAGCTGATAGCAGGAAACGCTCTTGTGGGCCACAAACCCTGTGAACAAACTGCAGCTATGTACAGAGAAAAAAGCATTTAGCAGATTACCAACGACCATTGTGACTCAGGGAAGCCACACAACGACCTGAGAATAAGAGCTGGTAAACATTGCAAGAGAGTCTTCTGTCTTCTCTCTGAATTGAGATAAGAGATGCCTTTTGTCTAACACCTGTCTGAGCCTTGCCAAGGGGTGTGTGCTCCCTGGCATTTCCTCGGCAGCCAATCACGAGTCTGTAACTGTCACACGGACACATCTATTTACCAGTCACGAGTTGCTTTGGATTATGTTAGCCTATAGAAAGAAAAGACTTTGTACAATAAAGTAGACACTTTGCTTGCATCAAGATTTGTCTCCATCTCTCAGTCGCGGTAGGGCCCAGTTCTGGGCCCCTCAGTTTAAGAAGGACATTGAGACACTTGAAGGTGTCCAGAGAAGGGCAACAAGGCTGGGGAGAGGCCTTGAGCCCAAGCCCTATGAGGAGAGGCTGAGGGAGCTGGGGTTGTTTAGCCTGGAGAAGAGAAGGCTCAGGGGTGACCTCATTGCCCTCTACAACTGCCTCAAAGGTGGCTGTATCCAGGAAGGGGTTGGTCTCTTCGCCCAGGCAACCAGCACCAGAACAAGGGGACACCGTCTCAAGCTGTGCCAGGGGAAGTTTAGGCTGGAGGTGAGGAGAAAGTTTTTCACTGAGAGAGTAATTGGGATGTGCTGCCCAGGGTGGTGGTGGAGTTGCCGTCCCTGGAGGTGTTCAAGAGGGGATTGGACGTGGCACTTGGTGCCATGATCTAGTCATGAGGTCTGTGGTGACAGGTTGGACTCGATGATCTTTGAGGTCTCTTCCAACCTTGGTGATACTGTGACAAAAAAAGTAGAGTTTTGCCACAGTAAGAGCTGGAGAAAAATCAAAATTCAGTTATGGTTTAGGCTGCCTGAAAACACGGAAAAAATCATAATGAAAAATAAAAAAGAACTCTCAGCTGTATTCAGGACAAATACCCCTGCAGGCATAGAGCGAGATGAAGTCATTGGAATAATCAGTTAAAGAGGCATAATAACCAAACTAAGGTCTGTGCTGTTGATCAGAACTTCTACAGGAATCCAAATTTCAGCAGGAAAACAACAACAAAAGGAGGCTCAGCTGTGCTCACTGTTTCCTGGTAAAACCAAAATCATAGAAGCATAAAATCAACCAGGCTGGAAAAGACCTCACAGATCATCAAGTCCAACCTATTACCTAATACCTAACACCTCCTGACAACTCAACCATGGCACCAAGTGCCTCATCCAGGCTCTTCCTAAACACCCGCAGTGATGGCGACTCCACCACCTCCCTGGGCAGCACATCCCAATGGCCAATCTCTCTTTCTGGGAAGAACTTCTTCCTCACCTCCAGCCTAAACCTCCCCTGGCACAGCTTGAGACTGTGTCCTCTTGTTCTGGTGCTGGTTGCCTGGGAGAAGAGACCAAGCCCCTTCCTGGCTACAACCTCCCTTCAGGGAGTTCTAGAGAGCAAGGAGGTCTCCCTGAGCCTTCTCTTCTCCAGGCTAAGCAACCCCAGTGTGACAGTCTCCCCTGCATCCTGGCAATCCTCAAGCATCAGAAACTTGTATTTTCTAAGAACGAGATCTGATGACTTCTCAGCACAGCATTCCTTTAGTTAGACAATAAATTACCAGGTTTCTTTCTAGGAGTGCAAAGGGTGTGAATCCCTTGAGGCCAGTGTGCACCATGCATTGGTGTTGTGTCCAGCTAGCCCAGAATTCTGCAGAAAACTTCCCTGTAGTAATTCCCTGTGTTACTGTTTGCCCAGAGGAGTCATGATAGCCTTCCAAGAAGAACTCCTAACAAAAGCACAGCTCATGGGTATGTAATTCTCTGGTCTTCTGCTGTTTTTTCCTTATCAATGCAGGCATCCTGAAGGCCAGGTTTCTTTAGATGGAAAAATCTATAAGCCTCAGATGAATCTGAACAAATGCAGATCCTCATATCTTTTTAGCCCCAGAGTCTAAAACAATTAGTTTGTATCATAGTAGTATCATAGTATCCTAGTGGTACCATAGTATCAGTCAGGGTTGGAAGGGACCACAAGGATCTTCTAGTTCCAACACCCCTGCCATGGGCAGGGACACCCCACACTAGATCAGGCTGCCCAGAGCCTCATCCAGCCTGGCCTTAAACACCTCCAGGGACAGTGCCACAACCACCTCCCTGGACAACCCATTCCAGGGCTTCACCACTCTCATGGGAAAGAACTTCCTCCTCACCTCCAGCCTGAATCTCCCCACCTCCAGCTTCATTCCAGTCCCCCTAGTCCTATCACTACCTGAGATCCTGAGCAGTCCCTCCCCAGCCTTCTTGTAGGCCCCCTTCAGGTACTGGAAGGCCACAATGAGGTCACCTGGGAGCCTTCTCCAGACTGAACAGCTCCAATTCACCAGTCACCAATTCAGGATGCAGACTCTGCTGTGACTGGTCATTAGGATGGCAGTCAGCTCCTCTGCTTGTCAGATTTCAATCACAGGAACACTGACAAGTAAATTCCAGGCATCATTACGTCTAGATGAACATAGAATCACAGAAACATTCAGGTTGGAAAACCAATAACCCTACTCTACAAGGTTCACCCCTAAACCATATCCCCAAGCACCACATTGAAACCACCTTTACCATCCAGAGCTGGTGACTCAACCCTCTCCCTGGGCAGCACATTCCAATGCCTGACAACACTTGCTGGGAAAAACTTTTTCCTAATGTACAGTCTAAACCTCCCCAGTGGCAGCTTGAGGCTGTTCCCTCTTGTTCTATCACTAATTACCTGGGAGAAGAGTCCAGCAGCAGCCCCTCTACAGTGTCCTTTCAGGTCTGTGTAGAGAGCAATGAAGTCTCCCTCAGCCTCCTCTTTTCCAAACTAACCATCCCCAGCTCCTTCAGTTGCTCTTCATCAGATTTATTCTCCATCCCCTTCACAACTTCCTTGCCCTCCTCTGCCCTGGCTCCAGCACCTCCACATCTCTGCTGTGTTGAGGTGTCCAGAACTGGACACAGCACTCGAGGTCTGGTCTCACCAGAGCTGAGTACCAGGGGACAATCCCCTCCCTGCTCCTGCTGCACACAGCATTGCTGATACAAGCCAGGATGCCTTTGGCGTTCTTGGCCACCTGGGCACACTGCTGCCTCCTATTCAGCTGCTTGTCCATTAGCACACCCAGGTCTCTTTCTGCCTGCAGCTTTCCAGCCACACTTCCCCCAGGCCTGTAGCATTGCTTGGGGTTGTTGTGACCCAAGTGCAGGACCTGGCACTTGGCCTTGTTGAAGCTCATCCTGGTAACGTTGGCCATGGAGCCAACCTATCCAAGCCCCTCTGCAGAGCCTCTCTACCCTGGTGCAGATCAACTCTCCACCTAAGTTGGGGTCATCTGCAAATTTACTGCTGACACACTCTGTGTCTTCATCAAGGTCATCAATAAAGATGTTAAACAGAAGTGGTCCCAACACTGAGCCCTCAGGAACACCACTTGTGACCACTGCCAGCTGGATTTAACTCCATTGACCACCACTCTTTGGGCCCTTTCACCCAGCCAGTGCTTTATCCAGCAGAGCATTGCTCATCCAAGCCATGAGCTGCCACTTTGCCCATGAGAATTCTGTGGGGAACAGTGTCAAAGGCTTTGGGAAAGTCTAGGTAGGCAATATCCACAGCCTTTCCCTCATCCAGTACTCAGCCATCCTGTCCTAGAAGGAGATCAGCTTGGTCAGGCAGGACCTGCCCTTCACAACCCCATGCTGGCTGGGCCTGATCCCCTGCTTGTTCTCCAGATGTTGTGTAATGGTGCTTGAGATGCCCTGCTCCATGCCCTGCCCTGCTCCAGAGGTCACACTGACAGCTCTGTAGTTTCCCAGATCCTCCTGTCTGCCTGTCCTCTAGATGGGTGTCACATTTGCTACCCTCCAGTCCTTTGGCACCTCCCAGTCAGCCAGGACTTCAGGTAGATCATGGAAAGTGGCTTGGGGAGCACATCTGCCAGCTCCCTCAGCACCCTTGGCTGTAGCCCATCCGGCCCCACAGACTTGTGTGTGTCTAAGTGGTGCAGCAGTCGCTGACCACTGCCTCATTTATTGTGATGACCTCATTCTGATTGCCCTCCCTGACTCCTGGTTCATGAGGCTGGGTGTCCAGGGAACTGCTGGTTCCAGTGCTAAAGACTGAGGCAAAGCAGGCACTGAGCACCTCAGCCTTCTCCTCAGCCTTGGTCACTATGTTTCCCTCTGCATCCAACAAAGGATGGAGATTTTCCCTATTCCTCCTTCTGTTGTTCATGCATTTATAGAAGCATTTGTTATTATTCTCCATGGCTATAGCTAGGCTGAGCTCCAGCTGTGCTTTGGCTCTCCTAATTTTCTCCCTGCATAGCTTCACTACATCTTTATATTCCTGAGGAGAGACCTGGCCCCTCTTCCAAAGGCCACAGACTCTCCTTTTGTTCTTGAGGTCCAGCCCAAGGTCCCCACTCAGCCAGGCCGGACGCCCTCCCTGCCGAGTCCTCGTTCGGCACACAGGGACACTGCTCCTGAGCCTTCAAGACTTCCCTCCTGAAGTGTGTGCAGCCTTCCTGGGCTCCTACAGCCCAAGGGACTTTGTCAATCAGTCTCCTGGACAGGCCAAAGTTTGCCCTACAGAAGTTGAAGGTGGCAGATTTACCAACCCCTCTCCTTGTTCTCCCAAGGGTAGAGAACTCAATCACCTCATGGTGGCTGAGCCCTAGACACTCTCCAAGCTCTACTTCCCCCACAGGTTCCCTGTTCACAAGAAGCAGGTGCAGGAGGTCACCTTCCCTGGTTGGCTGCCTCACCAGTTGTGTCAGGAAGTTATCCTCCACACACTCCAGGAACCCCCAGGTCTGTTGTCTCCCTGCTGTATTGTGTTCCCAGCAGACATCTGGGAAGGTGAAGTCTCCCAGGAGAACAAGGGGCAGTGACTGTGAAACCTCTCTCAGCTGCTTCTAAAAAATGTCATCTACCTCTTCATCTTGGCTGGGTGCCCTGTAACAGCTTCCCACCATGGTATCACTCTTGTTGGCCTTACTCCTAATTCTTACCCATAAGGACTCAACCCTATCATCACCTTCATTAATTTGCATCGATTCATATGTTTCCCTAACACAGAGGCCACTCCACCACCTCTTTTTCCTTGCCTATCCCTTCTGTGAAGTTGGTACCCATCAATTGCAGCACTCCAGTTGTGAGAGTCATGCCACCAGGTTCCCATGTTGGATGCTAGGCCATAGTTTCCCTGTAGCACAATGGCCTCCAGCTCCTCCTTTTTATGGCCCATACTGTGTGCACTGGTGTATAATTGTTTCAGGGAGGGAACTGATTGCATACTTTTCAGCCTTGAGGCAGGGCAGACCTTCTGGCTATCTAAGATGTCAACACACTGCTCCAGAAGCACTGGGCTACTACACTCAGAGTTCTTGGTGGCCAGGCCAGCTACAACCCTGCCCCTTTTACAACTAGTTTAAAGCCTTGTCCATGAGCACAGCCAACTCATGTGCAAGGATTCTCATCCCCTTATGGGACAGATGAACTCCATCTGTTGCCAGTAGACCTGGTGCCAAGAAAACTTCCCCATGGTCAAAACCCCTAAAGTTCTGTTGGTGGCACCAGCCTCTAAGCCATGTGTTAATCACATGGATTTCTCTCTTTCCTTCAATATTACTTCCTGTCACTAGAGGGATTGAGGAGAGCACCACTTGTGCTTTGGTGCCCTCAAGAAATCTCTCCAAAGTCCTGAAGTCTTTTTCAATTGCTTTTGTACTCCTCTACATTGCCTCATCTCTCCCAATCTGCATAACCAGCAGTGGGTAATAGTCTGAAGGCCACACCAGATCTAGGAGTCTCTCAGGAATGTCCCTAATCTGTGCCCCAGGCAGGCAGCACACCTCCCTGTGGGATGGATCTGGCTTGCAAATTGGGCCCTTAGTTCCCCTGAGAAGGGAATCCCCTACTCCTACCACCTTTCCTCTTTTCTTGTTTGCACTAGTCCTAAGTCGTGAGACTGGCTGACAAGTCCTGGGTAGCTGCATGCATGGACAGGAGCCCTGCTCCTGTTGTGTGTGGGCAACTGGGAGGAGGGAGGGGATTGGGAGGGGACTCACCTGCCTCTCCTGCCTCAACGGAGAGGGACCTGCCTCCATTCCTCCCCATCTCTTAGGTTTCTTCCTTTTTCCAGGTGACAAAGAGAGCATGAGATCCCCTGCTGATGCTCCACCAGGGATGGCAGAGTCCCACTCCCCAAGCCTATCTTCTCTCCATATTCCCTTACAGTCCTTAGCCTCCCAACTTCTTCCTTGAGCTCAGCCACCGGGCTGAGCAGATCCTTCACCTGCTCACATCTAACACAGGTGTTGTCTCTGCCACCCTCCACTGCAAGTGCCAGGCTCTGGCACTCACCACAGCCAGGGGCCTGGACACCTACCTGTCTGCTCAGAATCTCTGGTACCCACGGTTTTACTGACAACAGCTCTCAGCCTGGTCCTAACTATGAATGGATCTCTATCTAACTGCCTTCACAGGTTGCTGGGACACACCTTACCTGGCTTGTGGAATGACCCTGCTCAGTGTACAGGAGTCACAAACCCCAACGAGCTGCAAACAGCTGCAGCACCCCCTGGGGCACTCACAATCACTGTTTGATCACCCTGTGCTTCTTAGCACCTGATCAAGGATGGGTGGTACCCGCTCTGCCCAGGCAGGTGGGTGGTGCTGGGTGGTCAGTGCTGCTCTGCAGCAGGAGGCTCTTTGCTGTGTTAATGCCTCATTTAGATTTGCTGGGAGGTGCTGGTTCCACCCACCCAAGTTCAGCTGCCTGCCTGCAAGCTGCCAGCCCCTGGCACAGGCATAGAATCATAGATTCTATCATATTCTATCATAGATTCTATCATAGAATCTATCATAGAATAAGGTTGGAAAAGACATCAAAGAGCATCAAGTCCAACCTGTCACCCAACACCTCATGACTAACTAAACCATGGCTCCAAGTGCCACATCCAATCCCCTCTTGAACACCTCCAGGCATGGTGACTCCACCACCTCCCTGGGCAGCACATTCCAGTGGCAAATTACTTTCTGGGAAGAACCTTCTCCACACCTCAAACCTAAACTTCCCCTGGTGCAGCTTGAGACTGTGTCCTCTTGTTCTGGTGCTGGTTGCCTGGCAGAAGAGACCAACCCCCACCTGGCTACAACCTCCCTTCAGGGAGTTGTAGACAGCCAGAAGGTCTCCCCTGAGCCTCCTCTTCTCCAGGCTAAACAACCCCAGCTCCCTCAGCCTCTCCTGACAGGGCTGTGCTCCAGCCCCCTCCCCAGCTTTGTTGCCCTTCTCTGGGCACATTCAAGTGTTTGGGCAGACAATGAAACCAAAAAGGGCAGAACTGGTTTTACTGAACTGCTTACTTACCAGAAAGTCAGCGGGAATTACAGAAGAGCCTACAATTGACTAGCTTCTTGTTATGGCATGCTAGACCACAGATTGAGAGCACTTAATTTGGACCAGGGCAGAAAACCTTAGGAGATGCTCTCAGCAAAACACTTAAATTGTCATGTTAACAGGACTGAAGTTACCCATCAGGCTTTTTGTTGCTCTGTATCATTCTGGTAAAAGAAAGAAGCTTTGGGCAAAGCAAATCCGCCGGCGGTTAGGACTGGCATTCTAAAGTACACTGCGGCAGCTACACACCCTTAAACCAGCCTTCAGTCTTTCTTAGTAGTCATTACCAGCCTCTTTCTTAATTTATTTACTAACAGGCACATGAGTCTGGGTTTCACTCTCTATGAAAACTATTTTAACACAAAGCAGATTTGGGTCTGTCTTTGTTTGGAACCAGAAGCAGAAAAGCAATGCGTTCGGTTTGAAAGAAGGTTGCAAAATAGATGAAAAAGGCTTGCGAGTTCTCCTTTTGATTGGCCTTAGCATTTATGGCCAACTTTTCCCAGCCCAAAACACAGAGTCTGGTCTCAATTAGCCTGGCATAAATCAGAGCAACTTCACTGACTTCAGACAGCTTTTCTGGATATAGAACACTGTGAGACAGAAAAGAATTCAGCCAACATTTTCTTCTTTTGTTTTACCGGGACCATGGATTTTCCTCCTTCTAAAAGACTTATCAGCTGACAAAAAGCAGATGACTGTGGACAACCTGTTTGATGTGGTAAACAAAAGCAAAGTAACTGCCAAACCAGATGATGGAGTTAGAAAGAAAAGAAACATGAACACTGAGGAAGAACTTGAACCCTCTACTGATTTTGGTAGTGAAGTCCAAAAACAACCACAAATTTCGCCCAAAATTTAGTGCAGTGCGAGAGTGTGACTTTAATCTCTAACCATGGCCATCAGAAGCAATTTCACTGAACTTGATGGTGCTAGTCCACTGTAAAACCCGACAGAAACATCTGCAACTGCACAAAATATTTAGATACCAGCAGGAGCAAGAGTATCATTAATATTGTTACATGCTTCCTATTGGTAAAGAAAATGTAGTGAGGGAATAAAGAGACTGAAAACCCACACTGCAGGCTGCTTTCCAGAATATACAGCACTTCAAAAACTAACAGTGTTCTTCTTCCTTCCTCAAAAGAGACAAGGATTAGTAAGCAAAATAAGGCCATTAGCAGAAGACAGACATTCTCTGGATGAACAAAAGTTACTGTAAAGAGAAGTAATAAGTATTTTTTATCCATTTGTATAGATGCCTCCCTAAAACATTAATGAAGGAAGAAAAAGGACACAACCAGCATTCCTTCTGACAAAAACAGGTGATGACTCCATGACATTTTACAGTATCACAGTATCACAGTATCAGCAAGGTTGGTTGATCCTCAAGGATCATCGAGTCCAACCTGCCACCACAGACCTCATGACTAGACCATGGCACCAAGTGCCACATCCAATCCCCTCTTGAACACCTCCAGGGACGGTGACTCCACCACCTCCCTGGGCAGCACATTCCAATGACGAACTCCGTGAAGAACTTTCTCCTCACCTCCAGCCTAAACTTCCCCTGGCACAGCTTGAGACTGTGTCCCCTTGTTCTGGTGCTGTTTGCTAGAGAGAAGAGACCAACCCCTTCCTGGCTACAACCACCTTTCAGGTAGTTGTAGAGAGCAAGAAGGTCTCCCCTGAGCCTCCTCTTCTCCAGGCTAAACAACCCCAGCTCCCTCAGCCTCTCCTCACAGGGCTTGTGCCCAAGGCCTCTCCCCAGCCTTGTTGCCCTAATATGTTTTAAAAATTTCATTAGAAATTACAGCAAAGCCTATTAGAACAGTTTAAACTGATATATAGGTTGCATTACAGAACAGAGGCTCAAATTTGAGAACTTCATTCCCTAGGATCAATGCAGAGAGAAAACCTCTTTTCACTTAAGGTTTATAAATAGAATAGAATAGAATAGAACAGAATAAAATAGAACAGAATAGAATAGAAAGGAATAGGAATAGGAATAGGAATAGGAATAGGAATAGGAATAGGAATAGGAATAGGAATAGGAATAGGAATAGAATTAAGCAGGTTGGAAAAGACTGTTGAGATCATTGAATCCAACCTATCACCCAACACCATCTGATCAACTAAACCATGGCAACAAGTACCCCATCCAGTCTCCTCTTAAACACTTCCAGTGATGGTGACTCCACCACCTCCCTGGGCAAAATGTGTAAAAGCTTTGTAAGAGTCATTCAACTTCACTATTTTTCTCTTTGAATGTTAATGAAAAGAAGCCATGCAACTTTTTTGTGGTTGCAGTTTAGCTATCAGGTGCAGAGGTAAGTTTCATTCATCTAAGCTATTTCACTGAGAGACTCACTGGGATATACAGAATTAACCAGGCTGGAAAAGACCTTCATGATCATCAACCTACCACCCAACACCATCTAATCAACTAAATCATGGCACCAACCGCCTCAACCAGTCTGTTCTTAAACACTTCCAATGATGGTGACCTCCCTGGGCAGCACATTCCAATGGCCAATCTCTCTTTCTGGGAAGCATTTCCTCCTAACATCCAGCCTGAACCTTCCCTGGCACATATTGAGACTGCATCCTCTTGTTCTGGTTGCCTGGGAGAAGAGACCAACCCCCACCTGGCTACAACCTCCCTGCAGGGAGTTGTAGAGAGCAAGAAGGTCTCCCCTGAGCCTCCTCTTCTCCAGGCTAAGCAACCCCAGCTCCCTCAGCCTCTCCTCCCAGGGCTGTGCTCCAGCCCCCTCCCCAGCTTTGTTGCCCTTCTCTGGGCATGTTCAAGTGTTTGGGCAGACAATGAAGCCAAAAAGGGCAGAACCTGTTTTACTGAAATGCTTATTTACCAGAAACCCAGAGGGATTTACAGAAGAGGCTGCAATTAACTAGCTTCTTGTTAGGGCAACTTAACAACATTTCACTGGGCATAGAACTTTGCATACTGAAACATTCTGTGATCTGCAATGTCCAATGGGGAAAAAAAACAACCCCAAAACCTAAAAAAACCCCACAACAAACCAATTTGCTAGCTACAAGTAATACTCCCTGCCTTTACTTACTAAGAGACTTAGAGAATGGGAGAGGGACAAAAAAAAGGATTTTTATTAAACAAAGTATAGATATGTATTAAGCAAAGCATAGCTATGTATTTACAAACATTCACAATTAGATGCCTCTTTCCTTACAGAGGCAGGAAAGCAAGGTAGAAATTCCAAATGGAGCTGAAGAGACTAATTAAGGTCCTAGCAAAGATTCCAAGTACAACTGGAACATGAAATTAAATTTGCTTAAATGAAGACTTCTTTCCTGGATTTTGGCTTGAATTATGCTTTAAATTACAACACTGCCAAAGATGGCATGGAGCAGAAGTGGATGATAATTTTCCTTTTAAAGTAGGATAACTATTGAAATTACGGTGGTGAAAAAGTATCTCAAAGAACTTACACAACTCATCTGCCATGTTTCTGTTTCCTGATACTAAATCTCTTCTTGGTTTCATTAAGACTTAACGAAGACTGCAAATAAAGCTAGCAAGCAAACATTAATAGTGAGAAAATATATTGGCAGAAGCTGTTCTGCATGGCTCAAATGCGCTGTTGTCCTTGTCATCGGCCTGTAAGACCATGTGGCTCTCAGCCACTGCTCCACTACAGACCCAGCCAGGAGAAGGTGACAAAACCCAATAATTAATTGGCTGCCAAATGGAAGAAACAAAGGCCAAAAACCCAGTCCAAACCAAACCAAACCCCCCCACCATTACAGCACACATAACTACTTAAAAAATTATCTGGAACCTTCTATTTTTGTATTTCTGAAGCCAGTAAACTTCAGTCAACTCAGCTTGCTACGGAAGAAGGGCTGCTCTCCATGTAACGTAGGATCTTAAGGCTCCAAGCTCACATCCACTGCTAATTGACAGAAACCTCCACAGAACTTTCCAAATGTTATAACCAACACAAGGTCTGCTCTTCGTGGAGCATGCTTCAGCTTCACAAATAGCAGCTTCAGCCACTGGATGCCAGTGTCTAGCTTGTACTTTCTGTGTCTTCACCTGGGCTAGTCAGCCACATTCCCTTTATAAGCCAGTTTCAGAGCATGATTCATCTTGGATGAAATGCCAGGAATGCACAGTATGTTAGATAACCAGAGGTCTACTAGTGCTTGTTGCAGTCCACTGACACCAAGGAGATGGGAGCTGATCAGACATCTGTCTTGAGCAAAATTAATTCCAGTCCTCTTGTGCAGTAGTCACACATGCTGAGAATCTGCAGCTCTCTTTTCTTCTAAGTATTGCACTGTTATGGGACTGGCAATGACACTATCTTTGACTGACTCCAGTGTTGCAGACTGCTGCTGAAGGAGTCATTACTGTTATTCTTTCACTGATTATAAAACAATTAATATATTTCCTACTACAGTGTAGACTCAAGGAAAATATGCTGGGGGAACAATGAACTTTAATATATACAAGGCAAACAGCTTTGCATTAATGTGAATGTGCTCTTGTTACAATCTTCCATTATGTGGGTATATTGAATAGAAAAGCTGTCAATGGGTGAAATTAAGCTTCATTAGTTCCCATATCAAATGCTCTACTTAGAGTAGATGGTGCCAAAGACCTCAGCTATGTAGATAAGCCACTTACAAATGCATCTCTTTTTGGTGGTGGTGTTTTGATTTTTGTTTTGCTTAAATTTCCAATATGCTATTTTCTTTTTAAATCCACTGGAGAGAGGGCATGTTGTGTTTAGCTGAGATGGAGTCAGTTCTCTCCATAGAATCTTTCCTAGTGCTGTGTTTTGTAGTGGTAGCTGGAAGGGCGTTGATAACACACAGGTGTTTTGGCTACTGCTGAGCAGAGCTCCTACAGGACCAAGGGTGTGCTTTTCCAACTTTCTGCCCCCTCCCTTGCAACAGCAGGCTGAGTGATGGGCAGGACCTTGGGAGGGGACATGGCTGGGCCAGCTGACCCAAGCTGACCAAAGGGGTATTCAATACCATATGACATCGGCTCAGATATAAAAGCTTAGGGAAAGAAGGACGTGGGGAGACATTTGTTAATGGTGTTTGTCCTCTGGAGTAACTGCTACATGTATTGAAGATCTGCCTCCTGGGGAGCAGCTGGACATTTTCTGCTAAGGGGAAGTAGAGAGCAGCATTTTTGTTTGCTTTTGCTTTCATGCATGGCCTTTGCTTTCACTTTTGCCTTATTAAACTGCTCCTGTTTCGACCATGGGCCTTTTGGTATATTTTCCCTCTTCCCTGAGTGATAGAGCAGCTATGGTGGGCATTTGGTTCCCAGCCAGGGCCAAGCCACCACAGAGAGAAATAAAGAAAGCCTGTCAGACAAATGAAGTGCAGTGAACACAGGAAGTAATAAGGGAAAAGAAAGGAGTATTCCCTAATTCATAGGCTTACCTCTCACTGAGATCTTCAGCAGCCTGTCCACGGCCCAAAATGAAGCTAGGGTTCAACTGACTGCATGGACTCCCAGGGACAGATGAAGTGCTTTTGATGTTCTGCACTGAGTGCCTTCGGCTCCGTCGGCGCTCTAACCCCCGGCGCTCACCAGCACTGAGGCTGGCCCTCCTCCGGTCCTTGCAGCCACTGGCAGGGAGGTCAGCACTCTCATCTCCATCCTCGTGTTTGAGTGTCATCTGCAAAACAGAGGAAGAAAAGTCAGGCTTCTGACATGGTTCTTGAGGTACCACAGGTCTTCACATCTAGACTTTAAAAGCCCCCTGATCTCACTATGAATAACTCCTTTCAGTGTCACCATAGCTATCCCTGTTAGTTGTTGTCTATCCATTTGTGCAGTGTTGCAGTTCTAACACTGGAACTCTATATTGATACCTTGGATACTATAGGACCTGCAACAACATTTATCTCACAGTTTGGGGGTTTTCTTTTGCAGGACTTTTATTTTCAAGGAAGCTTCATTTCATTCCAAAATACTTAGGCAGGGGCTTGCCTTTACTGAAATAAACAGAAAAAACTCTCATGTGTTGACTGATTGCTCATATTCAGACATGACACATGTAAGGATCAAGTGGAAGTTACCATCTGCAACTTCACAAAGCATTTTAGAATAGTGCCATTGTTTCTTCCCAGAAAAGGAAAAGATCAGCAGATGTACAAATAACTGCATTCCTCTTAAAAGTGCATTCCTCTCCACTTTGAGAGAGCTCCCTACAAAGTAAACAAAGGGACTAAACCTAACAAACAAAACTATTCTGTGAACAGGTAACACAATGGACTTCAGACCACATACCTCCTTTAAGTCTCTCAATTTTGATAATATAATTACCTTCTTGTATGCCTCTCAGTGAAAAAAATATCAGTACTTCCTGCCAGTTCAGAAGCACTGTCAATCCAGAGGAACATATGCATAATATCAGAAAAGAATGATGCTGAGAACAGCATGGCCACAAGGACACATGAGAGAAACTTCTGACACAGGTTGGGAGTTCAGCAGCGGAAAAGAGCAGAGGAGCAAACCAGGGGTGCAACACCTAGTATCCTGAACTACAGCATACTGTTTACATGCCAGTGTGACATGGCAAGTACTGCCTTAAGGTATATGAGGAGAGATACCACTGTCAGAAAGAATAGTTAGCTGTGGGCCTCATCTGGAATGCAGCATAGCATTTAAGTAATCCTTACATGAGAAAGATCCATCCAAACAGGCAGAGGTACAGAAAAGGGTGATATGTTCTATTAGTTCTGTTATTCTGACATTCCTTACTAGAAATTACTTTAACAAAATGAAGTAGAAGGAATGTGAAAACTCTGCTTAGGATGTAAAATCTCTCTTAGTGGGGAAGAAGAGACTTTTCATATAAAGAACAACATTGGCAGAAAAAAAAGGAGAATGTGCAGAAGCATGTCTAAATTTAGTGTGGTCACCCAGAGAAAGCTGGGACCCAGCTAGGTTAACAGCTAATTCTGCAATCAAGCGTTTCAGTAGGGACAGCAAGCTTTTAAGATCAATGACCACCTTTTAAAAAGGATGTTATAAGCTGATGTCTCCAACAACAAGGAAAGAAGAACATGGAGCCCTTTCATTATCATGTTCCTACACTGACCTGACTCTTCCTGCAAACTATATATGTATAAAAATTAACTCTGCTAAAGCTAGTGAAGTGGTATGGGTGCAGAGGTGATGAAGAAATGGAGAATCAAATCTATCAAATGCACTGCCAGACTTAGATGGAGGCAAAGTCCATGCTCTTTAACATCTTTATTGAAGATCTGGGTGAGGGCATTGAGTCCATCATCAGTAAATTTGCTGACGACACCAAGCTGGAGGCAGGAGTTGATCTGCTGGAGGGTAGAGAGGCTCTGCAGAGGGACCTGGACAGGCTGGGCAGATGGGCAGAGTCCAAGGGCAGGAGACTGAACACATCCAAGTGCCTGGTTCTGCACATTGGCCACAACAACCCCATGCAGTGGTACAGGCTGGGGTCACAGTGGCTGAGAGCAGCCAGGCAGAGAGGGACCTGGGGGTGCTGGTTGATGGTAGGCTAAACATGAGCCTGCAGTGTGCCCAGGCAGCCAGGAGGGCCAATGGCATCCTGGCCTGCATCAGGAACAGTGTGGCCAGCAGGAGCAGGGAGGTCATTCTGCCCCTGTACACTGCACTGGTTAGGCCACACCTTGAGTCCTGTGTCCAGTTCTGGGCCCCTCAGTTTAGGAAGGATGCTGACTTGCTGGAACGAGTCCAGAGAAGGGCAACAAAGTTGGTGAGGGGCTCAGAACACAAGCCCTATGAGGAGAGACTGAGGGAGCTAGGGTTGCTTAGCCTGGAGAAGAGGAGACTCAGGGGTGACCTTATTGCTCTTCACAACTACCTGAAGGGGGGTTACAGACAGGCAGAGGTTGGTCTCTTCTCCCAGGCAACCAGCACCAGAACAAGAGGACACAGTCTCAGGCTGCGCCAGGGGAGGTTTAGGCTGGAGGTTAGGAGGAAGTTTTACCCAGAGAGAGTGATTGCCCATTGGAATGGGGAGGTGGAGGAGTCACCATCACTGGAGGTGTTCAAGGGGGGATCGGATAGGGTGCTTGGCTGCATGGTTTAGTTGATTGGGTGGTGTTGGATGATGGGTTGGACACGATGATCTTGGAGGTCTCTTCTGACCTGGTTTATTCCATTCTATTCTACTCTACTCTACTCTACTCTCATTTTATGTCATCATATCAGAATATGAATTCACATTTACATTACATTAACTTCAGTCTAAACCTCCCCACTCCAACGCTTCCTAAAATTTAAGAAAAGGCTAATTATCAAGAAACTGGATGTCCCACTCTTACATATAAATACCTCATATGCAGTTATTTTATAACTAGGTGGTGAATGTGGAGTCATTCAGTACTCCATTGATGCAAATTGTACAGGATCTGGACCATTGTAAACTCATAAACAAGGTCTTGCTGCAGAGCAAGTGCTACTCATGAAACTGAGCTCAGCTGAACCTTTTTTCATAAGCTGAATACTTTTGCACATGGAAAGAACTTCTACTTAATTCAGAATGTGTAACTAGCAGTCTGAGAAAGTTTTAACTGCAGGCAGAACTGCCTCTGAGGAGGGTAGTAAATGTGCTGCTTTGCCCAGGAGTTTGCCCCAGTTTTAGCATGAAATGTATATGCATTAAGCACAGCTATCTACCACAGCAGGTCACATACACAAATGAGTATAATACTTCTAGTGCCCAGATGTTTTTCTTCTAAAACAAATAATCACATTTCACCTGGGTTGCATTCCCTTTTTCCTCTCAGCTTTGAAACGTGCACAAGCTGCAAGATGCATAAAACAGGACATGTTATGTTACCTCATAAATGTTGAACTGCTCAACTAAGTCCAAGTCTGTTCCTTTCTTGTTCAAGTGCCTCTGCGAAATAGCTTCAATGCCTAGCTCTTCCAGACAGTCCACCACGTCATAGAAAGAGTCCTGATCTGGCAACCCCGACAATGTCTAAGAATCAAAGGAAAAACATTTAAATCTGCTTGTTTTGGGGAGAAAAAAAAAGTTAAACTAAGGTTTTAAAAAATGGGTGGCAAATAGTGAAATGCAGGATTTCATTCAAGCAAAACCCACGGTGTAGGATGAGAGACCCCGCTAGAAAAGAAACAAACCCAAGGGGCACAGCTTTTAACAAACAACTCTGTGCACTACATAGAAAAATTAGCAATTGGCAGAACCAATGAATGTTGTCATTTCATACCCAAAAGTATGGAAAATGGGGTCAGAGTGGCTGGAGAGCAGTCAGGTGGAAAGGGACCTGGGGGTGCTGGTTGATGGTAGGCTGAACATGAGCCTGCAGTGTGCCCAGGCAGCCAGGAGGGCCAATGGCATCCTGGCCTGCATCAGGAACAGTGTGGCCAGCAGGAGCAGGGAGGTCATTCTGCCCCTGTACGCTGCACTGGTTAGGCCGCACCTCGAGTCCTGTGTCCAGTTCTGGGCCCCTCAGTTTAGGAAGGAGGTTGACTTGCTGGAAGGTGTCCAGAGAAGGGCGACAAGGTTGGTGAGGGGCTTGGAGCACAAGCCCTATGAGGAGAGATTGAGGGAGCTGGGGTTGCTTAGCCTGGAGAGGAGGAGGCTCAGGGGAGACCTTGCTGTCTACAACTCCCTGAAGGGAGGTGTAGCCAGGTGGGGGTTGGTCTCGTCTCCCAGGCAACCAGCACCAGAACAAGAGGACACAGTCTCAAGCTGTGCCAGGGGAGGATTAGGCTGGAGGTGAGGAAGAAATTTTTCACAGAAAGAGAGATTGGCCATTGGCCTGGGCTGCCCAGAGAGGTGGTGGAGTCACCATCACTGAAGGTGTTTAGGAAGAGACTGGATGAGGCACTTGGTGCCATGGTTTAGCTGATTAGATGGTGTTGGGTGATAGGTTGGATGCAATGATCTCAAAGGTCTCTTCCAACCTGGTTAATTCTATCCTATTCCTACTCCTACTCCTATTCCTATTCCTATTCCTATTCCTATTCCTATTCCTATTCCTATTCCTATTCCTATTCCTATTCCTATTCTATTCTATTCTATTCTATTCTATGTTTTTTTGGTTGTTGTTTGTTCAGTTTTGGGGGTTTCTCCCCCCCCCGCCTTTTTCCCCTATGTATTGCATGATATGAGAAAATAAGCAACATTAAATACAGTTAAAAAGAAAATCAAGAGTAATGTTGCAACTACATATCTTTCAGAGGAACCTCAATCATGATGAGGTTTTATAGCAGTTAAATAGAAAGTGAATTAAATTCAGCACAGAATTTTCTTTCTGCATTTGGTAACTAGGGTTTTTTATATACACAAAGGATATAGAAAAGCTTTAATCTATCCAGACTTCAGTAATAAAAATGAAGACAGCAGAAATTAGAAGATCTAGCAGGTGGACAGTCACTAGGGCTGTCCGCCAGGGATCAGTGCTGGGCCCCATCCTCTTTAATATCTTCACTGATGATCTGGAGGAGGGGATTGAGACAGTCATCAGCAAATTTGCAGATGACACCAAGCTGGGAGCAGATGTTGGTCAGTTAGAGGGTGGAAGGGCTCTGCAGAGGGACCTCGACCGACTGGACAGATGGGCAGAGTCCAACAGGATGGCATTCAACAAGTCCAAGTGCCAGGGGCTGCACTTTGGCCACAGCAATCCCATGCAGAGCTACTGGCTGGGGTCAGAGTGGCTGAGAGCTGCCAAACAGAGAGGGACCTGGGGGTGCTGATTGACAGCCACCTGAACATGAGCCAGCAGTGTGCCCAGGTGGCCAAGAAGGCCAATGGCATCCTGGCCTGGATCAGGAATGGTGTGGCCAGCAGGAGCAGGGAAGTCATTGTGCCCTGTACTCAGTACTGGTTAGGCCACACCTTGAGTCCTGTGTCCAGTTCTGGGCCACTCAGTTTAGGAAGGACATTGAGACACTTGAACGTGTCCAGAGAAGGGCAACAAGGCTGGGGAGAGGCCTTGAGCACAGCCCTGTGAGGAGAGGCTCAGGGAGCTGGGGTTGTTTAGCCTGGAGAAGAGGAGGCTCAGGGGTGACCTCATTGCCCTCTACAACTCCCTGAAAGGTGGTTGTAGCCAGGAAGGGGTTGGTCTCTTCTCCCAGGCAACCAGCACCAGAACAAGGGGACACAGTCTCAGGCTGCACCAGGGGAGGTTTAGGCTGGAGGTGAGGAGAAAGTTCTTCACTGAGAGAGTCATTCGTCATTGGAATGTGCTGCCCAGGGAGGGGGTGGAGTCACCATCCCTGGAGGTGTTCAAGAGGGGATTGGACATGGCACTTGGTGCCATGGTCTAGTCATGAGGTCTGTGGTGACAGGTTGGACTTGAAGATCTTTGAGGTCTCTTCCAACCTTGGTGATACTGTGATACTGTAACAGATCATAGGACCTAATTGAAGGCAGATAACAAAGGCTATGCTGGAGTGATACATAGCTGGAAGTATCTGCATTGCAATCAGTCTCATTTAAGAGACTCATCAGTGCCTAACTCCTCCCAAATCAAGAGATGGTTAATGAAATGTTAGCATAGGTAACATGGTTAAGAATCAACAAAAGACAGGGAGAGGACAAAATCACTGGAGTAATATTATGTCTGGGCAGACATGTTTTCTGCCCTGAGTGGGAAGGAAAACAGTCTGTAAATATGTGGAGAAAGAGAAAGGAAGAGCAGTATGCTTCCTTAAGACAAATCCCTTGGGAGGACTGTGTGTGCACTGAAAATACTGACATTTCCTTGCCTAGAGAAGCTGAAACCATCTGAACCTTCTTTATATTCTCTGTGGGGGAAAAAAATTACAACTGTGACATGCTGCTTTCTCTACATTCACAAAAAAATCCCATAAACAACATCATAAAGCTGTCCATTAGCCAGATCATAATTACAAGTGTGGCATTGTGGGATTCACCAAGCTGGGGGCAGGAGTTGATCTGCTGGAGGGTAGAGAGGCTCTGCAGAGGGACCTCAACAGGCTGGACAGATGGGCAGAGTCCAAGGGCAGGAGATTGAACACATCCATAAGTGCCAGGTTCTGCACATTGGCCGCAACAACCCCATGCACTGCTACAGGCTGGGGTCAGAGTGGCTAAGAGCAGCCAGGTAGAGAGGGAACTGGGGGTGCTGGTCGATGGTAGGCTAAACATGAGCCTGCAGTGTGCCCAGGCAGCCAAGAGGGCCAATGGCATCCTGGCCTGCATCAGGAACAGTGTGGCCAGCAGGAGCAGGGAGGTCATTCTGCCCCTGTACACTGCACTGGTTAGGCCACACCTTGAGCCCTGTGTCCAGTTCTGGGTCCCTCAGTTTAGGAAGGAGGTTGACTTGATGGAACGAGTCCAGAGAATGGCAACAAAGTTGGGGAGGGGTTTGGAACACAGCCCTAAGAGGAGACACTGAGGGAGCTGGGGTTGCTTAGCCTGGAGAAGAGGAAACTCAGGGGTGACCTTATTGCTCTCTACAACTACCTGAAGGGAGGTTAGACAGGCAGAGGTTGGTCTCTTCTCCCAGGCAACCAGCACCAGAACAAGAGGACACAGTCTCAGGCTGCGCCAGGGGAGGTTTAGGCTGGAGGTCAGGAGGAAGTTCTATACAGAGAGAGTGATTGCCCATTGGAATGGGCTGCCCTAGGAGGTGGTGGAGTCACCATCATTAGAGGTGTTCAGGAGGAGACTTGATGGGGTGCTTGGTGCCATGGTTCAGGTGGGTTGGATTGTCTGAGGGGTTGGACATGATGATCTTGGAGGTCTCTTCCAACCTGGTTCTTTATTATTATTATTATTATTATTATTATTATTATTATTATTATTATTGTTATTGTTATTATTATTATAATTATTATTATTATTATTCCTCTCTTCCTTGATCTTCCTAAATGACTTGCTCCTCTGCCTGTGTGATGATTTTTCTTTTGTTGTGTTTTTAAAGAGATACAGTGTCATAGAAAGAGCTTTCAGTGTAGGAAGGGAGAAAAAAATCAACTCCAGGATAAAAAGAGTTAACGTAGCAGAAGATGTTTAAGTCAAACATCAGGTAGATTTACAACTGTGCCAATGCTGGAGAGAGTTATCTTGGAAACAGGACCCAGTACACGAAACGACAAGGTGTGGAACAAAGACAGTAAAAACTGGTTGTCTTGGCTTTCATAGAAGCTACAGAGAAACAAAAAAAGGGCTGAAACTCGGGATCTTTCAATGAATATACCCAGT
This sequence comes from Dryobates pubescens, assembly GCF_014839835.1. Lineage (NCBI taxonomy): Eukaryota > Metazoa > Chordata > Aves > Piciformes > Picidae > Dryobates > Dryobates pubescens. Next base: position 1,881,794 of record NC_071620.1, read on the forward strand.
AATTTCCACAGTGCTCTGCCTGATTCAGTACAACCATAAAACACATGGTGATTTTGGTGTGCTAGTGTTAGGCTGATCTTCTGTGCTCTTTATAAAACCCCATTTTTAATTTTAGTCACTCTGAGTTGTTTTTTTTTTTAGGACTAGATGCTGATTTGTAAGGAATTTACACCAATAAATAGCTAACTTTTACGAGCCTTTGACATTCTCCCTCCTTATAGCACAATGGCAAAAAAAAAATGGAAACTTTTTTTGGAAAAGAACTTTACTGCAGAGCTACTACTTGCAAACCAGGACAGCAGAAAATATGAACAAAGGAGAAAAAAATGTGACCTCTTTTTAAAGCAGAAACACACTTGCCTAGCATTCAGATATGTTAAATTAATCATATTTACTTTGCAGTAAAAACAACCAACCACCACCACCACCAAAAACAACTTAAAAGGATCTGAACTAGAAAACTACAAAACCAGCCCTTGCTTTCTTTCTCTCCTTGGCTAATGTGCTGAGCTGGTTAGCTGGGTTCTGGTTTGCAATGCGTTGTCAGCACTAGGAGAGGAGCCATGTCATAATATGTTCACACAGAGCATCTAGCAAAACAGCACTGCTGCTCCCAGCTGCTGCCTTTGGCTGACTGCAACCCAAGTAACCAGAGTTTATTTATAAGAGGGGACTGGACGTGGCACTTGGTGCCATGGTCTAATCATGAGGTCTGTGGTGACAGGTTGGACTTGATGATCTTTGAGGTGTCTTCCAACCTTGGGGATACTGTGACACTGATGGCAGCTTGTCCTGCAACTTCTCCAGGATGTATATTTAGTCATATATTCGCAACACAGAAGATCATTAGACAACTGACAATACTAACGTTTTCTATCCCAGTTATGGTAACCAAGTAAACAAACCTTGTTAACCAAGGTCATTGCATAAACCAGTAGCTCAGTATCGATGCCATCCTTTTCCTCCAGGATTTCCATGATGTTGGACCATGGCTTGGCTCCTAGAGAAAAAGCAGAAACCATTAGTGACAGTGATCAAAATGGAAAGCATCAACATTTATTCAAGAAGTAGTACAAGCTGGAGTATGTGGCTAGGTGGAAAATGAAGCAGAAAGAACCAGCTTTGTCTGCAGCTTCACTTGCTTCACTGAGAGTGAAGTTAATATGGACAGTGAAAGCTACAGTGCACTCTAATGCACAGATCTAAAATATGCCAGGTGGACTTTCCCCAGAGGAACCAATTCCTCCTTGCTTTGATGATGAAGAAAGCTTTGTTAGCCCACTTTGGTTTGACACTGAACTTTCAGAAATCAAGTGGAAGAACTTTTACCCCACTTATCATTGGTTCACACAGGCTTAGATAAATCAACAAAACCTATCTGCATGCTTTCTGTGTGCTCACTGCTCACACGCCCAGGGCTATTGCTGAGTTACGCTGCGCCAGGTCCTGTTAACAAAACAGTGTTGCAGAGGAACAGTTTTCTCAAACTGCAGGCTGTGCATCTTGATCAAGGAAGGATTTTTGCTGTGGTTCTTACTCAAATTATAGAATAGAATTAACCAGGTTGGTTAAGACCTTTGAGACCATCAAGTCCAACCTATCACCCAACACCATCTAATCAACTAAACAATGGGACCAAGTGCTTCATCCAGGCTCTTCCTAAACAAGGGCAACGAGGCTGGGGAGAGGCCTTGAGCACAGCCCTGTGAGGAGAGGCTGAGGGAGCTGGGGTTGTTTAGCCTGGAGAAGAGGAGGCTCAGGGGTGACCTCATTGCCCTCTACAACTACCTGAAAGGTGGTTGTAGACAGGAAGGGGTTGGTCTCTTCTCCCAGGCAACCAGCACCAGAACAAGGGGACACAGTCTCAAGCTGTGCCAAGGGAGGTTTAGACTCGAGGTGAGGAGAAAGTTCTTCACCGAGCGAGTCGTTCGTCATTGGAATGTGCTGCCCAGGGAGGTGGTGGAGTCACCATCCCTGGAGGTGTTCAAGAGGGTTTTGGATGTGGCACTTGGTGCCATGGTCTAGTCATGAGGTCTGTGGAGACAGGTTGGACTCAATGATCCTCGAGGTCTCTTCCAACCTTAGTGATACTGTGATACTGTGATACCTCCAGTGATGGTGACTCCACCACCTCCCTGGGCAAAACATTCCAATGGCCAATCTCTCTTTCTGGGAAGAACTTCTTCCTAACATCCAGCCTAAACCTCCCCTGGTACAGCTTGAGACTGTGTCCTCTTGTTCTGGTGCTGGGTGCCTGGGAGAAGAGACCAACCCCCACTTGGCTACAACCTCCCTTCAGGGAGTTGTAGATGGCAATAAAAAAAGGCAGTTCTGGTGTGTAGGCTGCACTATAAACTCACTGCATTACTACACTTTGATTAATATTCCTTGCTAATCTATAACGAGAGCACATAGTTTCCAACCTATGATCTGGACAGCATGAGATATTAGCAGGTCCAGAGCAGGTGTCTGCAGTCATCCACATTCATACCCTGAGACTGGATTTTCAAATATGTTGTTTCTGGAGTGTCAACACTTAAACATGAGACCACAGGCTGGAGTCTACATGGAAAAAAAATTATCAAGGCAATATTTTTGTCTTTATAGGATGAGAGTGAAAAAACCTCCTTCTACTTCTAGGCTGCACAGAAAAACTTTGTGAAAGATACCTGGGAAAGTCATACCCTAAAAATATTGTTGACTTTTCTGAACTCACTGTCTGTTATAGTAAAACAAGGATGCTCCTACAAAAGAGATGAAAAATATGATATATATTTTTTTTTCCCTTTAAAAGGCTCTTTGTAGTCTGAGGAATATTGAAATTTCTCCATTCATGGATGGAAAGGAACCTTTGATGAAAATATTATGCGGTGCTAAAACCTAAAGCTCCAATTTTCCCTGTAATGGTCAGGATACAAAAAGCATCTAAACTCACATCTGGGTTTGGCAATGCATAGGCACTTCCAGTTAAAAGGGGGAAAAAAAGTAAATCCATTTAATATTTGTATGTTACAAATAGTTCTTTACTCATTTACACTTGCCAGTTCTCAAGTTCACTTTCCTGCCTCTCCTCTCTAGATGTGATACAGAAGAGTGATGACATAAAAGAATGATGATTTAGCATCCTAGTTATTATTCTGGGAGCAGACTGCTTCAATGCAGGCTCAATGAAGTAAAACAGCAGAGGTCGAGTTTTGTGTGTATTCTCCTGCCTTCTAATGGGTGAACCAAGAACTGCTGGACTGCCTTTCACATGCCTCTACTAGCTCATTACTGTGGCCTACTCTGATGCAGGTGATGGAGCTTCAACGCTGATGCTGCTTCCAGCACTATGAATATCCCTGTGCAGTGCCTAAACATGCAGAGAGAACTATCAGGTTGCAACCATCACACCTGTATTAAAATAACAGTGTCTATTTATTAAATATGGTAGCCCATTGTTTTAAGGCTCAGTCTTCCCCCAGTTTCTCCTTTATGCATTTCATTTAATGCTGTCATTTGTGTCTTACACAAAATCTTGGCATCCCAGCTACACAGAATGTGCACAAGCATGAAAAACCTTGCATCAGGTCAGAACCATGTGTGAGGACTACCACCAACTTAGAGAGCACCTGGCTCTATTAGCCATAGAATGGAGAGGTAGAAATACTTTTGGAAAGAGCTCAGCATCTTGTAGTCCTGGCTGTTTAAACATGAGTGACTATACAGCCCTTCATCATACCCCAAATACAGCATTAATCTAGTGGATATCTAACTATGCATCAAACGGCAAGAGCAGCGGAGAGCGAATAACACAGGCCATTTACTCATAACATAACAAGTCAGGTAGCAAAACCTTAATTCACTAACAGTGTATAACAGTGTCCAGGTGAGTCATAGGACTTTAATCTCTGCCCTAAGAAAAGCTTGTGATAAAGCAGCCCCAGACACCAGAGTGCAAGGCAAGCTTCACTTTCAAAGCCCACACAGTGCCCAGTTCTGGGCCCCTCAGTTTAGGAAGGATGTTGAGTTGCTGGAATGTGCCCAGAGAAGGGCAACAAAGCTGGGGAGGGGGCTGGAGCACAGCCCTGTGTGGAGAGGCTGAGGGAGCTGGGGTTGCTTAGCCTGGAGAAGAGGAGGCTCAGAGGAGACCTTATTGCTGTCTACAACTCCCTGAAGGGAGGTTGTAGCCAGGTGGGGGTTGGTCTCTTCTCCCAGGCAACCAGCACCAGAACAAGAGGACACAGTCTCAAGTTGCACACAGGGGAGGTTTAGGCTGCATGTTAGGAAGAAGTTCTTCCCAGAAAGAGTGATTGGCCATTGGAATATGCTGCCCAGGGAGGTGGTGGAGTCACCATCCCTGGAGGTGTTTAAAGAGCCTGGATGAGGCACTTGGTGCCATGGTTTAGTTGATTAGATGGTGTTGGGTGATAGGTTGGACTGGATGATCTTGAAGGTCTTTTCCAATCTGGTTAATTCTCTATTCTATTCTATATTCTATATACTTAACCTGAACAGATCAAATTACTCTGGAGCTCTGAAACAAGAAAGACCAGGGGAAAAGAGGAGTTAGATGGAAGTATCAGTAGAAGATACTTCCTGTATGATGAAGTTCATGCACTTATCGTCTGCTAGTACCTGAGAGTTAAGCTAGCACTTCTGTGGATCTCTGCCATTCACTTTTTATATGGCTGTATTGTCACATAGAAACCTCAGATGGGGTCTCTCTGAAAGCAGGCTGAGTTAATATGGGGCTCTTTATGTTAAGCATGTGTGGAAGCCATGTTGAGAAATAAAGTCCTATCTCATCACACTGCATGTACATGAAACATTGGACTTACTTTTTTCCAAGCAGTTCTAAACTTAATTATAGAGCTGCAAGATTTATGACAATGTTTCAAGAAAAGGAACTTGGATTTTTCTTCCTCCATACTTATTTCCAAATAAACCACTAAATCAAGGCAAGTACTCTTCAGTTATAAGCCACTAATTTAACAATCTAAATGAAAACAAAAAAAAGGCACATCCACAGATGAAGGCAAAGGGCTGTTACACTGATGACCAAAGAAAGGAACTACATATAAAGCAAGGGGAAAAATAATAGCTGAATAGCTGTGTGCAATTGCTTAACAATAAGGGAAAAAAGGAAGGAAAACTGGGTATTTGGGGCCAAGTTATTTGCAAAATTTTATGGGGCAATCTGCCAACCCACAGGTATGAGAATTCCAATGAACTCCTCTCCACATGCTCCTGTCCTACCCATTCAACTACATGCATCACTTTCTTTCCCCTCCCCATATGCTTTATGTTGTTACTTCAGTTGTTTTGTTACTTTGAGTCATGTAAATGTTTCCCTGTGGCAGCTCTACAGCTACCGAAGGGAATACATGGCACACAGTAGGGTGTTTAGGGTTCCCCTTTCTTTCTCTGACTTCAGTGAGATTTACTAGCATGTGAACAGATGGAAATTTAAATGTGCTGATAATGCCAGTGAGTTCAGACAGCTGAGGAAATGCTGTGACTGTAAAAACAAATCATTCTGCTTACAATTACATGAATATTGTAATTACATTTCTGCTTATGCCACTGTGAGATGTCTTTTAATTCAAAACAGAGTCAGTCTGAAGAGTCCACCATTTAAAGTGTTACACTGTCTTTGAATTGCCCCTGCCATAAGACAGAATAGGGGATTTGTTGGTCTCTTCAAGGCACTCATCCTGACAGCTGAAAGAAAAATCTGGCTACTTCTTCCTATTTCTGGAATTGCTTTTCTGCCCATTACTCAACGGGTTTTTTTTGTTTCACTTGATATGTTTCAGCATATCAAGTTGCTCAAACAAGTTCAGCATGGAGGCAGTTGCTCCAGAGATGCGATCTTGCTTTCAGCCTCCATGTGTCTGAGACCACAACAATGGCTCTCCCAACCTCAAAACCTCTCCTTGAGTCAAAGGAATGCTTTGCATCAAGAGAGAATGCCCTAGGAGCTTAGCAGTGGCTTTGTGTGAAAAACAAGAAAGGACACTTTTTTGCTCTATTTATTTGCAAAAAGTATAATATATGTATTCAAACATTTTTCATGAGCCTGAAAGGTGACAGGTTTCATAGTATACTGTCTGCTCAAGGGCTTTATTTTAATGTAACAACAGATGGGTTTCGTTTTACTACAAAGCCTGTATTATTACTGACCTCATCTTTCTCTTCAAAAGGATTACACTGATTAGATAGAATTTTCTCTTCTAAATCAGACTGCTGCTTCTCAGACGGAAGTGGAAAGAACCAGGCCTGAAGGTGCCTCCATAGTCAGAAGATGCAATGGGGCTTACCTTGCACATGGGTGCAGGGGAGGAGCAATGGTGAGAGAGGTAGTCAAGTTCCTCTGCTTTTCACTCTTCACTTTCCCAATATAATTCATCCTCAAAACAATCTTACATTGTATGAATACGTAAAACATGACTTTAAACAAGGCTATGTGGCACAAAGCAGGCATCACAACAACTCTAGACCCGCTGCAATGAGTCATGAAATACCGCTCTGACCTCAGCAGTGCTGGGATTTTTGCACCCCCAGGCAAGGCTACTTACCTCTCTTTTTATCCACAGCAGAAACCGCCCGGATTAGAAGCAGTGCATTGGATTCTGTATATTCCACAAACACCAGCAGCAGCTTCAGGGCTGTCTTTACCACCAGGCGGAACTGGAATAAAAGAGTGTGACTTGTCATTCAGCAAACCAGAGCATGTCCAATGTGCTCACTGACACAGGGCAGGACACAAGCACAGTAATCCAGCCTAAACCTCCCCTGGCACAGTTTGAGACTGAGGGACCCAGAACTGGACGCAGGACTCAAGATGTGGCCTAACCAGTGCTGACACACGTTACAATACACACATTAAGTGTGGTGTGGTTTCCAATATGATGACCTACCTGTTAAACAACCACTTGTGAGCCTGACATGCCTGTAGCAATACATGCTTGCTGCTGCTGACATATGAAGTGTTCGATGCTTCCAGAGAAAGAGTTTCAACTAAGATCAGGAATGACGGAGTCACGACTTTCAAAATACCAGAACTTTCAAAATATGCAGAAGGTTTCCATTTGTGATGAATAGAATAGAATAGAATAGAATAGAATAGAATAGAATAGAATAGAATAGAATAGAATGGGTTGGAAGAGACCTTCAAGATCATTGTGTCCAACCAATCATCCAACACCACCTAATCAACTAAACCATGGCACCAAGCACCCCATCAAGTCTCCCCCTGAACACCTCCCAGTGACGGTGATTCCACCACCTCCTTGGGTAGCCCATTCCAATGGGCAATCACTCTCTCTGTATAGAACTTCTTCCTAACCTCCAGCCTAAACCTCCCCTGGTGCAGCTTGAAGCTGTGTCCTCTTGTTCTGGTGCTGGTTGCCTGGGAGAAGAGACCAACCTCTGCCTGTCTACAACCTCCCTTCAGGTAGTTGTAGAGAGCAATAAGGTCACCCCTGAGTCTCCTCTTCTCCAGGCTAAGCAACCCCAGCTCCCTCAGCCTCTCCTCACAGGGCTGTGTTTCAAACCCCTCCCCAACTTTGTTGCCCTTCTCTGGACACACTCCAGCAAGTCAACCTCCTTCCTAAACTGAGGGGCGCAGAACTGGACACAGGACTCAAGGTGTGGCCTAACCAGTGCAGTGTACAGGGGCAGAATGACCTCCCTGCTCCTGCTGGCCACACTGTTCGTGAAGCAGGCCAGGATGCCATTGGCCCTCTTGGCTGCCTGGGCACACTGCAGGCTCATGTTCAGCCTACCATCCACCACTACCCCCAGGTCCCTTTCTGCCTGGCCACTCTCCAGCCACTCTGACCCCAGCCTGTAGCACTGCATGGGGTTGCTGTGGCCAATGTGCAGAACCTGGCACTTATGGATGTGTTCAATCTCCTGCCCTTGGACTCTGCCCATCTGTCCAGCCTGTTGAGGTCCCTCTGCAGAGCCTCTCTACCCTCCAGCAGATCAACTCCTGCCCCCAGCTTGGTGTCATCAGCAAATGTACTATTGATGGACTCAATGCCCTCATCCAGATCATCAATAAAGATGTTAAAGAGCACGGGGCCCAGCACTGATCCCTGGGGCACACCACTAGTGACTGGCTGCCAGCCAGTATATGATGGCTGTCAAAGTGGCAGATCGTCGTATCGCTGTGAGTGAATGATAAAATGTGCTTGCATGTCCTGCCTTTTTAATTATTAAAAAACTAGACAGCTCCATGGAAAATAAATTAATGGTAAATCTCAAAACTGGGAGAATGCATAACAGGAAAACAGAAGAGCAATTGTGTTCCTTGCTTCTGTTTGTGACGCCATGGGAGATTTTGCCAGCGACCGGTATAATTCCATTTCTCATGATGCACCCAGATGACACAGCATTGGGAGCAATGGAAACAACTGTCATATTTCATTCACAAGTAGGTGAATCACCACTCATTTGACTGTTAAAAACTTCATGAAAGCCTTTAAGGCTGTTTCTGGGATTTACCAGGCTCTCAGTATCACAGGATCACCAAGGTTGGAAGAGACCTCAAAGATTGAGTCCAACCTGTCACCACAGACCTCATGACTAGACCATGGCACCAAGTGCCACGTCCAATCCCCTCCTGAACACCTCCAGGGATGGTGACTCCACCACCTCCCTGGACAGCACATTCCAATGATGAACAACTTGCTCGGTGAAGAACTTTCTCCTCACCTCCAGCCTAAACTTCCCCTGGTGCAGCTTGAGACTGTGTCCTCTTGTTCTGGTGCTGGTTGAGAAGAGACCAACCCCTTCCTGGCTACAACCACCTTTCAGGGAGTTGTAGAGGGCAATGAGGTCACCCCTGAGCCTTCTCTTCTCCAGGCTAAACAATCCCAGCTCCCTCAGCCTCTCCTCACAGGGCTTGTGCTCAAGTATTGAAGACAGGCACAACTGCTTTCTGAACCGACTTCCCAGTCATAGTTATGTTAAAAGCCACAGGGTAATCACACTGCTTCAGATAGGACTTGATGTCAGAAGAGTGATAGAAGCAGTAGACTTAAGTTGTGCTAGGTCAGAAAAACTCTTAGTATCATCATTTTGCAAATAGTTGCTGCAATTAATCAGACATTTCCATTGTAAATATTGCTGCTTAGTTAAAAAAGAAGGCTCCTGGAGGCACACAGACCCACTAGCCTGACTAAACGTCAAGACATGGAAGTATGAAAACTCTTACTAAGGTAGTAAGGTAAAAGAGAATGATACTGTATTTTGGTGTCTCAGGTGAGCCAGTTTATAGAGATCAATGATGTTAGCACCTTCTGGCTAAAGATAAGATGTAGCCAGCAATGTAAAAGGAAGAAGAAAAAATGACAAACCTTTTCCCCCTGACTCGCTTTACATTACACAGTGGGATTTGGCAGTCGCTTTCCTTTTTGTCTCTTTATATTTAGACAATCAGAAATGTGTTACAGATCCAGCCAAAGAGACCACACAGAAGGCTGTAAAACTCGTGTCTCATGAAAGGGCTTGTCCCTGTTGTTAATCACTTGCCAGAAAAGGCTTTAGCCTTTACAAGGAATGCTGTCAGGGAGTTCATTGACTTACAAGATCAAAGCAATACGTGCAGAGTTCGCATTTAAAAGCACAGAAGTTGTCTTTTCTTCTAAAGAAAAATGTGAAAAGAAAATTGAGTAAAAACTTTGTATTTCATTCAGGGGGATGCAGTCATTCTGAATTTACTCCACGAAAATGTAAAGAAATTGGCTTTCTAACTAAAAAAAACTTACTACAGCCAAATCCTCCAAGGACTCACAGAGCACAAGCATGGCCTCGTAGGCCATGTGCTCTTCCCGTGGATACAACAGAGCCAGACAGAGCTGCAGCTAAGGGAACATGTAGTGCAAACAGTGCCCACCCCACCAGTGATCATAGAGTCACAGAATCAACAAGGTTGGAAAAGACCTCAGAGATCATCAAGTCCACCCTGTCACCCAACACCTCCTGACTAACTAAACCATGGCACCAAGTGCCACATCCAATCCGCTCTTGAACACCTCCAGGGATGGCGACTCCACCACCTCCCTGGGCAAAACATTCCAATGGCTAGCAACTCTCTCTGTGAAGAACTTTCTCCTCACCTCCAGCCTAAACTTCCCCTGGAGCAGCTTAAGACTGTGTCCTCTTGTTCTGGTGCTGGTTGCCTGGGAGAAGAGACCAATCCCCACCAGGCTACAACCTCCCTTCAGGGAGCAAGAAGATCTCCCCTCCCTCTTCTCTGGCTAAATAATCCCAGCTCCTTCAGCCTCTCCTCACAGGACTGTGCTCGAGGCCTCTCCCTAGCTTTGTTGCCCTTCTCTGGACACCTTCAAGTGTCTCAATGTCCTTCTTAAACTGAGGGGCCCAGAACTGAACCCTGAACTCGGGGTGCGGCCTAACCAGTGCAGTGTACAGGGCAGAAGGATTTCCCTGCTCCTGCTAGACACACTATCCTTGATGCAGGCCAGGATGCCATTGGCCTTCTTGGCCACCTGGGTACACTACTGGCTCATGTTCAGCTGCTGTCACCCAGTACCCCCAGGTCCCTTTCTGCCTGGCTGCTCTGAGCCACTCTGACCCCAGCCTGTAGCACTGCATGGGGTTGTTGTGGCCAAAGTGCAGTACCTGGCACTTGGACTTGTTGAATGCCATCATGTTGGACTCTGCCCATCTGTCCAGCCTGGCAAGGTCCCTCTGCAGAGCTCTCCTACCCTTTAAGTGATCAACACCTGCTCCCAGCTTGGTGTCATCTGCAAATTTACTGATGATGGACTCAATCTCCTCATCTGATCATCATTGAAGATATTAAAGAGGATGGGGCCCAGCACTGGTCCCTGGGGGACACCACTGGTGCCTGGCTGCCAGCTGGATGTGGCACTATTCACATGATAGGTGCATAGAAAAGCTTGTGGGGTGCAAAGATGCCCCACAACTCAGATCCAGTGCTGTGCTTACAGCATGCTGGTGTCCTGCCAGCACCTGCAACAGGGCTTAGTCTCACGTTTCACTAGGAGATAAAGTGAACTGCTGTTCACAAGAGGAAGAAAGATCTTCCTGGAATGGAAGATGATTTTAATATACATATTTTTTGTTTATTTTAGATAAAATACATAATATATAGTATCTATGTCTAAGTGATGTATTTAGTATAATAAATATATAAGAGATACATAATAACAGAATATATCACATAACAAAATATCATTTTCCTTTGTAGGAAGAGAGGAAGAGGAAACAAGTATCAAGCTCTGAGAGAACCTTAGAATGATTTAAGTTGTAATGGCCAAAATACCACTTTCCTTCTCATGTAAGGTGAGAAAACCCAGTTCCCTCTTCCTCACCTATCATAGAATCCTTTTGGTTGGCAAAGACCTCTAAGATCACCAAGTTCAAATGTTGACCTAATTCTACCATGGTCATGGTCCCACAGTGCCATGGCCACATGTTTCTTGAACAGTTCCAGGGATGGTGACTCCACGACCTTCCTGACCCAATTCCCTATTCCAATGCCTGACCCATGGCAAACTTTCCTGGGACTCACTCCAGCAGGTAAACATCTGTCTTGTACTTAGGAGCCTGAAACAGGACCTCTGAACTCCCAATGCTGTCTTATCAGCATCAGATGAGGAGAGGCACTTCCTTCCTCTTGGTGGCTATACTCCCGACAACCCAGACATGGCTGCGTCTGGCCTTTCACACGGGGGCACACTGCTAACTTTTGTTCCAATTCATATTAGCTTCTTCAGAATGGGTTGTGCTTTAACTTCAGCATTACTGGATATGGACAGAGCTGTCTACTCTGTATGAAAGAAGGATTGCCTCTAACAACTGCACAAACCAATTTTATCTTACTAATGCTCTGGCATGAGGTGCCTGTATTCTGTGGCAGTTTCAAGAACTGTGCCAGTTTCTTTCTTTGCTTTCCTTTCCTGGAAGACCAAAAAAGCTCATGAAACACACCTGCCCTTGTTCTCTGAGAAATATTTAATCTTTAAATCAGATGGAAATCAGAAATCTAATACTGAAAACAGATGATGGTGAGGAAGGACAAATGCGTGATTTTATGCTGGCACCCTGTGCTGGGTTAAGCCCAGCCCAGGAGGAGTGGGCTGGAAAACCTAGCCCCAGGTGGGCTGGAAACCTAACCCCAGGTGGGCATGAAGACCTGGCCCCCTCACAGCTGGAAGGGAACCCCAGGTCAAAGTTTATTCCACTCCCACGTCCTGTCCACAACCTCATTTAAGAGAGGCAACTTCCTGCCTCTCTCTTTCTCCTGCCCTCGGCTGACACTTCTGCTGTGGCTGTGAACTGCTAACTGTGTGGCCTGCTCCACTTGGTCCCAGACATCTAAGGGGACAGCATCCAAAGAGAATCCATCTTCCACTCAGAGAATCCTTTGCCAGCTGCATCTGGCTTTGTATATATTCTTATTTATCCCAATTCTCCTTATACCTCTGTAACCTTCCTTTTACTTAAATACCTTTTATTTTCATTTTGGTTAAACCTACCTTTTTACTTCCAAATCAATGCAAGGCTGTTCTTTCATTGTTTCACCTCTTTCTTCTTCCCCTGCCTAATATTTCTTTTCCTACCAGGAAAGGTGAGCGGGGAGGCAACCTAAGTCTGTTCCACTGGGCTTTTGGGCTCCGGGGAAAGCTTAAACAGCTACACACCTGTTTGCATAGCACAGGAACTGAGGTATTTACACATAAACCAGCATGTGTACAAAGCAGAGGAGGCTGACATCTGGAACAATGCCATTTCAGTATTTCAAAAGCTGTTAACTCATATTTATGTAACAAGGATGTCTCCACTGCAGCTAGCATCTTACTCCAACTTTCCCACCTCTGCATGGCAGAAAGCCAGCCAAGAACTCCAGCACTGGGAGCACAAGCAGAGAGATCCACCTCTGATGAGATGACTGAAGACCCTCTATGTCACAAGTATACAGGGCTGGCTATACAATGGGAAAGAACTATAACATCTAAAACAAGAGCAAATACCTTTGTAAATGTGTTGTACAGAGGTTTTACACAACTCAGACAAAAATATGGAAGAATGGAGGTACTGGGATGTCAAAGAAGCAAGGAGAAAGACATTAGGAGGTAAAACATTTGGAAACCACAGTTAGTATGATTTCCAAATGCCTTACAGAACACAGAAACAAACCAAGTTCTTTCTGTACTCTGATTCTTCTCTCCAAAACTACATTTGAGATCAATTACCTCATTCCAAAAAAGATTGATGACTCTATTTAGTAATCCAGTCCCTTTCTATTCATAGTTCCTGAATGTAAGAATCACACAACTACAAATATATCCAGTTGGAAGAGACCTGAAAGATCATCCCGTGGCTCAGCACTGAAGGGTCAACACTAAACCATGGCCCTAAGCACCAGGTCCACACGCTGCTTAAACACCCCCAAGGACAGTGACTCCACCACTGTCCTGGGAAGACCATTTCAATGTTTGACAACCCTCTCCATGAGGAAGTATATCCTAACACCCAGCCTGAACCTCCCCTAGTGCAGCTTGAAACCATTTCCTCTGGTCCTGTTGCTTGACACCATGGAGCAGAGGCTGCCCCCTCCTCACTCCAACCTCTGTTCAGGGAGCTGTAGAGAGCAATAAAAGTCTCCCCTCAGCCTCCTCCAGGCTGGACAACCCCAGCTCCCTCAGATGCTCCCCACAGCTCCTGTGTTTCAGGCCCTTCCACCAGTCTCGTTGCCCTACTCTGGACATGCTCCAGCACCTCAGTGTCCTTCTTGCAGTAAGGGGCCCAGAACTGAACACAGTACTGAAGGTGTGGCTTGAGTATAGCAGGATGATCACCTTCCCTGTTCCTGCTGGCCCCATGTTTCTAATCCAGGCCAGAATACCACTGGCTTTCTTGGCCACCCTGGCACACTGCTGACTCATGATCAGCAGAATGAGATCTTCCTGTGTCACCTAAGCCAAGCATTTCTAGCCAGCTTTATTTTGCACCTACACTTCAAGGCAGCCTCTTTCAAGGAGAATGACAGTTAGAGTTCTAAATGACCTACAGAACACCACAAAACTTTTCAAATGAGAATAATTACAGTTCTCTACAAGGGAAGAGTTTGTATATGCTAGGGCAGTTAGAGAGGCTGTTCTCTGCACATGCAAATCACCTGGGAGGTGCTAATTACATCAGGAACTGAGGAGTGCCTCAACAAAGCGAAGATAGCCACTGAGACAGCAGCTGCTCAAGGGGGTGTGGTGAAAAGACCCCCTGGAATGTGCAACAAAACTAAACACATCCTGGGTGGCTTGCTTGGTAAGACCACTACTGCCCCAGGGTGGATGTGGTGAACAGGTGGGAGGCAAAGAGGGGTGGAGGCCACCTGCAAGCACACAGGAAAGACCTCCTGGAAGCAGCACCTGGAAGTCACATCTGCATTATAACGTGACTAGGGTGTGGGGCCAGGCAGAGCTGCGATAAATGCACTGTATAAAACTCCCAGGATATGCCTGCTCTGGGAGAGAAGAACTGAAAACACTACACACTGGGGCCTGCTCAGAGAGGAAAAACAGCACGGTCTCACTAAGGTTGGAAGAGACCTCAAGGATCATCGAGTCCAATCTGTCACCACAGACCTCACGACTAGACCATGGCACCAAGTGCCACATCCAATCCCCTCTTGAACACATCCAGGGATGGTGACTCCACCACCTCCCTGGGCAGCACATTCCAATGATGAATGACTCTCTCAGTGAAGAACTTTCTCCTCACCTCCAGCCTAAACCTCCCCTGGCACAGCTTGAGACTGTGTCCTCTTGTTCTGGTGCTGGGTGCCTGGGAGAAGAGACCAACCCCTTCCTGGCTACAACCACCTTTCAGGTAGTAGAGAGCAATGAGGTCACCCCTGAGCCTCCTCTTCTCCAGGCTAAACAATCCCAGCTCCCTCAGCCTCTCCTCACAGGGCTGTGCTCAAGGCCTCTCCCCAGCCTTGTTGCCCTTCTCTGGACATATTCAAGTGTCTCGATGTCCTTCTTAAACTGAGGGGCCCAGAACTGGACACAGGACTCAAGGTGTGGCCTAACCAATGCAGAGTCCAGGGGCACAATGACTTCCCTGCTCCTGCTGGCCACACTATTCCTAATGCAGGCCAGGATGCCCTTGGCCCTCTTGGCCACCTGGGCAGACTGCTGGCTCATGTTTAGGCAGCTGTCAATCCGTACCCCCAGGTCCCCTTATCAGACCTCTCCAGTCCTCTGGCTGAGACATCACAAGCTGAAGGGACTTGGGGTCGCCCCCCACTTCCTCCTGGCCAAAGAGAAAAGCACCTTGGAGTCGTAATATCTCTCTTGCTCTCTTTCTCTTTCTCCATTTTCTCTCCCCCTCTCTCTCCCTTTTCTCCCTCACTCTGTTTTGTTTACTTTATTCTTTAATAAATAGCCTCACTTTGGTAGTTGACCTTTTTTATGCCTCAGTTTCACTCATGGGAATGTTCTAAAAACAACCAAGTCTCCTTCAGGCAGACCAAAATTGCTCTTTACAACTACCTGAAGGGAGGTTGTAGACAGGCAGAGGTTGGTCTCTTCTCCCAGGCAAACAGCACCAGAACAAGAGGACACAGTCTCAGGCTTCACCAGGGGAGGTTTAGGCTGGAGGTTAGGAGGAAGTTTTACTCAGAGAGAGTGATTGCCCACTGGAATGCGCTGCCTGGGGAGGTGGTGGAGTCACCATCATTGGAGGTGTTCAAGAGGAGACTTGATAGGGTGCTTGGTTGCATGGTTATTTGATTAGGTGGTGTTGGATGATAGGTTGGACACGATGATCTTGAAGGTCTCTTCTAACCTGGTCTATTCTATTCTATTCTGTTCTATTCTAATCTATTCTACTCTATTCTATTCTATTCTATTCTATTCTATTCTATTCTATTCTATTCTATTCTATTCTATTCTATTCTATTCTATTCTATTCTAACAGACAACAACTGCCCAAGTCAGAAAGCATGCCCTGAAGGTATCAGAAAGCTGAGATGCATGGGAAGCAACAGTCTGCACATAACATGTGAACAGCTTCATGCTACATGCTGAATATTGTGTACTCTTGGGCATTCTATATAATTTAGGGCTGTAACTATTAAACAATCTATGTTCTTACTAGTATAGCAGTAGAACAAGTAAGAATGTGAGAGATGCCATCTCTCTATGTTAAGCACTGAGATCTTTATTAGTTGGAGTATATTAAAACAATGCTAGTCTCATTTTAACATCCAGCCACTTTAGCTCAAATCTTCAAAGAGGGATGTTTAAATAATGCAAACCCCCCTCTTAAGTGCTTTGCAGGCTCAGGACTGAAGGCCTGGACATTGCAGAAAGAGGAGGGCATGCACTTACTATTCTTAACATGAAGTTTCTTGGAACTTTGTAAATGTACTGGGTAATGATTATAAGGTGTGCATGCTGATACATCTGTGTATCTGCCATCTATCTGTGGTGAGACTTCTGACATGGAGGGAAAGAAGGACTATTAAAAAGAAATGCATGTGGCTTAGCAACACAACATAGGGATGAGCAAATAGTGATTACTGACTGTCAACAGGGGATACAAAAAAAAAGAGGCTCATGCCTGGAAATGAAAATTTACATCACCAATCATGGTGCCAAAGGGGGGGGGGGGCAAGAGAAAAATAATCTGTACACAGAAGCAGGCAATTCATACAACAAATCAAAGAAATCATATCACAGGCTCTCAGATGAATAGAAACAATTCTGATGGGAGCTGTAAAAGAATATGCTGGTGGTGGAAATGAGCTGTGTATTAAGCCATTTGTAATGAACTAAAGATGTATCTTCATTTCTCATGCAGCAGTTATCATGTCAGACTTTGTTTAAAAACCAAGTGCTTCAGAGCCTGGAATGAGAGAGGAGATAGTAGATGGCTTTCAGGCATTCCCCTCTCCTCTTTTTGGAATATCAAGGGAATTCTTCCTGTGAGGTGGAGAAGTCTTTCTCATCCCATGAAATATTCTTAAGTGATGTTTTTCTTTCTTCTATAACAAGATGAATGGAAAACTACTCACAGTTTCTCAAGACAAAACACAAAGCAAAAGCAGTCTTGGCTTGGCTTCTCCCTCTACAACCAAACCAATTCCCTCAGCTTCTCCCAGAAGAACTGTTAACCATGTGAAAATCCCATATGACTATTCAGCCAGAAAGGAGGACAGGGTAGGACCTGGAGATTATAGGACATGAAAGGATGGAAGTTAATTAAGCTCAGGTGGCTCTTGAGATGGCTGTCATTACACTTTGTCAAGGGCCCCTGTGGGGACTGGAGAAGAAAAAGAGTGAATCACTTTTGCTTTTGAGCCTGTAACACAGTTTGCTGAGGATGAAACAGACACCCTCATCACCAAGAGGCCTTGGGACGGACTGGGGTCGAAGGTAGACAGAGAGTGGTCATCTGGTGTTGTCTTCAGTTTTCATCAGTGGTGTTGGAAGTTTTGAATTGCTCAGCCAAGGACTGCTCAGATAAGTTTATCTTGGTGGAATGGAAAAGGACTGCTAGAATCATGCTTGCTCTGTGCAGTAGCAGCAAGGGTATACAAGCCATGTATTCTCACAGTACAGTGGAGCCTGCCCTTCTCTCTGAGCTAGCCACACATCCAGCCTGTCCTTCAAAGATGTCAGAGTTAGAATAGAATTAACCAGGCTGGAAAAGACCTTTGAGATCATCAAGTGCAACCTATCATCCAGCACCATCTAATCAACTAAACCATGGCACCAAGTGCCTCATCCAGGCTCTTCCTAAACACCTCCAGGGATGGTGACTCCACCACCTCTCTGGGCAGCCCAGGCCAATGGCCAATCTCTCTTTCTGGGAAAAAATTCTTCCTCACCTCCAGCCTAAACTTCCCCTGGTGCAGCTTCAGACTGTGTCGTCTTGTTCTGCTGCTGGGTGCCTCAGAGAAGAGACCAACCCCCACCTGGCTACAACCTCCCTTCAGGGAGTTGTAGAGAGTAATAAGGTCTCCCCTGAGCCTCCTCTTCTCCAGGCTAAGCAACCCCAGTTCCTTCAGCCTCTCCTCCCAGGGCTGTGCTCCAGACCCCTCCCCAGCTTTCTTGCCCTTCTCTGGACACCTTCCAGCAACTCAACATCTTTCCTGAACTGAGGAGCCCAGAACTGGACACAGGACTCAGGGTGTGACCTAACCAGTGCTGAGTACAGGGGTAGAAGGACTTCCCTGCTCCTGCTGGCCACACTATTCCTGATGCAGGCCAGGATGCCATTGGCCTTCTTGGTCACCTGGGCACACTACTGGCTCATGTTCAGCTGCTGTCAACCAGCACCCCTAGGTCCCTTTCTGCCTGGCTGCTCTCCAGCCACTCTGACCCCAGCCTGTAGCACTGCCTGGGGTTGTTGTGGCCAATGTGTAGAACCTGGCACTGAGATGTGTTCAATCTCCTGCCCTTGGACTCTTCCCATCTGTCCAGCCTGGCAAGGTCCCTCTGCAGAGCTCTCCTACCCTCTAACAGATCAACTCCTGCTCCCAGCTTGGTGTCATCTGCAAATTTACTGATGATGGACTCAATGACCTCCCCCAGATCATCAATAAAGATATTGAACTGGATGTCACGAGAGTCCGTGCCACAGTATGCCGGAGCCCCACCTACAGATCTATCACGTGGTCCCCAGCTTTGAGTGCCTTTCTCTTCTGCTCTTTCAGAAACTGCTGAAACAAACGAGTTTGGTTTCAATTATGTTTTTAGCTTTTTCCATTGCAAAACATAACCCAAAAATATTTCACTGGATATTTGCCATCAGCCTGTGTCCAGAACAGGAATTATGCTTCACTTGTATCATAGTATCATAGTATCAGCCAGGGTTGGAAAGGACCACAAGGATCATCGAGTTCCAACCCCCCTGCCATGGGCAGGGACACCCCACACTAGATCAGGCTGCCCAGAGCCTCATCCAGCCTGGCCTTAAACACCTCCAGGGACGGCGACCAAACCACCTCCCTGGACAACCCATTCCAGGGCTTCACCACTCTCATGGGGAAGAACTTCCTCCTCACCTCCAGCCTGAATCTCCCCACCTCCAGCTTCATTCCATTCCCCCTAGTTCTATCACTACCTGATATCCTCAAAAGTCCCTCCCCAGCCTTCTTGTAGCCCCCTTCAGATACTGGAAGGCCACAATGAGGTCACCTCGGAGCCTTCTCTTCTCCAGACTGAACAGCCCCAACTCCTTCAGTCTGTCCTCCCAGAAGAGGTGCTCCAGCCCTCTGCTCATCCTCATGGCCCTTCTCTGGACATCTTCCAGCACCTCCAGATCCCTCTTGTCCTAGGGGCTCCAGAACTGGGGGCAGTACTCCAGGTGGGGTCTCAGCAGAGCTGACCAGAGGGGGAGAATCCCCTCCCTGGCCCTGCTGGCCACACTTCTCCTGATGCAGCCCAGGATCTGATTGGCTTTCTGGGCTGCAAGTGCACACTGAGAGCTCCTGGTGAGCTTCTCCTCCCCCAGCACCCCCAAGTCTCTCTCCTCAGGGCTGCTTTCCAGCCAGTCCCTGCCCAGCCTGGATTTGTGCCTGGGATTGCCTCGACCCAGCTGCAGGACCCTGCCCTTGGTCTTGTTGAACCTCCTGAGGTTGGCTTGTGCCCACCTCTCCAGCCTGTCCAGGTCCCTCTGGATGGCCTCCCTTCCCTCCAGCCTGTCTGCTGCACCACACAGCTTGGTGCCATCAGCAACCCTGCTGAGGCTGCACTCAATGCCACTGTCCATGGCACCCACAGAGAAGTTGAACAAGCCTGGTCCCAGGACTGACCCCTGAGGGACTCTGCTTGTCCCTGGCCTCCGCTGGGACATGGACCCATGGACAGCCACTCTTTGGGTGCAGCCATCAAGCCAGTTCTGTATCCATCTAGTGGTCACCCATCAAACCCATGTGGCACCAGCCTGGGGCCCAGGATGTGGTGTGGGACAGTGTCAAAGGCTTTGCTCAGGTCCAGGTAACAGACATCAGTTGCTGCCCCTCAGCTCTTAATGTAAAGATTCACACTCTCATTGTCTTTTCTTTCTCTCTTCAGATTGTGCAGCTTCATTACATTCAACCTGTTACTGCTTTTATTAACGCTGATATCTTCTAGGACTCCAGCCAAATGAACATCATCAATACATCCAGGCCCTCCTCCTGTGTCTGGGCAAAGATTGTGGTTATATTATTTTAGGTAGGGATTATTTTAAGACAAAACACAGCCTGAGAGAAGCTACAGGAACACGAGAAGCAATTTCTGCTCAAACTCATGCCAGTGTGTATTTTGCCATCAAACAGCTTTTGATAAAGAACAGATCCTTTTTTCTTTGTTTTTCTTCTACACACATGCACCTTGAATTGTTTATATATAGTAAGGGGTTTCTGTTTTTTCATGTTACAGATCATAAATTGAGATTATCTAGTAAAGTCTATTCCCTTCTCTACAAAACACAACCCTGGCAGGGCACACACTAAACTGGCCTTATAAAACCAAACCAAACTAAACCCAAACAAAAATTCAACCAACCAACAAACAAAACCCCAACAAAACAAAACCTATCTCAAACAAACGATGATGTGCACAATGTCATTCTAGTGCATCTCAGCATCTGGAAACATACCACCTGAGCTGGCAGTTTTTCAGTACTTCCCCAAAATGCATGACCCTAAGGTCAATAGAATAGAATAGAATAGAATAGAATAGAATAGAATAGAATAGAATAGAATAGAATAGACCAGGTTGGAAGAGACCTTCAAGATCATCGTGCCCAACCTATCATCCAACACCACCTAATCAACTAACCCACGGCACCAAGCACCCTATCAAGTCTCCTCCTGAACACCTCCAGTGATGGTGACTCCAGCACCTTCCCAGGCAGCCCACTCCAGGTTACAGTCAAAGCAGTTAAAGAATATGTCCCATTGTTTAAACAAGAGGGGTCTTACAGAATTAGTCATATGTGTATTAAATAAAAGGTACATTTCTGATGAGCTGAATGAATGAAAAAAAAAAAGGTCTTGTCTCTCTTGACCACCACCCTGGTGATCCATTGATCCATTCAGCAACAGAGGTAACAGTGACATCTCACAGTTTGGTAACAGTAAGATCAGTAGATACTAAGCAAAAAAGATACCAAGCCATAGGGAATTAGAATTCCACATAACAGACAAATGTGCAAGCTAAAATCAATACAAAAAGGAATGGTGTGTGCCTACATAGGAGAAGTATGATCAAGGCTATTTAGCACCTTTATGCCCCCCCTCTTATAATGATGGAAGCCTTTCCATCAGCCCTGTACATTGATGTATGATGTTAGCCTTGAACTGTCTTGAAGCCTTGGTTAATGAACAGCTTTGAGCAGAACCTCTGCTAACAGGAAAGGCTTGGGAGAAAGGCAGTTTCAGCAACTTCTTTCCCTTGGGCTGGGCCAAGTTGATATTTCTTTAGCTGTGCTCCAAAAAACCCGTAAAAACTAGTGCAGGAAAAGAGTTTTCATGAACTTAATTGCAGACAGGATTTTATCTTCACTCCCTTCTCCAAAATCCCCTTCATAACACACTATTTTAGCTTTCATTATGCAGCTGAGTGACATCTTGGTTTCTAGGGATTAGATAGCCTGTTATTTAGACAAGTTACTGATGTGCTACTTACCTCACACAAAGCACTTAAGGCTCTAAAGACATTTACAATTCATCAAGTCATGCAACAGTTCTATGAAGCATGCTGCAATTCATCACATTTTACATATGGGAAGCACTGAAGCACTGTGAACTTAAAAGGCAAATAGATGTAACATTACATCTTATTTCCTTTATCTTAAGCCTCCAAGTAAATATTTGAACAATGTGTGCTTTCAGAAATATTTTACATTGCAAATGCAGACTTCAGATTTAAGATTAAATCACTACTGTATAATTTCCATGAGAGAGAGTAGAACCTATATAGAAGGAAGTCCACTTGCACACCAATTTTCCAGGACAAATCACTTTCTTCTGAGACCCATTTCTTCTCACAGCCAGACCCTTAAAAAACAACTTCCTCATGATACTATGCAAAGTGCTTCACAAGCTTCAGACCTGCAGTATTTTTGGTAAGGGAACTGTGTATAAAGCATCTTTGTGAAGTGAGCTTTCCTCCTGCCCAATGAACAGAACAGCTCAGGCAAAGCTCAGAGATGACCCTGTCCCTGCCTGTGAAAGTCATCACCAGTAAAATGTGTGGCTCTGCTGAATGATGGTGAAAACCAAAGGAAAACAAGGAGATAAGGAAACCATACCTTCCCTCAGAGCCTCCTTACAAAATTAAGCCCACTCCAAAACACAAATCATGAGGAATACTCCATTTTCATCCTTGTTTCCTTAGATGGCTGTGTTGTCCTTCCACTGTCCCCTTGTAGACTAACTCTTCCCCGTAACTATGGGATCTGTCCAATGAATTTGGTCATATTTGACAGTAATTTGACAGACTTCACTAAAAAAGACCCCAAGACATCATTCTTCTTAGAGGAAAGAAAGTTTTTAGCCATCTTGAAACGGTAACAGCTAGAAAACTACACCTCATTAGTCCTTCCATTAGCCACAGGGCAGGCTGCCAGCTGCACCAAAGATAGGAACGGGACACATGGCATAGCTTACGGTAGCAAAGCGTGTGGGATGGCAAGATAAAAAGCAAGGAAGGAGGAGAACAAAGCTAAAAAATGTCTTCAGTAACTCCATTGCTCATGAAAAAACTCCCAGAGATAGTGGCCTTGAAGGTGTCCTGTTTAAATATTATTAAAGTTGAGTTCAAGAGCCCTAGGGAAAAAAACCCTATTGAAGCCTGCAAGTACAGTGGAAAACCAGTTTGTTATTATTAATCACAGAATCACCAAGGTTGGAAGAGACCTCAAAGATCATCGAGTCCAACCTGTCACCACAGACCTCAGGACTAGACCATGGCACCAAGTGCCACGTCCAATCCCCTCTTGAACAAATCCAGGGACGGTGACTCCACCACCTCCCTGGGCAGCACATTCCAATGACGAATGACTCGCTCAGTGAAGGACTTCCTCCTCACCTCCAGCCTAAACTTCCCCTGGAGCAGCTTGAGACTGTGTCCTCTTGTTCTGGTGCTGGTTGCCTGGGAGAAGAGACTAACCCCCACCTGGCTACAACCACCCTTCAGGGAGTTGTAGAGAGCAATAAGGTCTCCCCTGAACCTCCTCCAGGCTAAGCAACCTCAGCTAGACTACATTCCTTAACTCCAAAGTTAGATAACAGAGCTCCAGGTATACCACAGAGCATCATCTCCAAAGTCACCTCAAATATGACTGTTCTTGCCACAAGTCTAAAAATAGCACACAGTAACTTCATAAGGTAACAGCAATCAAATCTATGCCTGTATATTCCTGCAATGTTGTAGCTAAAGTTATAGGTGGATTTGCAGCAGTGACGACCAGGACAGGGGAGTAGATAGCAGAGCACCAGAGCCCAGATTTCTCATTTGACCCTGCTTAGAGTGCAATTATGAGAGTTAATGCCATCACATTGATTAAGGTAGGTGTACTAAAAAAATTCCTGGAGTTAAAGAGCATAAAGAGCACTGCCCCTCCCCACCCCCCAAATGAAATCAACAACCAAAACCCAATCAAGCAGCTCCAAAACAAAACAAACGAACGGAAAGAACACAACTGAAGCACATGTGCAGAGAGATTACTTAGCTGTATTAGGATACAAATATCCACTATGGAAGGGTAACAGCTGCAGCAGGGAAGAAGTTGTCTCACTGACCTGCGCTAGGCATTGAGTGGAACAGCTGTTTCACAACACAGTCAAGCTCAACATTGTAGTATCCAAGTAGCATTTTGCTCACCTTGTCCTGTCTCTTCATTCATATTCCACTGTCCCTGCTAGGTGGTGCTGTGGGATGTCTTTTCCAAGGCAGAAAAGTTGGCTTGCTTTTTTGTTCCCCTCATGGATATCTTTTCCCTTCTACATGAGAACAGCTGCAGTGTTTTCTGCATCTTGGTGGTACAAGATGTGTCCTATCTGGCCTTTCTTGTTCTTTACTTGCTGCAAGCATGCGGTGGCCACCACTGCTGCTGCTCCTTTTCCAGAGCAGCCAGAGAAAATGCGTGGGTGCTAGCACTCACCTGCATGTGTCCATACCCACCTATGAAAGCAGGAACCTCAGATGGAGGCAAGAGGTTATTAATACCTACCCACATTTTCTACCCCATGTTCCTTTGGTCCTGAAGATATAGAAGATGGAACCAAACCATTTTATTGCCAAAGCAGATTTAAAATTAAATCAGACACAGAAACTAAAAGTATGGTTTCAAAGGAAAGGCAAAGTATGAAACCTTCTGAAGCTCCAGGGAGGGAAATAGCTCTCTTTTTGCCTCTCAAACTGAGACTTGCCTCTGTGAGGAAAGACAACCTACTGCAAAGATTTAGGAAAGACAATTCTCTGAAAGGAAAGGAAGGGTGCTTTTTTTAGCCTTCAGTTTTGTTCTCAAAGTAAAGAATAACTGAAATGGTGGGATACAATTCACAGGGTCACAGGATGTCAGGGGTTGGAAGAGACCCAAAGAGATCATCCAGTCCAACCCCCCTGACAGAGCAGGACCATACAATCCAGCTCAGGTCACAGAGGAACACATCCAGATGAGCCTTGAAAGTCTCCAGAGAAGGAGACTCCTCAATCTCTCTGGGCAGCCTGTTCCAGTGCTCTGTGACCCTCACAGTGAAGACATTCCTCCTCATAATGAGGTGGAACCTCCTGTGCTGCAACTCACATCCATTGCCCCCTGTCCTATCCCACGGTGCAACTGAGCAGGGCCTGTCCCCTCCCTCCTGACCCCCAGCCCTCAGATAGTTATAAACATTTATTAAATGCCCTCTAAGTCTTCTCTTTGCCAGACTAAACAGCCCCAGGTCCCTCAGCCTCTCCTCACCAGGCAGTGCTCCAGTCCCCTAATCATCCTTGTTGCCCTTCACTGGAAGACACTCTCCAGCAGATCCCTGTCCCTCTTGAGCTGGGGAGCCCAAAACTGAATGCAGTACCCAAGATAAGGTCTCACCAGGGCAGGGCAGACTAGAGGGGGAGGAGAACTTCCCTTGATCTGCTGGACACACTCTTCTTAATGCACCCTAGGATCCCACTGGCCTTTTTGGCCACCAGGGCACATTGCTGTCCCAGGGATAGCTTGTTATATGCCAGGAATCCCAGGTCCCTCTCCACAGGGCTGCTCTCCAGCAGATCACCTCCCAACCTGTACTGCTGCAGTTTATTCTTCCTCCCTAGATGCAGGGACTCTGCACTTGTCCTTGAAGAACTTCATTTGGTTACTCTGTGCCCAGCTCTCAGTCTGTCCAAGTCTCACAGTCTCACAGTATCACTAAGGTTGGAAGAGACCTCAGAGATCATCGAGTTCAACCTGTCACCACAGACCTCAGGACTAGACCATGGCACCAAGTGCCACATCCAATCCCCTCTTGAACACCTCCAGGGATGGTGACTCCACCACCTCCCTGGGCAGCACATCCCAATGATGAATGACTCGCTCAGGGAAGAACTTTCTCCTCACCTCGAGTCTAAACCTCCCCTGGCGCCGCTTGAGACTGTGTCCCCTTGTTGTGGTGCTGGTTGCTAGAGAGAAGAGACCAACTGACCCCTACCTACAACCACCTTCGGGGAGTACTAAAGAGCAATGAGGTCACCCCTGAGCCTCCTCTTCTCCAGGCTAAACAACCCCAGCTCCCTCAGCCTCTCCTCACAGGGCTGTGCTCAAGGCCTCTCCCCAGCCTTGTTGCCCTTCTCTGGACACCTTCAAGTGTCTCAATGTCCTTCTTAAACTGAGGGGCCCAGAACTGGACACAGGACTCAAGGTGTGGCCTAACCAATGCAGAGTACAGGGGCACAATGACTTCCCTGCTCCTGCTGCTACACTATTCCTAATGCAGGCCAGGATTCCATTGGCCCTCTTGGCCACCTGGGCAGACTGCTGGCTCATGTTTAGGTGGCTGTCAATCAGCACCCCCAGGTACCTCTCTGTTTGGGAGCTCTCCAGCCACTCTGACCCCAGCCTGTAGCTCTGCATGGGGTTGCTGTGGCCAAAGTGCAGCACCTGGCACTTGGATTTGCTGAGTTCCATCCTGTTGGACTCTGCCCATCTGTCCAGTTGGTAGAGGTCCCTCTGCAGAGCCCTTCCATCCTCTAACTGACCAACATCTGCTCCTAACTTGGTGTCATCTGCAAACTTGCTGATGACTGACTCAATCCCCTCATCCAGATCATCAGTGAAGATATTAAAGAGGACAGGGCCCAGCAATGAACTCTATCTTGTAACCAATTCCTAATCCACCTCACTGTCTGCTCTTCCATCCCACACTTCCTGAGCTTGCTCACTAAGCTGTCATGGGAGACGGTGTCAAAGGCCTTGCTAAGGTCAAGGTAGACCACATCCCCTGGTCTCCCTGCATCTACCCATTCAGTTAGAATGCTATCAGGTTAGTCAATAATGGATTTCCCCTTGGTGAATCCATGCTGACTTCTCCTGATCACCTTTTTCTCTTCCAAGAGCCTTGAGATGCCCTCCAGAAGGAGCTGCTCCATCATTTTCTCAGGGATGGAGGTGAGGCTGACTGGTCTGTAGCTCCCTGGAACTTCATTCTTGCCCTGTTTGAAGACTGGAGTGACATTGGCTCTCCTCCACTCCTCAGCACCTCTCCTGTCTGCCAGGATTTGGCAAAACTGATGGAGAGTGGCAGAGCATTAACATCAGGCAGCTCTATCAACACTCTTGGGTGCATCTCCTCAGGGCCCATGGACTTGGGAATATGCAATTTGTGTAACTGATCCTTAACCCAGTCTTCACTGACCAGTGGGGAGCATTCCCTCCTCCAGGCTTCCTCTCCTCATCCAGGGACTGCAGTGCATAGGGCAGTTCAGTCTTAGGAGTAAAGACTGAAGCAAAGAAGGTATTTAGCAACTCTGCCTCCTCTGCATGCTCAGCTCTCAGGGCTGCCTCCTCACTCAGCAGTGGGCCCACACCTTCCCTGTTCTTCCTTTTCCTACTGATACATTTGAAGAAGCTCTTCTTGTTCTCTTTTACTTCCTTTTACTTCCTTTGCCAGTTTCAGTTTCAAGAAGGATTTGGTCTTCCTTGTTGCATTCCTACATGCCCTGACAACTTCTCTATAGCTCACCCAAGTGACATCTCCCTTCTTCCATGAATTGTAAGTTTCTTTCTTCCCTGAGATTACCTTCAGGAGCTCCTTGCTCAGCCATGCAGGTCTCCTAGCACATCTACCTCATTTTCTACTCAAGGGAACACACCTAGCTTGGGTGCTTTAGTGCTTTGGATTAGTGCTTTTAGTGCTTTAACATCCATAGTTCTATGACTACCTGAAGGGAGGTTGTAGCCAGGTGGGGGTTAGTCTCTTCTCCCAGGCAACCTGTGACAGAATAAGAGGACACAGTCTCAAGCTGTGCCACAGAAAGAGAGATTGGCCATTGGAATGTGCTGCCCAGGGAGGTGGTGGAGTCACTGCCCCTGGAAGTGTTTAAGAGATGGGATGAGGCACTTGGTGCCATGGTTGAGTTGATTAGATGGTGCTGGGTGATAGGTTGGACTTGATGATCTTGAAGGTCTTTTGCAACCTGGTTAATTCTGTGAATTAACAAATATCTGTGAATTAACTGGTGCAGACTGGAATTTAACTATTCAGACCTGTCCAAACATGTGCTAATGGCCTGTAGGTAAAGGCAGCTTGGTGATGTCCAGCTATTCCACATACATTTGTGTCTAGCCAAAGATGATGAATAACCATAACCCACCCTCCTGAGCAAAAGGGAAGAAAACCAAACCAACCCCCTATTGAGGAACTGCAGTATTACTACACCAGGTGATGATGTCAGGAAAATTTTGCAGTCCATTTCCAGATCCTGTCCCATTGCTCAACATCTTGGGACATCTTCTGAGCACTTACTGTTCCTACATAAAATCCACCCTAGTAAATAACAATGCTACCCACCTGACATACATTCTACTTAGTAAACTTTTCTGTCTGATGCTCTGCTCTGAATGTAGATCTTCCACTGTCAGAAACCAAATTTGGGCATTCATGTTGCATCCCTGTCTTGGGAGAGGCACTAAGAAGTCAAACTTTTTTTTCCACTACCCTCTCATCCTTTCCCCTGTTACAGGGCCCAGGGTGAGGTGGAGGAGCCAACAATAGGCAGACACTGTCAAGTCTGGCTGGGGGGAATGAGAATGAAGCCCTGTGCTTCACGTGCTTCATATAGCCTGACCCATGCAGCTGCCTGCCTGAGAATGTGCGCGCAGTGCGTGCTGTATAGCATTTGGAGCTGACTGGCTACATTTGAACAGGTAATCTGCCATTGGGCTGCTTTGTTTTCAAAGACGGAACTCCTACCTGAAAGGTGGTGGTAGGCAGGAAGGGGTTGGTCTCTTCTCTCTAGCAACCAGCACCAGAACAAGAGGACACAGTCTCAAGCTGCGCCAGGGGATGTTTAGATTTGAGGTGAGGAGAAAGTTCTTCACTGAGAGAGTCGTTCACCATTGCTGCCCAGGGAGGTGGTGGAGTCACCATCCCTGGAGGTGTTCAAGAGGGGACTGGATGTGGCACTTGGTGCCATGGTCTAGTCATGAGGTCTGTGGTGACAGGTTGGACTCGATCTTTGAGGTCTCTTCCAACCTTGGTGATACTGTGATACTGTGAAAAGCCTGTGGGTTCTGGACTGCAGTGAGGACGTGTATTGTGTTCCTGTCTTCAGGGCAAAGAGCTCTTTGTTCCAGCAGCAACACATTTCCAGCTACCAAGCTCCTCGCCACAGCAGCTCTCTCACATTTCCTCTGCTTTGGGATTTGCCATTTGGCTTTTACTTGCCATTTGGATTACAAATCACACCTCCTGGTAGCGCTTTATCCAGCAAAAGCTCTGCTGAGTAGCAGCCCAGCTGACGACGGAGGTTGGAATCAATACGGCTGACCAATATGATCAGGTATCGATCCTATATTGTTCCAGTATTGCAGGCCTATGGCACAGGCCTAAGGTGAGAGTATAGCACAGTAAAGCATGGAAGAAGAAGGGATAAGAAAGGCAGAAGTGCGTAGCAAGGGAATTGTTCTAACTTATATAAACTCAGAGTGCCTTGTTGGCATGGACTCATTGGTTCCCTAGGAGTGACCACACATCACACTATCATAGATTATTGGTCCAACTACTAATGACACGTGAGGTTGTTGTGCATGTCCTGTTGTCCCAAGATAACTTGCTGTGTTTATAGCTACCAGTGTCCTGCTTTAGTTACATGCTGCAGGCACAGCACTGTTTGGTACACTGCTAGCTGGCTCTGCACTTCTGCTGAGCATGGTCTAGCACCATGTCAGGCTCTAGGCCTGCACTGCCAGATTGCTCACACTGCTCGTCGCTGGCATTGCCACACCCAGCAGCCCCCAACCACAATTGTGAGTCATTCTGGCTAATTTACCTAATTGGTTCTAAGGTTTTAAAGCTTAGCTTTACCTATTGCTTGGCTCCATTTCTAAGCCGAGAGGTCCACCTCACAGCCCAGGTTGGCACTGCAGTTTCTTATCGCCTATGGAAGATTTTTTCCTGTTCCTCTTAATTCCAAGTTTCTGACCCTTCTAGACTGTTATTCTACTGTGTCATCAGTACCTGTCATGTGTAATTAACCTGCCATCGACTGGGCAAATGATCCTGATTAAATTAGTTTGGGATTAAAAAACAAAAGTTTAATAAATCATAATTCATATTTTATAATATTCATGGCACGTTTAGCTCCATGAATTGGAATAATCCCCACATCAGAAGAGGATGAGAAGGGAATGAGAAGGGACATTGTGCAGGGCAGTGACAAAAGATGAAGTATATCAAGAGTCTGAGGAATTCTGGCACAAATCCACTAACAGATAGAATCATAAAACCATAGAGTCAATAAGGATGGAACAGACTTCAAAGATCATCAAGTCCAACCTGTCACCCAACACCTCATGACTACTAAACCATGGCACCAAATGCCACGTCCAGTCCCTTTTTGAACACCTCCAGGGATGATGACTCCACCACCTCCCTGGGCAGCACATTCCAATGACGAATGACTCTCTCTGTGAAGAACTTTCTCCTCTCCTCCAGCCCAAACTTCCCCTGGCACAGTTTGAGACTGTGTCCTCTTGTTCTGGTGCTGGTTGTCTGGGAGAAGAGACCAACCCCCACCTGGCTACAACCTCCCTTCAGGGAGTTGTGGACAGCAATAAGGTCTCCCCTGAGCCTCCTCTTCTCCAGGCTAAACAATCCCAGCTCCCTCAGCCTCTCCTTGTAGGGCTTGTGCTCGAGGCCTCTCCCCAGCCTCGTTGCCCTTTGTGACCATTTGAGGCTGTGCCTTTAAGAAAGGGACAGTGCTGGAACATTCTGTCTGAGTATTTTGAAAACATTCAGATATTCTAAATGAATTTCATTGGTAGATTGGTAGAATGCAAGTTTTAGTCCAGTTGGAATCTTTCTCAGTTCCACTCTGTTCTGCCTTTCCAGCCTGTCTGCTTCTGAGCAACTAGCCGGAGTTGACCTTGAATACCAGATGAGAACTAATCCTGCATGCACTTGGAGCCTAACAGAATTTATTCCTTAATTATTACCTTTCTCTCTCTTTCTAGCCCTTTTTGGGAAAAAAAGGGAGGTAGGGGGAGAGAGGGGAGTATAGGGGAGAACCCTCCTCTGTCCAGGTTTTGTTCTGTATTACTTTCTTTGCTGTATATTTCTGTATATATTGTAAATACTGTATATTGTGTATATACAACCTGCATTCCATATTGCTTGTGAACACAGCTCTACCCTTTGCTCCTCTGAGTCAGCAGTGGGTTCTTTCTTTGTGGGGGAGGGAGAGCTGGGCCTTCTCTCACCACCACACCCTTCGTTGGACACGTTCAAGAGTCTCAATGTCCTTCTTAGACTGAGGGGCCCAGAACTGGACACAGGACTCAAGGTGTGGCCTAACCAGTGCTAAGTACAGGGCAGAATGACTTCCCTGCTCCTGCTGGCCACACTGTTCCTAATGCAGGCCAGGATGCCCTTAGCCTTCTTGGCCACCTGGGCACACTGCTGGCTCATGTTCAGCTGCTGTCACCCAGTACCCCCAGGTCCCTTTCTGCCTGGCTGCTCTCCAGCCACTCTGACCCCAGCCTGTAGCACTGCATGGGGTTGTTGTGGCCAAAGTGCAGCACCTGGCACTTGGACTTGTTGAATGCCATCATGTTGGACATATCAGCAGCTGGTACAGACATCCACCTGAGCAAATCACCAGGCAGCACAGACCTGGTATCAAACCTATCTTCAGGTGTTCTAGCATGCCTTTTCCCTACAGTCACAAAAAATCCTTACTACAGGGGGCTCCACAGTTCCCCTGTGTGTGGAAAGGTGGCCCAACAGAGATCAAATCTGAGGAGAAAGACAAAAAAAGACAAAAAGCAGCAGGGACCGAAGCACAGAGCTCTACAAACCATGGAGAGTGGTAGCCACACAGGATACATAAATAGGAAGAAATGGAATTCTGTTCTATTTAAACAGTGTGAACAGAATCTCAATTCATTTGGGTGTAACAACCTTGAGGCAATTCCATACATGGATACCTGTGGGTGTCTCTTCTGCCATTTTACTGTTTTTATTTACAATCTTTGAGAAAGGCTGTCAGATGCAAAGCTCAAATGGGAAACATGCAAAGTGTGAGTGAGCAAATCGTTACATTTCCTTTCACAATCATAACAAGATGCTTAGACAACCACACAGGGAAATTCAAAGTGCTGTTGAGAAGAAAAAAAAGAAAAAACAAAAGGCTTTTAAGAGGATGATTTAAGGTTATTACTAAACTTAAAACCAAAAAACAAGCAGCTGCATGCTGCTAGAAAAGAAAAAGGCTTGTGCTACAGTTCAGTGTCTCTTCACAAAAAGAGACAAGTCAAAAATAAAAGGGACCAGTCAATAAAAATTCCATGCTGGTTGAAGTATTCACAGGTTTTTTCATATTGAACACCACATTCTTGGTTTTCATTAATGTGGTCTTCAAAGAGAGAGGGGGGCAAACCAGAAAGCATCTGAACTACTTGTTTGATTTCTGTGATCAAAGAGGATCAGAATATGGAAAGAGAGTACACAGCATGTCCAGATGAGACTCATTTCAGTGTATCATGGGAGCTAGCTACAGAACCTGCTGATACACTGAAATTTATTTTGAGAAGACTTTATATGACATAAACTACTGCCTCTCCAACATGATCTCCTTCTATGATCAGGTGACCTGTCTGGTGGATGTGGGAAGGCCTGTGCTCTACGGTCTACCTGGACTTCAGCAAGGCTTTTGACACCGTCCCCCACAGCAAACTGCTGGCTAAGCTGTCAGCTCGTGGCTTGGACTGCAACACTCTGTGCTGGGTTAGGAACTGGCTGGAGGGCCAAGCCCAGAGAGTGGTGGTGAATGGTGCCACAGCCAGCTGGCAGCCAGGCACCAGTGGCATCCCCCAGGGATCAGTGCTGGGCACCATCCTCTTTAATATCTTTATTGATGATCTGGATGAGGGGATTGAGTCCATCATCAGCAAATTTGCAGATGACACCAAGTTGGGAGCAGATGTTGGTCAGTTAGAGGGTGGAAGGGCTCTGCAGAGGGAGCTCCCAGAGAGAGACCTGGGGGTGCTGATTGACAGCCACCTAAACATGAGCCAGCAGTCTGCCCAGGTGGCCAAGAGGGCCAACAGCATCCTGGCCTGCCTTAGGAATAGTGTGGCCAGCAGGAGCAGGGAAGTCATTGTGCCCCTGTCCTCTGCATTGGTTAGGCCACACCTTGAGTCCTGTGTCCAATTCTGGGCCCCTCAGTTTAGGAAGGACATTGAGACACTTGAACGTGTCCAGAGAAGGGCAACAAGGCTGGGGAGAGGCCTTGAGCACAAGCCCTATGGGGAGAGGCTGAAGGAGCTGGGGTTGTTTAGCCTGGAGGAGGCTCAGGGGTGACCTCATTGCTCTCTACAACTACCTGAAAGGTGGTTGTAGCCAGGAGGGGGTTGGTCTCTTCTCTCTAGCAACCAGCACCAGAACAAGGGGACACAGTCTCAAGCTGCAACAGGGGAAGTTTAGGCTGGAGGTAAGGAGAAAGTTCTTCACTGAGAGAATCATTCATCATTGGGATGTGCTGCCCAGGGAGGTGGTGGAGTCACCGTCCCTGGAGGTGTTCAAGAGGGGATTGGACATGGCACTTGGTGCCATGGTCTAGTCATGAGGTCTGTGGTGACAGGTTGGGCTCGATGATCTTTGAGGTCTCTTCCAAGCTTGGTGATACTGTGAGACTGTGATAGACAACTATGGAGGAACAAACAAACACAATGTTCCCCCAAAGCATAAACCAACACTTTTCAGATAACTTTTCTTGATCTTGATCTTATGGAAATTCATTGAAGCCCATGCTTTTTACCAGACATCTTCCTTTCTAAGGACTAGTGTAACTCAGGAGACCAACTGAAAATCTGGAGCAATCACAATGAGCCCCAGGGCAATAACCTGGTGAGAGTTCTGAGCTAACTGCAACTCATAGGTTCCTGCTGAATATAAAGCCATCTTAGGGAGTTTGGTGGTTCCCATTTTTGATACAGCATATTTTTTTACTTCATGTACCTTGGCTGATGAATTCAAGACAACCATGTGTGTGGATAGGGTTTTTTTTGCCCTGAATTGGTGGATCGCAAGCCAGCAGATATTGGAATTGTTCCTTTGCTGCTAAATAAGGAATTTAAGTAGATTACATAATTTGCTGATCTTGTTTTTTAGTGTAGCTTAAGGTAAGGGCATGCATGGTTCTGTTTCAGTAGCTTAAGAAGCTGTTTTCCCTGAACTGCTGTAGGTGTTTGTACTCCCTTTTAGCCTCCTGAGCTGTTGGTGAATGTGTCAGCAGATCGACGGAGGTGATTCTGCTCTCTAACTGCTCTGGTGAGATACCACATGGAATACTGTGTCCAGCTCTGGAGCCATCAGCAGAAGAGGGACATGAACTTGTTGGAGCAAGTCCAGAGGATGGCCACAAAGTGGGCTGGAAAGTGGAACACCTCTCCTATAAAGAAAGGCTATGAAAGTAGGGGTTGTTCAGCCTGGAGAAGAAAATGCTTCAAGGGGATCTTACTTTCAGTAATTAAAGTGGGGGGTGGGCTATAGCAAATATGGGAACAATTTATTAGCAGGGCTTGTTGCAACAGGACAAGGAGAGATGGTACTAAGGAGGGTAGGTTTAGACTGGATATGAGGAGGACTTTTTTTTTACTATTAAGTTGGTGAAACACTGATTCAGGTGGCTCAAAGAGGGGGTGGATGCCCCATCCCATGTGAATGGTGCCACATCCAGCTGGCAGCCAGTCACTAGTGGTGTGCCCCAGGGATCAGTACTGGGCCCCATGCTCTTTAACATCTTTATTGATGATCTGGATGAGGGCATCGAGTCCATCATCAGTAAATTTGCTGACAACACCAAGCTGGGGGCAGGAGTTGATCTGCTGGAGGGTAGAGAGGCTCTGCAGAGGGACCTTGACAGGCTGGACAGATGGGCAGAGTCCAACGGCATGAGATTGAACACATCCAAGTGCCGGGTTCTGCACATTGGCCACAGCAACCCCATGCAGAGCTACAGGCTGGGGTCAGAGTGGCTGGAGAGCAGCCAGGTGGAGAGGGACCTGGGGGTACTGGTGGATGGTAGGCTGAACATGAGCCTGCAGTGTGCCCAGGTGGCCAAGAGGGCCAATGGCATCCTGGCTTGTATCAGGAACAGTGTGGCCAGCAGGAGCAGGGAGGTCATTCTGCCCCTGTACACTGCACTGGGTAGGCCACACCTTGAGTCCTGTGTCCAGTTCTGGGCCCCTCAGTTTAGGAAGGAGGTTGACTTGCTGGAACAAGTCCAGAGAAGGGCAACAAAGTTGATGAGAGGGTTGGAACCCAGCCCTGTGAGGAGAGGCTGAGGGAGCTGGGGTTGCTTAGCCTGGAGGAGACTCAGGGGTGACCTTATCACTCTCTACAACTACCTGAAGGGAGGTTGTAGACAGGTGGAGGTTGGTGTCTTCTCCCAGGCAGCCAGCACCAGAACAAGAGGACACAGTCTCAGGCTGTGCCAGGGGAGATTTAGGTTGGATGTTAGGAAGAAGTTCTACACAGAGAGAGTGATTGCCCGTTAGAATGGGCTGCCTGGGGAGGTGGTGGAGTCACCATCATTGGAGGTGTTCAGGAGGAGACTTGATGGGTGCTTGGTGCCATGGGTTAGTTGTTTAGGTGGTGTTGGATTGGTTGATGGGTTGGACGCGATGATCTTGAAGGTCTCTTCCAACCTGGTTTATTCTATTGTTCTAGTGTTCTATCCCTGGAAACATTCAAAGAAACATACCTGCTGCTAACAGCTGTTGCTTTTAAGAACAACTATAGGTAAGTAAAAGAATCACAAGCATTTCTGATTGATGCCGAAAGGACAGACATGCTAACAATTAGTATGATGTTTGACTTTCACCTATGTAACTGCCTTCAACACATGTACTATGACCTTCCACTCCCTCATGTTCTGCCCCCAGGGCTCTAAAATCCAAATACCAATTTTCCAGATCAGAGACCAGGGCACAAAGGGATTTGGAAACTGCTTCAAGAATGTGCCTGAAAGCTGGATTCAGCCTGGGTCTTCCAATGTATGGACTCCCTCCCAAACTGGGCCATTCTTTCAGGCCAAGCTACAAGCAAACACTGCTGTATGAACTGCTGTGTTGGCTGAACTGTCTGCAATCTGTTTTACATGATGCTGTGGACAATGTTGGATACCAGCTTCTTTCCTACAGGCAGAGTTCCACAATGACACTGTATATATAGCAACAAGAAGAGAGACTAAGTTAATAAAACTAAGATGAATTTAAGAAGGAAAATAAGGCAATGCAGTATTGACTAATACAGCTTCTGATTCAAGTAGTTTCCAAAAAGATGGGACATTCAGGAAAAATATAGAGAGGTAAGATAAAGCAGCACATTTTCTACAAACAGTGAGAAAAATAAAGCAATTAATAACAGCATCCTATCCATATACTGGAAAATTAATTAAACCACGATTGCCAAAGAATGAACACCAGAGGGCATTGTGTTAAACATATTAGGTAAGCCCAAAGTTTTGTTATGATAAAGAATGACTACCTACATTCTTCAAATCTCAGGGAGTAAGTAATTATTATAACCCTACAGCAGTCATAAACCACCAGAACATTAATACATTATGAAGAATGCAAAAGGTTGACCACCTCCCTTTTTGCTATAGAACTGTAGGAGTCATGTCAGCACAAACACACTGCCTTGCACTTTCTACTGCCTTAACAGCCAAAAGCTCTGTATAAAACTCAGGACATTTAATTAAACCTCAGGAGATCTGGTTTGTTTCTTATCCTGGTTTTACTATGCAGAGGGAAGAGGAAGAATATAACAATTTGGCAATAAGTCCAGGTTGAGCATTGGTACTTGGCGCTTTCTTTTCTTACTGTTCATGCTAATCTATCTCATGCACCACACATGGCATAGACATGGATCCCACTCCCCATGATTCAAGGACTCACTGAATTAAAGCTCATCTGCTGATCCCACTTGGAGGGATTTACAATCATAGAATCATTGAATCAGTAAGGTTGGAAAACACCTCAAAGATCATCAAGTCCAACCTGTCACCCAACACCTCATGACTACTAAACCATGGCTCCAAGTGCCATGTCCAGTCCCCTCTTGAACACCTCCAGGGATGGTGACTCCACCACCTCCCTGGGCAGCACATTCCAATGACGAATGACTCGCTCGGTGAATAACTTTCTCCTCACCTCCAGCCTAAACTTCCCCTGGTGCAGCTTGAGTCTGTTCTGGGCTCCTCAGTTTAGGAAGGAGGTTGACTTGCTGGACGGTGTCCAGAGAAGGGCAACAAAGTTGGTGAGGGGTTTGGAACACAGCCCTGTGAGGAGAGGCTGAGGGAGCTGGGGTTGCTTAGCCTGGAGAGGAGAGACTCAGGGGTGACCTTATTGCTCTCTACAACTACATGAAGGGAGGTTGTAGACAGGCAGAGGTTGATCTCTTTTCCCAGGCAGCCAGTACCAGAACAAGAGGACACAGTCTCAGGCTGCACCAGGGGAGGTTTAGGCTGGAGGTTAGGAAGAAGTTCTATACAGAGAGAGTGATTGCCCATTGGAATGGGCTGCCTGGGGAGGTGGTGGAGTCACCATCATTGGAGGTGTTCAGGAGGAGACTTGATGGGGTGCTTGGTGCCATGGGTTAGTTGTTTAGGTGGTGTTGGATTGGTTGATGGGTTGGATGCGATGATCTTGAAGGTCTCTTCCAACCTGTTCTGTTCTATTCTATTCTATTCTATTCTAACGACGTTCTTACCCTGAAAGGTTGGACTAGCTGATCCTTGAGCTCACTTCCAACCTGGCATTCTATCAATCTATGAATTTATGGTTGAAAAAATTCTATTTTCCTTGTTGAGGCAGCTGATCAAAGTACGTTGGAAATAGGCTCCATTTTCTTTAGTCTCGTCCCCCAGTACAGACAAATCTTTCCATTGCACATTCTCCTTTCACAGGAATGCTGGGCACAACACCTGTTAGAAAAGATTGTACCTAACAAAAATACTAACAGCTGTGGGCTGAGGTACAATAATTTGCTCCCAAATGTGAATGGTGACAGATCTGTGACACTGAACCTCTGTACTGAGAGACACCAAGGTAATTCTAAAAGCTAGCACTGACTTCTGGGTTGTTTTTCCCCCTACTAAATTCTAGTATTACGCATGCCTTTAGAATTCTCCCTGTGACCGTTTTAGGCTGTGCCTTTAAGAAAGGGACAGTTGCTGGAACACTCTGGCTGAATGTTTTGGTGGAAGAATGAAAACAAGATATTCTAAATGGATTTCATTGCAACTTTAAGTTTTAGTTCAGTTTGAATCTCAAGTCAGTTCAGGTCAGTCTGTCTTTTTCAGCCTGTCTCAGTCTCTCTCTCTGAGCAACAGCTGTGCGGGATGGAGTTGACCTTGAACTAACAGATAAGAAACTAATTCTTGCATACACTTTGAGCTAACAGAATTTCCTCCTTAATAATTACCTTTTCTCTCTCTCTAAGCCTTTTTGGGGAAAAGGGAGGTAGGGGTAGAGAGGGAGTACAGGGGAGGGGGACCATCCTGGCTGGAGGAGGGAGTTTTGTTCTATATTATGTTCTTTGCTGTATATTTCTGTATATATTGTAAATACTGCATTTTGTGTATATATCCGTCTGCATTTGTTCATTTCTGCTTCTCCCACTGAGTTAGCTGTGGTTTCTTTGTGTGGGGGGCAGAACTGAACTTTTTCTCACCACCACACTCCCTGCCTTTCTTTGCAACAAGAAACTTTTACATCTGTCTAGATGCACAGTATTTTCTGGAAATATTTGGACACAGTACATTGTTAATAGGGTATTTTCTTCATACAGATTTGAACAGTTAGAACTGATTGAAAAGCTGGGCTGTGTTGCTGGCAGCTAATAGTTACATTTTCTCATTCTATGCTTCGAACAAGTTGAAATCAGATCTCTGATATAATATGAGGAACTGTGTGTTTCCTAGTATTGCCATAATCACAGAATCACAGTCTCACAGTATCACCAAGGTTGGAAGAGACCTCAAAGATCATCGAGTCCAACCTGTCTCCACAGACCTCATGACTAGACCATGGCACCAAGTGCCACATCCAATCCCCTCTTGAACACCTCCAGGGACGGTGACTCCACCACCTCCCTGGGCAGCACATCCCAATGGTGAATGACTCTCTCAGTGAAGAACTTTCTCCTCACCTCCAGCCTAAACCTCCCCTGCTGCAACTTGAGACTGTGTCCCCTTGTTCTGGTGCTGGTTGCCTGGGAGAAGAGACCAACCCCTTCCTGGCTACAGGCACCTTTCAGGGAGTTGTAGAGAGCAATGAGGTCACCCCTGAGCCTCCTCTTCTCCAGGCTAAACAATCCCAGCTCCCTCAGCCTCTCCTCACAGGGCTGTGCTCAAGGCCTCTCCCCAGCCTTGTTGCCCTTCTCTGGACACCTTCAAGTGTCTCGATGTCCTTCCTAAACTGAGGGGCCCAGAACTGGACATAGGACTCAAGGTGTGGCCTAACCAATGCAGAGTACAGAGGCACAATGACTTCCCTGTTCCTGATGGCCACACTATTCCTAATGCAGGCCAGGATGCTGTTGGCCCTCTTGGCCACCTGGGCACACTGCTGGCTCATATTTAGGTGGCTGTCAATCAGCACCCCCAGGTCCCTCTCTGTTTGGCAGCTCTCAGCCACTCTGACCCCAGCCAGTAGCTCTGCATGGGGTTGCTGTGGCCAAAGTGCAGCCCCTGGCACTTGGACTTGTTGAATTCCATCCTGTTGGACTCTGTCCATCTGTCCAGTTGGTCGAGGTCCCTCTGCAGAGCCTTTCTACCCTCTAACTAACATCTGCTCCCAACTTGGTGTCATCTGCAAACTTGCTGATGACTGTCTCAATCCCCTCATCCAGATCATCAATAAAGATATTAAAGAGGATGGGGCCCAGCACTGATCCCTGGCGCACACCACTGGTGCCTGGCTGCCAGCTGGCTGTGGCACCATTCCCCACCACTCTCTGGGCTCGGCCCTCCAGCCAGTTCCTAACCCAGCACAGAGTGTTGCTGTCTGGAGTTCAAAGGATCACAGTGGATGTTAGGGGATGGAAGGGACCTGTGGTGGTTTTAGGCTATGCCTTTAAAATTTCGTTCCAGTTTTTGAGCAGAAAAGTAGAAAGATACAAACAAATCACTGCTGAGTGTGAAAAGGAAAACCAAAGATTATTCTAAACAAATTCATTGGAGGAAATGTCTGCAGTAAACCAGGCTGTACCTAAACAATTCTTCCTTCTTTTTCTGATCTCTGCTGCTTGCTTTGCTGGGGAGAGATTAACCTGCTTGTTGGCTTGGCTGAGTTGTTCGGTGAAGTCTAACCACCGCTTTCTCTCTGCTCCTTCTCTCTCTTGGGACAGGGGGACAGAGGGACAGAGGGGGACAGAGGGACAGAGGGGGGCAGTGGAACAGCTTCCCTGGTCTCTGACTGGGGCGGCTTTCATGTTGTTTGCTAATTGCAAACACCTGTATACAGCTAAATACAGCTTCCCTTTGCTTCTAACTGAGCTGGTCTGGCAAAGTTAATGCTGGGGGAAAACTTCAACCCATGACAAGACCCCAGAGGTTTTCAAGTCCAACCCCCCCCTGCCAGAGCAGGACCATATAACAATATAATGTAGTGCAGGTCACACAGGAACACATCCAGGTGGACCATGAAAGTCTCTAGAGAAGGAGATTCCACAACCCCTCTGGGCAACCTGTTCCAGTGCTCTGTGACCCTCACAGTGAAGAAGTTCCTCCTCATGCTGAGGTGGAACCTCCTGTGCTGTAGTTTATATCCATTGCCCCCTGTCTTATCCCAAGGTACAACTGAGCAGAGCCTGTCCCCTCCCTCTTGACACTCGGCTCTCAGATATTTATAAACATTTATTAAATCCCTTCTAAGTCTTCTCTTTGCCAGACTAAACAGCCCGAGGGCTCTCAGCCTCTCCTCACCAGGCAGTGCTCCAGTCCTTTCAGCATCCTTGTAGCCCTCTGCTGGACTCTCTCCAGCAGATCCCTGTCCCTCATGAACTGGGGAGCCCAGACCTGGATGCAATATTTCAGATAGTCTCACCAGGGCAGAGCAGAGGGGAAGAAAAACCTCCCTTGATCTGCTGGACACATTACTCAGTGCACCCCAGGAGCTCCTTGGGCTTCTTGGCCACAAGGGCACATTGCCGTCTCACACAGAACTTGTTGTCCACCAGGACTCCCAGGTCCTTCTCCACAGGGCTGCTCTCCAGCAGATCCCATCCCAACCTGTGCAGTTTATTGCTCCTGCCCAGGTGCAGGACTCTGCACTCATCCTTGGTAAATCTCATTAGGTTCCTCTCTGGCCAGCTCTCAGTCTGTCCAGGTCTCTCTGAACAGCCTCACAGCCTTCAGGTGTCTCAGCTAAGCCTCCCAGTATGGTATCATCAGCAAACTTGCTGAGCAGACTCTGTCTGTCCATCTGTCTTTCTGTCTGTCCCCTCATCAGTGTCATTGCTGAAGATGTTGAGCAGGACTGGACCAAGCACTGATCCCTGAGTTACACTGGTTACAGCTCTCCAGCCAGACCTGGCACCATCGACCACCACTCTTTGGACTCTATTTTGTAATCAGTTCCTAAGCCCTCTCACTGTCTGTTCTTCTGTCCCACACTGAGCTTGCTCACATGCCAAAGGCCTTACTAAGGTCAAAGTAGACTCCCATCCACTGGTCTCTTTGCATCTACCCATTCACCTACAACATCATAGAAGGCTATAAGATCAGCCAAGAAGGATTTCCTCTTGGTAAATCCATGCTGACTGCTCCTGATAATCTTTTTCTCTTCCAAGTGCCTAGAGATGACCTCCAGAATGTGCTGCTCCATCATTTTCCCACAGATGGAACACATGAAAAATGGCTATTTATTCCATCAAAATACTCAGAAGTGGATGCAACAGATGGAGCTGCAGGAGCAGTTATCACTGCAGGACAGGACTACCACTGTCATGTTTGATGGGTTGACTTTGAGACCCACCTACAAATATGGTTAGAGGAGCACTCATAGCTGTCTGTCTGCTGAGCTGGACAGACCAAAGAGAGCATATAATATAGTCTACACTGGATGGCATGCCCTTTTCCAAGTTTATTGCAACATCCTGATCCTTATCTTCAAAGCACCAATTAAACACAATGAAAAATAAGCTCTGTTTATGCAATAGAGCCATTACAGATTTTGAATGCAAGAGAAGCAAAGCTCTCCCCTGACCTGGGCGAGCACTGGCTCAGATCCTTGAGAGGCAGGAAGCAGGAAATTTCTATAAATCCAGGATTTTGTTTCTCCCTCACACAACCATTTCCATAACAACACTTCAATGGCCAAATGCAAAACAAATTAAACTTCAGAGCCATCTCTTAAGCTGACATGAATGTTCAGAGCTTCACTGAACTCAAAACAGTTGTAGCTGTTTACCACAGCTCAAGATCTTGAGTACAGGGCAGCCCATGGGTGAGACTGCACTGATTTTAGGGATTATGGGGAGACCTCAGCTTTGCTCTGAACCCATCAAGGAAGCAAAGGAGCCCAAGAGCCTGTTAGGTTGATATCTAATTGACATTTCTACCTGGGATAGACCTGAAAAGAAAACACCAGGCTTGCTGGAGAGGGTCCAGCAGAGTTTCGGGTCAAGGTAAGAGAGAGGACAGAACGTATATAGCTGGTGCATTAGCTGTATCACAGTATCACAGTACCACTAAGGTTGGAAGAGACCTCGAGGATCACCGAGTCCAACCTGTCACCAAAGACCTCAGGACTAGACCATGGCACCAAGTGCCACATCCAATCTCCTCTTGAACACCTCCAGGGACGGTGACTCCACCACCTCCCTGGGCAGCACATTCCAATGATGAATGACTCGCTCGGTGAAGAACTTTCTCCTCACCTCCAGCCTAAACCTCCCCTGGCACAGCTTGAGACTGTGTCCTCTTGTTCTTGTGCTGGTTGCTAGAGAGAAGAGACCAACCCCTTCCTGGCTACAACCACCCTTCAGGGAGTTGTAGAGGGCAATGAGGTCTCCCCTGAGCCTCCTCTTCTCCAGGCTAAACAATCCCAGCTCCCTCAGCCTCTCCTCACAGGGCTGTGCTCAAGGCCTCTCCCCAGCCTTGTTGCCTTTCTCTGGACACATTCAAGTGTCTCGATGTCCTTCCTAAACTGAGGGGCCCAGAACTGGACACAGGACTCAAGGTGTGGCCTAACCAATGCAGAGTACAGGGGCACAATGACTTCCCTGCTCCTGCTGGCCACACTATTCCTAATGCAGGCCAGGATGCTGTTGGCCCTCTTGGCCACCTGGGCACACTGCTGGCTCATGGTTAGGCTGCTGTCAATCAGCACCCCAAAGTTCCCCCAGTACAACTAAATTCTGTTTGAATGTTGTGAGGGAAGGTTGTTTTGTGTTGTCTGTTGTTAGTTTGGTTTGGTTTGGTTTGGTTTTTTACCTTTTCCTTTCAAATACTTCTTTTGGTTTGAAATATACTGTAAAAAATTCAGAAAGTTGCTACTTAAATACCAAAGGAAGCAGAAGGCACACAAGGCACAGGAAAACTTGCTAGTTAAAGTCTGTACTTAGCTTTGAAATTTAGGACCCAGACAGAAGCACAGTAGAAAAAAAAAATTAAAACAAGATGTGAGATAGGAATCTTTAATCAACCTTGTTATATCAGCCTGGGCCCAGCATTCCACTCTGTCTTCTGAAGTTACCCAGCACCACTTTGAAAATGGATTACTTTCCACTGAAAACAATGCCAAAAAGGGGCTTTAGTTCCCCTGAGGGAAATTAGAACAGCCTGGATCATCAAATGGGGAAAAAATAATCATTACCAGTAGCAGTCAGGAATTGAGGGAAAGAAAAGATGAAACAAAACTCAGGTTTTGGACCTCTTTATGCCTCAAACGTGCCTTTGAAGATCAAGGTGGAATGGCAAAAGCATGTGGATGAGTCACGCAAAGAAACATTTGCTTCTCTAGAGCACAATATAAACACCTGGGGTTTTCCCAGGATGTTTGGTTCAGTCCCTACCTTTTGCAAACATTCAGTGACTAGTCCTCGAAAGAGTAAGGCACTGTTACAGCCTTGTACTCTTTCTATTACTGGGTCAGAGGGAGTACCAATGCATATCAAAGATGCTACATATATTACTTCATACATACTAACAGATGAAAAATACATTATAAGGATTTAATACAGCTTAGTGCATTGCTGTTCTTTAACTTGGTGTCCCTTGTTTGGGGTAGGAAAAATTTTCCAGCAGCCCTTGCCATCATCATTATAGGCTCTACATGTAGGTGATCTACCACACAGCTCCAGAGAGCTCTGGGGTGCCAGCTGCCAGCATGAACCTTAGGCCCTTTCACAACCAGGCTAAAAATGTAGCTTCCATACAATGTCAAAATTTGATTTCACCTTCAGTAGCAGGAAGGTAGAGCTGGCTGAAACATTGAGAAAGTGGTGAAATACCACCTCCCAGGTGCTCTGAGGTTGAAATGTGTGCTGTGAGACGTGGTCAAAGTGAAACACTTGACAGTTTAGTTTTGCCACTTAAAAAAAATATACTAAACAGCAAAAGCTAAGGAGCAGTTCTGAAAGCACTGTTAGCTACCACTCACTGACTCCTAGTCTCAGTTTCTAAGATGCAAACTATCTTGCTTCCCCCTCTACTCGGCCCTGGTGAGACCTCATCTTGAGTACTGCACTCAGTTTTGGGCTCCCCAGCT
This sequence comes from Dryobates pubescens, assembly GCF_014839835.1. Taxonomy (NCBI): domain Eukaryota; kingdom Metazoa; phylum Chordata; class Aves; order Piciformes; family Picidae; genus Dryobates; species Dryobates pubescens. The sequence continues at coordinate 1,926,254 of NC_071620.1, forward strand.
CAAGAGGGACAGGGATCTGCTGGAGAGGGTCCAGCAGAAGGCAACAAGGATGATTAGGGGACTGGAGCACTGCCTGGTGAGGAGAGGCTGAGGGACCTGGGGCTGTTTAGTCTGGCAAAGAAAAGACTGAGAGGGGATTTAATAAATGTTTATAACTATCTGAGGGCTGGGGGTCAAGAGGGAGGGGACAGGCCCTGCTCACTTGCTCCCTGTGACAGGACAAGGAGCAATGGATGTGAGCTGCAGCACAGGAGGTTCCACCTCAGCACAAGGGGGAACTTGAGTCTCCTTCTCTGGAGACTTTCAAGGCTGATCTGGATGCATTCCTCTGTGACCTAAGCAAGATTGCACGGTCCTGCTCTGGCAGGGGGGTTGGACTGGCTGATCTCTTTGGGTCCCTTCCAACCCCTGACATCCTGTGAATGGTACATGCTACCAATCCCTGACACAGATATTTCCTATTTATGTAACTTCCAGCTTATATAAGATGGTCAGAGCTTCGATCCTGCTATAGCCTTGGTTTGCTCTCCTACAACTGTACACTACTGACCTTAGTTATGTTCTCTGGAACATATGCCTGTAATTAAGTACAGACTTGAATGTTTTGTTAAACAGAGAAAGACTGGTAAATTGCTGCTGATATCACTAATAATGAAATAACAGTGATGCATGTTTGAATTTGGATTGTGCTCTCTATTATTTATGCCAGGGGAGCACTGAAGTATCACAATGCTTGGAGGAATAATACATTTATGAATTTTATAAATATTTGCAAATTCCATCTTGAAAATGAGAAATCTAATTCTGAAAGCAGTGTAATGGTGCATCAGATTCTCTGCTTGTATCACTTGAGAATGTCTGTTTAGATGAGGGTGCTTGTGACCGTTTGAGGCTGTGCCATTAAGAAAGGGACAGTGTTAGAACACTCTGGCTGAATGTTTTGGTACCAGAATGAAAACACTCAGATATTCTAAACAAATTTCATTGGTAGATGGGCAGAATGCAACTTTAAGTTTTAGGGCAATTGGAATTTTTCAGAGTTCCAGCCTGTTCTGCCATTCCAGCCTGCCTGCTTCTCAGCAAACTAGCCGGAATGACCTTGAGATAAGCAAAACTAATCCCTGCATGTGCTTTTGAAGCCTAATAACATCTCTTTTCCTTAATAACTGCCTTTCTTTCTCTCTCTAACCCTTTTTTGGGAAAAAAGGGAGATAGGGGGGAGGAAGAGAAAGGGGGAGACATTTCCATGGATGCTATCACAGTGGTGAGGCTCTGGCACAGGTTGCCCAGGGAGGTGGCAGAAACCCCATCTCTGGAAGTTTTTAAGGCCAGGCTGGATGCGGCTCTGAGCAACCTGATCTAGTGTGAGGTGTCCCTGCCCATGGCAGGGGGCTTGGAACTAGTTGGTTCTTGAGGTCCTTTCCAAGCCTAACAATTCTATGATTAGCCATTGATGAATGGAAAGTGGCCAATGGCACACATTGGTGCAGTCCTACATGGCTGGATGTCTCGCAAAGGACTGGCAGTGGCTCTAAGAGCCAGGGATGTGTGGCTAATGCTCCTCTCTTTCAATAACACGGCAGAAGAGAGCTACTGCTAACTTCAGTTTTCCAATCTAGCAATTCTAGAATATCAATGTGAAACTAACAAGTAAGTCATCTAAGATTAACTTTCTTCCTGCTTTTCAGTTCCTCAACCTGACACCACTGCTGCCTTTCATCCCACATAAAGGCAGCAGCAGCATCAGTGCAGTCATGCTGTTGGAATTTTAACTATCTCCCCAGTAACTTTAATCAAGAGCAAACTTAGACACCGTCTGATACTTCATCTACATCAGCATTCATTGATGCTCAGAGGGGTAAAACTGAAGCAGAGCTAGCAACAGCAAGAAATACAATGCCAACAATCTAAACAGCCTTTCAATAAATCCCTTGTAGTATTTTCTTCTCATTAAAACCAAAATGTATTTCCCACTCCCTTCCCCCATCCCTGTACAGAAGTATTGCTAGGTGCACAATGTGATCTGGGAGCCGTGTACCAAGCTTATAGCTGTTATGTAGCACTGCATGTATCAGGCTTTAAGGTCCTCTGCTGAAATGTGTGCAGCACTGGACAAGCACATGCAATACAAAGCAGTTAACAGTAAAGGGTCAAAACCATTATAGAATTTCAGAAGAAAAAAACCCCACCAAAGCCAACCAACCAACAAAAACCAAGAGCAAAGATTCCACAACCTCCACTGCTGAGTATATTAAACCTTTTGAGAAGGCAAGAAACATGTCTCGGATTTGTGGCAGCTAAATGACTGCACTCCTGCTGCCTGTTAGAGGGATTTGTCCCAAAACTAATTAGGAATTTCACCATTCCTTTTTATTTTTTTGTTCAGCACTCTGAATGCATTTTTCACTGTCATTGCTGCAGAGAAGGCACTAGCAAAGCAGGGCTGCAAATTAGGCTGTAGGTGTGTTGCATATTCCAGGGGTTCATTTTTCACAGGAAGTCAAAACCACCTTGAGGTGCATAAAGCAGCTGTCCCACCACCCTCTAACAATGAGCCTGCTGTAACTTTGGTTAACTTCTAAAGCACAGACAGGGACTTAGATCTCTTCCAAGGCAGCCAAAGAATAATGAAAAAGCAACTTTGATGCTACCTGAACCCAAACTATTCAAAGCACATTGCCTGCATTCCTGAGCTGCAGGAACCAAGCCAGGACATGGAGATAATCATTCAGGCTGGCAATGGGGGAGGGAGAAAAGAGTTTAAGGACCCTTGAAGAACTCTGGTGAAGAAAATCTCCACAGAATCACAGAATGTTAGAGGTCAGAAGGGACCTCCAGAGATCATTGAGTCCTACACCCTTGCCAAAAGCAGGACCATGTAGGGTAGGCTGCACAGGGATGCATCCAGGTGGGTTTTGAAAGTCTCCGGAGGAGACTCCCAAACCTCTCTGGGCAGCCTGCTCTGTCACCCTCACAGTAAAGAAGTTTCTCCTCATGTTGAGGTGAAATCTTCTACGTTCATGTTTGTATCCATCGTTCCTTGTCTTATTACTGCACACCACTGAAAAGAGCTTGGCCCCCTCCACTTGATACCCACCCCTCAGATATTGATAGACATTTATTAGATTCCCCCCTCAATCTTCTCTTCGTAAGACTGAACAGCCCTAGGGCTCTCAGTCTTTCTTTGTAGGGAGATGCTCGAGTCTCCCAATCATCTCCCCTATTAAGAGATTGTTGACAGAATTCTTGACAGAATTTAATCTGCAAGGTAGCAATATTGTTGTTTTTCTCACCCATACCACTCCCCTTAGATGCCTTAGGGAATTAAAATAATTATGGACATGGCATTTTTTTTCCCTTTTTTTGTTTGTCTTTCATCTGTTTCATAGAAAATAAGGCTCTGTACAAAGCAAACCATTTCTCATCTTATACCACTTTTCCAGTTGTGGATACAATTCCCTGTTTCTAGAGGGCAAACTGCCCAGTGTAACACCCAGGTAACAGTGGAATATTGCACATAGGGGAAAAGTCTATCCTTGTCTTCTCCTAATCATAAAACACACTCTGCAGGCCTTAGATTTAATGACCTTAATATGTATCCCCCAGTACAGTTATGTCGAGATAAATCAGTTCTGTCAATACTGCAGCATTGGCTCATTGACTTAGTAAGCTGTTGCAGCACTGAAGTTTGCATATTGTAGAAAAAGATCTGTAGTGGTTTAAAAAGGCCCCTGGGACATCAAGCTCTTTTTCTGAATAGAATAGAATAGAATAGAATAGAATAGAATAGAATAGAATAGAATAGAATAGAATAGAATAGAATAGAATTTAATTAACCAGGTTGGAAGAGACCTTTGAGATCGAGTCCAACCTATCATCCAACACTATCTAATCAGGGGTGACCTTATTGCTCTCTACAACTACCTGAAGGGGGGTTGTAGTGAGGCGGATGTTGGTCTCTTCTCCCAGGCAACCAGTACCAGAACAAGAGGGCACAGTCTCAGGCTGCGTCAGGGGAGGTTTAGGCTGGAGTTTAGGAGGAAGTTTTACACAGAGAGTGATTGCCCACTGGAATGGGCTGCCTGAGGAGGTGGTGGGGTCGCCATCGCTGGGGGTGTTCAGGGCGAGGCTTGACAGGATGCTTGGTTCCATGGTTTAGTTGATTAGGTGGTGTTGGATGATAGGTTGGACACGATGATCTCGAAGGTCTCTTCCAACCTGGTTTATTCTATTCTATTCTAATCCTTGTGTTATGAAAGCCATCAGGACAAAGGGGGAGAGCAGCAGTATCAGCAAACTGCACAAAGGATTTGCATTCATAGAATGGAAAAGGAAAAACAAGCAAACACAACCCCAACAAACAAACAAACCCAAAAGGTGGTTACCAAGAATATCTTTAGAAATGCAGCTTCAAGACTAAAAAGTCTTCCCCACTGCCAGCTGCAATGGCAACACAGGCATCTTTGGTACCTTTGCTTTTAAGAGCAGGGTAAGTGCCAACAGCCAAAGGAGTATAAAAGTAGTGGAAAAGAAGTAACAGTTTGGCGTGCCCTGAGTTCCTTGAAGTGTTATGTACTCATTTAAAACCAAACACTGTCTGTTTATATGCTAATTGCATATTTAATACAAATAAAATGCATTTAAAGAACATTAAAAGAAATACAAAATGAGAATTTTGGAGAGTGTCTTACCTTTGACCCAATAAGTGTGTACAGCCATTCGATTGTTTCGTTATGATTTATTACTCCGTTCATGCCATCGACATAGAGCATTATCTGGCCCAATGCTATTGTCAAGAAAAGACATAAAATAGAATCAGACCTAGTAAACTCCTTTTATAACCCTAAGCACTGCTGGCAGTTTTCCATAAGGAGGGTTTTCCAGAGGTGTGAGGAGCTCAACGAATGAAAGAGACATTGGGCGGAATGAAGCTGGATGAACTTGTGAGCAACTGCAAGGAACTTTACTGACCTCTTCTGGGTGATAGAAGTGCAAACTTCACCCAGGGGCAAGGAGCGACACACTCCTTCCTTCCTGGGTCTGCAAACAGCAGCCAACACACTGCTTACTGTCATAGAATCATAGAATCAATAAGGTTGGGAAAGACCTCAGAGATCATCAAGTCCAACCTGTCACCCAACACCTCATGACTGCTAAACCATGGCTCCAAGTGCCACATCCAACCCCCTCTTGAACACCTCCAGGGATGGTGACTTCACCACCTCCCTGGGCAGCACATTCAAGTGGCCCATTACTCTCTGGGAAGAACCTTCTCCTCACCTCAAGCATAAACTTCCCCTGGCACAGCTTGCGACTGTGTCCTCTTCTATTGGTGCTGGTTGCCTGGGAGAAGAGACCAACCCCACCTGGCTACAACCTCCCTTCAGGGAGTTGTAGACAGCAATAAGGCCTCCTCTGAGCCTCCTCTTCTCCAGGCTAAGCAACCCCAGCTCCCTCAGCCTCTCCTCATAGAGCTGGTGCTTGAGACCTCTCACCAGTCACAACAGTTCCATCAGTGGTACGGCTCTACATCTTGCCAATCAAGGCTTTCACCATCTGTTGGGGCCGGGTCTGTCTTGAAGCATTACCATAAGCAGCTCAGTTAGAATGACAGGAGCAGCTAATTTAGAATGTGTACCATGACAGCTTTGTTCAGAAAATGTATTATGAGCCTTTTACAAGGACATGAACTGCTGTCCTGATGAACAACCATTGGCAAAGTTAGCAACAGGAAGACATTGTAACACAGCAGGGGATGTGAATCTGGGATTGTGATTCGATCTGTGCCAATGTCAACAGCCAAGCAGATTGATCAAGAGGGCACGTGGACAGCTGGTGAGGATGCAGAGCAGCCGATGATGCTGCAGAACAGTGCCAGTATGCCAGAGAAAAGTAGAGCTGATAGTTCAGAAAGATGAACGACTTATGCATCATATTGGTGTCGCGTCCCTCCTGTTCCCCCACGGATTTTAAAGGCCCTGGCAACCATGTGTTTCAACACCATAATTTTTAGGGTCAGTATATGTGGATGCTGATCACTGTTTCAGTGAACTCCAATAATATGCAATTAAAGGAAGGCAATTAACACCAACAAGGACAGCAAACATTTATCACTGCAGCACTCTCTTGCAAGTGAGCTTTATGTTTTAGTGAGAAAGCACAACCAGATATGGGTAAGAAAGCAGCATCTTTATTCCTTTCTTCCAAAAGGTTTCAAAACATGCTAACAAAACATTTCATAACAGCAATTCTGTAGGTTACAATCCTGATAATGTGAGACTTTCTAGAGACAAGAGCTACTGAATCTTTTTTTCACTGGTAAGGACAGGCATTTTTCTTGAGGATAATGAAAAGTGGATTAGCAAAATTCATCTATCATCTTCAAAAGTTTCTGCTTTTAGATCTCCTGCTTTATAGGAAGACATCAAAGCACAGCAGGATGAAAAAGAAATCACTGATGTAACACCTTTCAGTACAGCCCGCTGGCCTAACAACTTAATTATCTAAGGCACAACCTGACGAGTTCCTAGCACACCACTGTGGCAGTTTTAAGCTATGCCTTTAAAATTTAGCTGCAGATTTTGAGCAGGAAAGTAGAAAAATATAAATAAATCACTATTGGGGGTAAAAAGGAAAAGAAAAGATTATTCTAAACAAATTCATTGGTTAAAAGTCTGGGATAAGAGAAGCTGTACCATACCAATTCTTCACATTTCATTTCCATTCCCACCCCTTTCTTCTCCTCTTCCGATCTTGGCTGTTACTGCTTCGCCTCGGGAGATAACAGTGCTTCTGGCTGACCTTGAGATAAACCTACCCCTCTGCTTTCTCTCTCAAATCCTCCTCCTCTCTGGGCCAGGGTGGTCTGGCAGGTTTGGGGGCAGGGGCAGTGGAGCAGCGTCCCTGATTTTTTTGACCAGGGGGGTTTCCGTGTTTGCTAACGGTAAATAACTGTACAATATTGCAAATCCTGGACACTTTGTAGATATTCACAGCATCACAGCATCACCAAGGTTGGAAGAGACCTCAAAGATCATTGAGTCCAACCTGTCACCACAGACCTCATGACTAGACCATGGCACCAAGTGCCACATCCAATCCCCTCCTGAACACCTCCAGGGATGGTGACTCCACCACCTCCCTGGGTAGCACATTCCAATGGCCAACAACTCTCTCTGTGAAGAACTTCCTCCTCACCTCGAGCCTAAACTTCCCCTGGCACAGCTTGAGACTGTTTTCCCTTGTTCTGGTGCTGGTTGCTAGAGAGAAGAGACCAACCCCTTCCTGGCTACAACCACCTTTCAGGTAGTTGTAGAGAGTAATGAGGTCTCCCCTGAGCCTCCTCTTCTCCAGGCTAAACAATATCATTCCATTGTGGAGTGCAGTTTTGGCTTGTAAATACAGCTTCAATTGCTTCTAACTGAGTTGGTCTGGCTAAAAGTTAATGCTGGGGGAAACTTCAACCCACCACAACCACTTTGGTAGAGGAACAAAAGGAAAAAACTCAGAGTGAGGGAAATGGTGATGATATTAATCTTTCAAACACATTCTGAGTGTCTGCTAACTTGCACAGGTTGTGCACAGTGTATAATCATTTTCCCAGAGGGCAGATTTTCAAAGAGATGAAAGTTAAGAAAGCACTTAAGTACCCTTATAGCTAAGATGTTAACTTTCATTTTTACAGTGTCCTGCTTTTTCCTTTGCTCTAGTGGGTAACCACATAGTTACAAACTCCCAAAGTAGTAATTTTAGGTACTTATTTTCCTTATCTAATCTGTCATATGAAGCTGGAAACAAAGTCACCCTGCACAGTCAATGAAGATGGAGAAAAAGTCAGCAAGAAGACCATGGCAAGGCAATGACTTTCATCTTAGGCAGGCTACATTGCTGTTGGGGCATGTCCATCTCTCTCCTTTCCTCCTATTCACACAATACAAAATTACTCCACTGGTTATATTTACAACCAGTTAGGCTGGATATATGAGATCTAGGACCAATAAGTCTTCAGCCCCTTAGACGTGACTCTTCATAGCAGCAATAAGTTAAGGCAAATTACTAGACCCTAGAAAGAAGCCAAAAAAGTGCCTAGGGATTCCCAGCAACTTTCATATGGCACCAGTAATCTTCCCCCCACACACACTCCAACACTCCCACAATATTTTCTTTTATTTTTCATCATCAATGATATCCTAAGTATATGGCAATATCTATACTTTTCCAGCAACAGCATGGCTCTTTTGGATACAGGTGGAACATTAGTAACACATGAAAAAAACTGCTGCTGCTTGAATAAGCAGCCAACAGGTTTCACAAGACAAAGAATTACAAAGGACACCATGAAACTACCAAGATTTGGTATGGAGTCATGCTGTCCTTGTACAAGTCCAGTTATCTGCCATATATCAAGTTATCAGCTGCTGACAGAACTTGTCATGGAGTTTCAGATTGCTATTTCCTGGTTTTGGGGTCAAACAAATGAAAGCAAGACATGATAGGCATGGATGAGGAGAAATCAGCTTTCATTACAAGGGAGAAGAAGTTAGGGAGAATCTGTATGCTTTGTACAAAGCTGAAGCTTTATAAACTCTTAGAAGTCCACAAGAAGACATAAAAGAAGGAGAATGCTGGTTCTCATATCATGATAAGTGTCCATGCTGAGGAAGAAAAGGTAATACCTAATCACCATAGGAATACAGTGTCAAAATAGAATAGAATAGAATAGAATAGAATAGAATAGAATAGAATAGAATAGAATAGAATAGAATAGAATAGAATAGAATAGAATAGAATAGACCAGGTTGGAAGAGACCTTCAAGATCACCGCGTCCAATCCATCAACCAATCCAACACCACCTAAACAACTAACCCATGGCACCAAGCACCCCATCAAGTCTCCTCCTGAACACCTCCAATGATGATGACTCCACCACCTCCCCGGGCAGCCCATTCCAATGGGCAATCACTCTCTCTGTATAGAACTTCTTCCTAACCTCCAGCCTAAACCTCCCCTGGTGCAGCCTGAGACTGTGTCCTCTTGTTCTGGTGCTGGCTGCCTGGGAGAAGAGACCAACCTCTGCCTGTCTATAACCTCCCTTCAGGTAGTTGTAGAGAGCAATAAGGTCACCCCTGAGTCTCCTCTTCTCCAGGCTAAGCAACCCCAGCTCCCTCAGCCTCTCCTCACAGGGCTGTGTTCCAAACTCATCACCAACTTTGTTGCCCTTCTCTGGACTCGTTCCAGCAACTCAACCTCCTTCCTAAACTAAGGGGCCCAGAACTGGACACAGGACTCAAGCAGCGTACAGGGGCAGAATGACCTCCCTGCTCCTGCTGGCCACACTGTTCCTGATGCAGGCCAGGATGCCATTGGCCCTCTTGGCTGCCTGGGCACACTGCAGGCTCATGTTCAGCCTACCATCAATCAGCACCCCCAGGTCCCTCTCTACCTGGCCACTCTCCAGCCACTCTGACCCCAGCCTGTAGCACTCCATGGGGTTGTTGTGCCCAATGTGCAGAACCTGGCACTTGGATGTGTTCAATCTCATGCCCTTGGCCTCTGCCCATCTGTCCAGCCTATTGAGGTCCCTCTGCAGAGCCTCTCTACCCTCCAGCAGATCAACTCCTGCCCCCAGCTTGGTGTTCTCTACAAATGTACTGATGATGGACTCAATCCCCTCATCCAGATCATCAATGAAGATGTTAAAGAGCATGGGGCCCAGCACTGATCCCTGGGGCACACCACTGGTGCCTGGCTGCCAGCTGGCTGTGGCACCATTCACCACCACTCTCTGGGCTCAGCCTCCAGCCAGTTCCTAACCCATCGCAGTGTGCTCCTATCCAAGCCAGGGGCTGACAGCTTGGCCAGGAGTTTGCTATGGGGAACGGTGTCAAAGGCCTTGCTGAGGTCCAGGTAGACTACATCCACAGCCTGCCCCACAGCCACCAGGCAGTCACCTGATCATAGAAGGAGATCAGGTTGGTCAGGACCTGCCCTTCCTAAATCCATGCTGGTTGGGCCTGATCCCTTGGCCATCTTGTAAGTGCTGTGTGATTGCACTCAAGATGACCTGTTCCATGATCTTGCCTGGCACTGAGGTCAGGCTGACAGGCCTATAATTCCCTGGCTCATCCAACCAGCCCTTCTTGTGGATGGGCACCACGTTGGCAGCTTCCAGTCTTCTGGGACCTCTCCAGTGAGCCAGGACTGCTGAAAAATGATGGATAGTGGCTTGGCCACCTCATCTGCCAGCTCTCTCAGCACCCTAGGATGGATCCCATCTGGTCCCATGGACTTGTGGGGATCCAAGTGGCTGAGGAGATCTCTAACTACCCCCTCCTCCTGGAACAGAGGAAAACTATGGTGCTCCCTGTCTCCTTCTGCCGGCTCTGCAGGCCAGCTGTCCGGAAGATGTTCTGTGCTGCTAGTCAAAAATGATAGTGTAGGAGCAGGCTGATGGAGTGGAGGCTCTTGGGCTCAGCCAGGGCTTGGGATTGGCTGTGGAGGGCACACCAGTTTTTCACTAAATGGATACCCACTGGCCACAGAGCACTCTGCACCGGTTTCTAGTCTTGGCATTTTTTCTACCCAAACAGTCACCTCTTGGCCACGATCACAGCCTGCCGAAATGGCTGTGGCTGGGGTGCAAACTACTTGTGTCCCCCAGCCATGCTTGCTGGCACACCTACCACTAACATGCAGGGCCTCGCCAAGAAAGGGCAAAATCATTTGCAAGGCAACCTGAGGCTGTTTGGAAGGCCAGTCTCATACAAAATGATTTAAGTTTGCATTTGTACGTGCCTTCAACCAAACTCTTTTTTTCCACTGGAAAACAAGGAGGCTGTGTAATCCATTTAATCCCATCTCTCAGCTAACTGGAATTCTTTTTGGAAGTGTATCAACAACCTACTGGCATTAGGAAAGCTTGCTTTTGTGGAAGAGGGGGATGGGAGAGGGGAGGCTTAAATACAGAGCAGACTTGATTTGGAATTTCTTTGTTCCCACTACCCTTGTCAGACCCTTAATCTTATGTGAAAGTAGTCTGTGATTTTATACCCATAGCTATTTTCAAGTGGAAAATTGTTGGATTTCTTGGGAAAAGCTTAGGCTAGAGAAGGAAGAACCAGCCAGAAATTTCATAGATTTCTCTGAAATAAAAGGTTTAAGAAAGCTTCTAAAAACTTGCCAGTATTGGCACTGAAACTCTCCTGAGATCTTTCATATATAAAGTGAACAGGACCAAAGGGGGAAGACTTTGGGACAAAACACCATTTGCATCCCAAGATTCCGAGCTGCTTCTTGTCCACACACCTGCTTCTCTGATCTGCTCTATCTGCTTCATACTTTACCACAAGACTAACTTAGAAAAAATGGCAGCACTGAATGAGCAGAAACATTGTTTTCTTACAGTTTCCTGTGAGTTCAAACTCCATTCATCATGTCAAGAATTATGACAGGGATGATATTGTGATTGCATTTATGTCCATCAGAATAAGCGAAAATGCAGGGTGAAGCAGGCCAAAGCCAGACCCTGTCACCACAGGTTTCAGGCCCTGAGGAAGCTATGGCCCAAGTTCCTAACCAGCAGCCCTGGTTCCCATGACCCACTGACAGCAATGGTAGGTGAATGACAGGCAGAACTGAGACAGAATACAGAATACAGAATTAACCAGGTTGGAAAAGACCTTCAAGATCATCAAGTCCAACCTATCACCCAACACCATCTAATCAACTAAACCATGGCACCAAGTGCCTCACCCAGGCTCTTCCTAAACACCTTCAGGGATGGTGACTCCACCACCTCCCTGGGCAGCACATTCCAATGGCCAACAACTCTCTCTGTGAAGAACTTCTTCTTAACATCCAGCCTAAACTTCCTCTGGTGCAGCTTGAGACTGTGTCCTCTTGTTCTGGTGCTGGTTGCCTGGGAGAAGAGCCCAACCCCTACCCGACTACAACCTCCCTTCAGGTAGTTGTAGAGAGCAAGAAGGTCTCCCCTGAGTCTCCTCTTATCCAGGCTAATCAACCCCAGCTCCCTCAGCCTCTCCTCATAGGGCTTGTGCTCAGGGCCTCTTCCCAGCCTTGTTGCCCTTCTCTGGACACCTTCCAGCAACTCAACATCTTTCCTAAACTGAGGAGCCCAGAACTGGACACAGGACTCAAGGTGTGGCCTAACCAGTGCTGAGCACAGGGCACAATGACTTCCCTGCTCCTGCTGGCCACACTATTCCTGATGTAGGCCAGGATGCCATTGGCTTTCTTGGCCACCTGGGCACACTGCAGGCTCACGTTCAGCCTAATATCAACCAGTACCCCCCAGGTCCCTCTTTGCCTGCTGGCTGCTCTCCAGCCACTCTGACCCCAGCCTGTAGCTCTGCATGCAGTTGCTGTGGCCAATGTGTAGAACCTGGCACTTAGATGTGTTCAGTCTTATGCCCTTGGACTCTGCCCATCTGTCCAGCCTGGCAAGATCCCTCTGCAGAGCTCTCCTACCCTCTAACAGATCAACTCCTGCCCCTAGCTTGGTGTCATCTGCAAATTTACTGATGATCCCCTGATCCAGATCACCAGTAAAGATGGGGCCCAGCACTGATCCCTGGGGGACACCACTGGTGCCTGGCTGCCAGCTGGATGTGGCACCATTCACCACCACTCTGGGCCCAGCCCAGCAGCCAGTAGTGTGAGACAACTGGCTGCTAAAAGTCAGCTTCTCCTTGTTAGTTAAAATCTTACTGTTATCAATGAAAAATTCAGAGTCTGTGAGATTGCCTCCCTTCCATTTGAAACCAAATTACTATCCTGGGCACTGAACAGTCAAGCTCAGACAAAATAAACCCCCTGATAAAGAACACAATTTCAGTACCTCTCCAGTGAGGGGCCGCAGGAGGAAGGTAATTGGTTAGGCCACACCTTGAGTCCTGTGTTCAGTTCTGGGCCCCTCAGTTTAAGAAGGACATCGAGACACTTGAACATGTCCAGAGAAGGGCAGCGAGGCTGGGGAGAGGCCTTGAGCACAGCCCTGTGAGGAGAGGCTGAGGGAGCTGGGGTTGTTTAGCCTGGAGAAGAGGAGGCTCAGGGGCGACCTCATTGCCCTCTACAGCTACCTGAAAGGTGGTTGTAGCCAGGTGGGGGTTGGTCTCTTCTCCCAGGCAACGAGCACCAGAACAAGGGGACACAGTCTCAAGCTGCGCCAGGGGAAGTTTAGGCTGGAGGTGATGGGAAAGTTCTTCACTGAGAGAGTCGTTCGTCATTGGAATGTGCTTCCCAGGGAGCACCACCAGGGTGGTGGAGTCACCGTCCCTGGAGGTGGTCAAGAGGGGATTGGACATGGCACTTGGTGCCATGGTCTAGTCATGAGGTCTGTGGTGACAGGTTGGATTTGATGATCTTTGAGGTCTCTTCCAACCTTGGTGATACTGTGATACTGTGAAAATACAGTCATCCAGTATTCCATTACAAAGTGGGACTGCCTTCAGCACAAAATCTCCAGCTGAGCTCAGCCCTTACACACTGTACATAGAATATCCTACTGACAGTGCTTTCAGAGGCACTCTCAGGCAAGAGCTTATTATATCCAAAATATCCAAAGAGAGTGCTGTGTTTTGTTTTTTTTTTCCTGATGATAAATCATTAGTAAATACAACTTCTATAACATGCAGTTGTTTGAAAATTAACAAAACTGCAGCAGAACTCCCTGCTTGCAAGAGATGACAGCAGATGTTTTTTTCAGATGGCCCAGCCTCTCCCCTGCTTCTGAAAATGGTCTTACAGAGCAGCATCATGTTAAATGAATCACACCCACTCCTCAGGGCCACAACCAGCTGAAAGTTTCAGATTTGGGGTTTTGCTTGTTTACCTTTTTTCCTCTGCTACTATTTGTGTGGGTTGGTTTTTAGTTTCAGTGCTAAATCTTTTGTTTACACACCTATTGCCATTTCTTTACTCCTGTTGAAGATACCTGTACATTCCTGTCTGTGAAGATCAACCCAACATTATTCCTGGCCACAAAGGAGTGAATATTTTCTTTGCTATCAAAGTTTCTTTCTTTATCTTGTTTCTTTTACCTTCTCTTTATTTGTTCTTTCCATTACCACACACAAGAAGGTTGAAAAGTGCTAAAAAAGTGATTTTCAGAACACCCTTATCAACTATGTACTGAATTTATACTAAGCAAGACCTGAACCTTCTAATCTGCCTTTTTACACAAACTGAAATCTGGCTGACATGTTTGCATTACAAAAGCTTTGGATTGGTCACAATTGCTTTAATCATTATTTCATATTGCAGCCCTCACATTCTAAATGCATTATATCCAGCATGCTTTACAAGCTTAGCAACACTTACAAATGTCCAATAAGCTGGGTAAAGCTTATACAGAAAAGTTGAAGCCATTTCCTCATTAAAAATTACTAATTAAAATACCTTAATAATTAATGAGCAAGTCTACTCCTGCATTAGACCCCTATTTTGCCAGCTGACTAAAAGGTAGAACATGGAAACAAAAGAAAAGAATGAAAAAATTGAAAGCATTAAGGAAGAAATGAAGGTGAAAGAAGGAAAAAGGCAAACAACCTGTCACCCAACACCTCATGACTACTAGACCATGGCACCAAGCGCCATGTCCAATCCCCTCTTGAACACCTCCAGGGATGGTGACTCCACCACCTCCCTGGGCAGCACATTCCAATGGCTAACGACTCTCTCTGTGAAGCACTTTCTCCTCACCTCTAGCCTAAACTTCCCCTGGCACAGCTTGAGACTGTGTCCTCTTGTTCTGATGCTGGTTGCCTGGGAGAAGAGACCAACCCCCACCTGGCTACAACCTCCCTTCAGGGAGTTGTAGAGAGTCAGAAGGTCTCCCCTGAGCCTCCTCTTCTCCAGGCTAAACAATCCCAGCTCCTTCAGCCTCTCCTCACAGGGCTTGTGTTTGAGGCCTCTCGACCAGGATCAGGAACAGTGCCCAGCAGGAGGGGAGTGATCTGGTATTTTAGCTAGTGCTCATGCCTTGCCTCCTGTCCTTCCGTTACGTGCCACTGAAGTCTGGCTCTGTCTTTTTTTTACTCCTTTCTCCATAGTATTTAAGTCCATTAAAGATTAATACACAGTCAAGAAACTACACCGAGTCAGAAGGCAGAAAAAACCCAACAACTTTAAATTTGGGATTAAACTAGGGAAACTTAGTGAGACTCATGAGTAAGGAAGTGATACCTTAGCGCCTATATATGGAAGTTGATTGAGCAAGTTAGTCAGGCAATGTGCTAGATGTGATGGATTTCAAGGCCTTTCCCTCCCCATGAATCATCATGAACATAAGCCTTCTGTCTATATACACAGTACTAATCCTGACTTTGAAGGTAAAAAGAGGCAAACAAACCGACCTTCGCAGAATGGAAGAGATAATTTCTGCAGCTCCCCTTCTCAAACTCCTCAGACACCTATTTGTGCTGCACAAAGAAAGGTCCTGCAGGTGTTAGCTGTCTTTTATCAATCACTAACAATTACACACAGCACATCAGTTTGGAATTCCAGCACCTCCTTTACATGCCAAACAGCTAAACCTTGAGATGAGTTTGGAGGAAAACACAATCAAGACTCATTCTTAGCAAAACAGCTTATTTTGATTGGGTGTCTCTGCACCTAGGGAGAGAAGACTTTGAGGGAATATGTAATAAATATTTTTTCCCCCTCTTCTATCATATGCCAATAAGATCTTCAGTGACTGCAGCCAGACATTTTGGCAGTGATGACAGAAAAAAGGACACTGTCTTGCCCTATATGCAAAGAAAAGAGAATCAAAGAGAAACGCCGCTGGGCTGCTTAACAAATGGACTAAACACTGAAGCAGAAAAAAGGCACATGTTAGGGTAAAAGTGTTCACATACCAAGCATTTTTAGTCATCAACAGTATTTCTTCTAAGTACAGCAGCAAACCTTCCAGGATGAAATTTGTCAGCTTTGAAGTGAACAAATGACAGATTTTCACTGACTGCTTTCTTTCCCCTTTTGTCTTTCTTGGGAAGCAAAAATAAAAAGACACATTTCTTAACATTTCCATCTTTCTAAAGAGAAAGGAAGCTTCTTGGGAAGCAAAAAGTGGAAACAGAAGAATTCCCAGCCTTATTGTATAAGTGGAATCAAAGAAAAAAGATGAATTCCTGTGCCACTTTCAAACATTGCTCTACATATACGCTTCATCCCAGTCTTTGTAAAGCACAAACCCTGATCAATGATCTTTTGTCGCCATGCATTAACACAGTGTTGATATCACAAGTGCTAATATTTCCTAAGACTGCAGCTCCTTGGTTTTTTAAGCTCAACTTCATTCTCCAAGGTGCTATGTTTGCCAGGTAAACATGGGCCTACTTTAGGCATTTGGTGAGAGGCCTCAAGCACAAGCCCTGTGAGGAGAGGCTGAAGGAGCTGGGATTGTTTAGCCTGGAGAAGAGGAGGCTAAGGGGAGACCTTCTTGCTCTCTACAACTCCCTGAAGGGAGGTTGTAGCCAGGTGGGGGTTGGTCTCTGCTCCCAGGCAACCAGCACCAGAACAAGAGGACACAGCCTCAAGCTGCAGCAGGGGAAGTTTAGGCTTGAGGTGAGGAGAAAGTTCTTCCCAGAAAGAGTTGTTGGTCATTGGAATGTGCTGCCCAGGGAGGTGGTGGAGTCACCATCCCTGGAGGTGTTCAAGAGGGGATTGATCGTGGCACTTGGTGCTATGGTTTAGTAGTCATGAGGTGTTGGGTGACAGGTTGGACTTGATGGTCTTTGAGGTCTTTTCCAACCTCATTGATTCTATGATTCTATCCTGAAGCAACAGCATTGCAATTGGTAAGGGAGCTAAATACACTTTAACTAGACTTTGGTAATGAGAATTAGAGAGAATCAAAATTATTTCAGTGGGCATATAAAATTAATTCTGCTACTCTAAATCCACAGTTCTTTTATATGCTTAATAAGCACAGGCCTTGGTTGGTACATGCTATATTCCTGAAGAACAGACAAGCAACAGAAGCAAGATGAGTGACAATCACTGAAAGCAATAATACTGCCACTGGTGTTTCTTACCACTTCCGATGGAGAGCTCTGCAGGAAACAAAGCATGCTGCCAAAAGTGACACTTAGGCAGCCACCCAATTTTCAGTAAAATTAAGTTAACTTGTGTGCTTGGAGAATACCATGGAAGAGCTACACTGAGAACAAACAACACAAGTAAATTTCTCCAGCCATATTCTTTCTATATTAAGCTGTGTTTTAATTCTTAAATAGTTTCTTCACTGACCACTCTGTTCCAAGCAGCATTCCCTATTCTCCCCAAATTAAGAACCACATATGAAAAGGTTTCATAATAGAAGAAAGAACAGGGCTGGAGCTCCTGTCCTATGAAGACAGACCCAGAGAGTTGGGGCTGCTCAGTCTGGAGAAGAGAAGGCTCTGAGGAGACCTAAATGTGACCTTCCAGTATCTGAAGTGGGCTACAAGAAAGCTGGGGAGGGACTTTTTAGGGCTTCAGGGAGTGACAGTACTGGGGGGGATGGAATAGAAATAGAAATGGGTAGATTCAGATTGGATGTTAGGATGTTAGTTCTTCCCCATGAGGGTGGTGAGAGACTGGAACAGGTGGTAGAAACTCCGTGCCTGGAGGTTTTTAAGGCCAGGCTGGATGTAGCTCTGAGCAACCTGCTCTAGTGTGAGGTGTCCCTGTCCATGGCAGGGGGGTTGGAATTAGATAATCCTTGAGGCCCCTTCCAACCATGACAATTCTATGATTCTATGATTGAAAGAAGCACTGCAAAACGCTTTCAAGTATCACTTCTAACATTACTCAGTGCTTGCTAAGGCGACAACAGCTACAGGATTTTAGACAAGTCTGAAAGTTCCCATCAAGGAATGAATTGGCTTCCTTCATCTCAACAGGCAGAAAGGGAATAAGAGAACAGGAACCACAGCAGTATTACAATCATCCTGGGACACTTGATGTCATGGTAGTGTTTGTAATATTGGTGGCATAAAGAAGCTTTATTTTCTGCACATATGTTTTTCGTGATAGCCAAGATTTCTCCAATATTTTGCCTTCTTGAAAACAACTGATTTAAAGGGGCATTGTTGAGGGCATGTTCACATTTTTCCTAACTACATTTCAAACCATACAACATTGTTGATGAATATGATATTAACATCTTCCTCCCTTGTTCAGGAAAGATTAGCAAGAGCAGCAATCCGCAGGATAAATACGAACAAAGCCAAAGTCAGCCTTAGAAAGCAAACTGATACAACACTTCATTACAAGTGCTTTTTTCCTTTCTGTTTCAAGTACATCTGCTGTGATGTCAAACTTAGGGTTATGCAATCTCCTTTCAAATCTTGAAGCGAAAAATGTGTCACAAGTTCATATCACCCATTTGAAGGGAACTTCCCATGAGAAAAAGGTGCAGGGAAGAGACATTACCACAAATCCCTTTAAGTTCAGAGCTCCCAACTCTTCTGAAGTATTGATTGAAAATGCTGGTTTGTGTCTCTGCTCATTCACCTCAGATAATGAGCAAAGATTCCTTCCAAATTAACTGCAATTCTCTTCTAATCCCTCCATTCTTCCCCACCCCCCCAAACAGTGACAGTGAGGAGTCCTTTGAATTCTGAACCCTGTCTTAATACAGCAGTTCTTAAAAAGAAGCATAGCAGAAACACCTTCACCAGTGTCGTGCTCAGAGGCTTCTTCTGACTCAGGTCAGAACGCACAGCAATCCCATTTCCCCCTTCCTCAAAATCCTCAGGCAAAGACACATATAGAAAAATGTATTAAATCCAAATTTCTGATGGACAGAAAAACAGAGTCTCTGTAAACAGCACAGAGTGAGTAGAATAGGTTCAGAACAAAAGAAGAACATTGGGGGGCGTAAGTGTTACTTCCCCTGAAAAAGGTCACGCCTGTTATTGGTAAGCAGTTGTCACCTGTGCACTAGCAGGGAGCAACAATCATGCACTGGCCGAATGTGAAGATGAAGGTGGAGGATTTATTCAAGTTTTAGACCTGCATTGCCTGTTTAGCAGTAACTATGTAAATTAGAATGCAGTTCAGAGCGTCACAGAATGTTAGGGGCCAGAAGGGACGTTGAAAGATCTTCTAGCCCGACCCCCCTGCCAGAGCAGGGTCACCGATACAAGATCACACTGGAATGCATCCATATAGGTCTTAAATGTCTCCAGAGAGGGAGACTCCACAACTCCCCTGGTCAGCCTGTGCCAGTGTTCTGTCACTCTCACAGGGAAAAGAAAAAAATCCTCATGTTTCCATGGAACTTCCTATGCCTCAACTTCCTCTATTGCCCTTTGTTCTGTCATTGGGCATCACTCAGCAGAGCCTGGCTCCACCCTCTTGGCACTCACCCTTTATGCATTTATAAACATGAATGAGGTCACCCCTTAAGTCTCCTCTTCTCCAGGCTAAAGAGCCCTCAGCTCCCTCAGTCTCTCCTCGTAAGATGTTCCACTCCCTTCATAATCTTTGTGGCTCTGCACTGGACTCTGAAGCTGTTCCCTGAGCCTGATAATCTTATTTCTGAGAATATCTTTTAAGGTAATAGTACTTCAGGTATCCCTTAGAAAAGCTGCAACTGTGTTTAGGTTCAGCCCTGTGCAGCATGGTCTCAAATTAGCCATGGAATGATAGAACTAATGAGGCTGGAAAAGACCTCAGAGATCATCCAGTCCAACCTGTCACCCAACACCACATGACTAACTAAACCATGGCATCAAGTGCCACATCCAGTCCCCTCTTGAACACCTCCAGGGATGGTGACTCCACCACCTCCCTGGGCAGCACATCCCAATGACCAACAACTCTCTCTGTGAAGAACTTTCTCCTCACCTCCAGCCTAAACTTCCCCTGCTGCAGCTTGAGACTGTGTCCTCTTGTTCTGGTGCTGGTTGCCTGGGAGAAGAGACCAACTCCCACCTGGCTACAACCTCCCTTCAGGGAGTTGTAGAGAGCAAGGAGGTCTCCCCTGAGCCTCCTCTTCTCCAGGCTAAGGAACCCCAGCTCCTTCAGCCTCTCCTCACAGGGCTGTGCTCGAGATCTCTCCCCAGCCTTGTTGCTCTTCTCTGGACATGTTCAAGAGTCTCAATGTCCTTCTTAAATTGAGGAGCCCAGAAGTGGACACAAGACTCCAGGTGTGGCCTAACCAGTGGTGAATACAGGGGCAGAATGACCTCCCTGCTCCTGCTGGCCACACTGTTCCTGATGCAGGCCAGGATGCCATTAGCCTTCTTGGCCACCTGGGCACACTGCTGGCTGATGTTCATCTGGCTGTCAACCAGCACCCCCAGGTCCCTTTCTAGAAAACAACCTAGATGTTTCAACAGCTGAGATAACAATGCTTTCTTGTAAGTTCAGTTAAAATTCTTTTCCTAGCAAGTACATTAAAAGCTAATACTATGGCAGAGGTTCAGTTAAAATCTCTCTCCTCCCACACAGGAAAATTTAAATCCAGTAACACCATCATCCTTTTTTCTCCCTGAACTTTCAGGAGAGCTAGGTCTCTTTCCAATGCCTGGAAAACCTGGGCTTGCAAACATTATATGCCTTTTTCATTAATTTTTTATTTGTAGAAAAAGGATGTGGGTGGTAAAAAGATCTCACACCACATCCAAGTGGAATGAAACTGCTGGAGTAGCTTTTGTCATTTAATTTAACAGAACACATAGCACAGGAACCTCGCAGATCAATGAGCTTTGATATCCCTGAGCTGTTTTCTGTGTTCCACATTTTGCAGTGAAACAGCAGAAAAACGAAATGTAAACAGAAGTTATCAGTTAAATAAGGACAGATGCTTGCTACTGTGGAAGAAAATCTCAAGAGCTTTACAAAATCAACACTGCAGCACTATAGATGACTGAAACCTCAAAAAACCCCAATTTCTTAACCACTGCATGTCATTCAACTGTGTTACATCTTCCCATCAGAGTTTTGAGACTCCAGAATACCACTCTGCTATCAACCTTTGAGAGCTCCTTTAGTGCATTTCACTTCTGAGAGTTTCTAACTTGGTTACACACATAAATTGCCTATAATGCATCCAATCCGAGTGACCTTACAAAAAGAAACAAAATATGAAGTGGTGAGAGAAAGAATCAATGTTGCTGGTACAAGCAGTAAAAAGTAAATGCAGTTTATTCTTTCCCACCTTCCTTAATTTGATTTCAAGTTTAACATACAGAAAGGCTCAGAGCCAGAATGCTTATCCAAACTACATAAAACTCCAGACAAACTCTCCACTCTTTACAGCCCTGTCCCCATAAAACCTTCCTACTCTAATGCTGCTTTTCATTAGGAAGGGTTAATAAAGAGTTATCCTTGCTCATCAAACCTTCAGTCAGTCTTTTCCTGTCACATCTTCCCACAGAAAAATGAATGTCCTTCCTGGCAATGTGCTTATTAAATGAGACAGAAACAAAAACCAGGCCCCAAACCCACAGCGAACCCCTTCAGCAACAAGGTACACCATGCTGCAGCCACCTTGCAGAAAGACCCAAGTCATTCCTTCCTTCCCTTCCTGAATTCCTGAGCAGGGTCAGAGTGGGGGAATGCCATTTCCAACCTGGTTAATTCTATTCTATTCTATTCTATTCTAGTCTAGTCTAGTCTAGTCTAGTCTAGTCTAGTCTAGTCTACACCATGCAACCTATTACAGGCAGCTGGTTCAGCTCATAATGTAAACTTGGTAACACTGTGGGAAGACCTCACAGATCACCAAGTCCAACCTGCCATCCAACAGCTCATGTCTACTAAACCATGGCTTCAAGTGCCTCATCCAAGCCCTTTTTGAACACCTCCAGGGATGGTGACTCCACCACCTCCCTGGGCAGCACATCCCAATGATGAATGACTCTCTCAGTGAAGAACTTTCTCCTCACCTCCAGCCTAAACTTCCCCTGGCGCAGCTTGAGACTGTGTCCCCTTGTTCTGGTGCTGGTTGCCTGGGAGAAGAGACCAACCCATTCCTGGCTACAACCACCTTTCACGTAGTTGTAGAGAGCAATGAGGTCACCCCTGAGCCTCCTCTTCTCCAGGCTAAACAACCCCAGCTCCCTCAGCCTCTCCTCATAGGGCTGTGCTCAAGGCCTCTCCCCAGCCTCATTGCCCTTCTCTGGACACCTTCAAGTGTCTCAATGTCCTTCCTAAACTGAGGGGCCCAGAACTGGACACAGGACTCAAGGTGTGGCCTAACCAATGCAGAGTACAGAGGCACAATGACTTCCCTGCTCCTGTTGGCCACACTATTCCTAATGCAGGCCAGGATGCCAAAACTTCCCCTGGCACAGCTTGAGACTGTGTCCTCTTGTTCTGGTGCTGGCTGCCTGGGAGAAGAGACCAACCCCCTCCCGGCTACAGCCTCCCTTCAGGTAGTTGCAGAGAGCAATGAGGTCTCCCCTGAGCCTCCTCTTCTCCAGGCTAAACAACCCCAGCTCCCTCAGCCTCTCCTTGTAGGGCTTGTGCTTGAGGCCTCCCACAGAGAGGCCAGCAGAGAATTGATGGAGTCCATCCAGAGAAGGCCACAAAGATGATCAGAGGGCTGGAGTACCTTCCTGTAATGGGTTGGGGCAGACCCCCTCCCCACCACAGGCAGAAATAATGACTCAGACAAAGAGATTGCAAAAGTGATGGAAAGTTTAAATAGAAAACAGTGGGAGTGTACAGAAAGCCAGAAACACAGTGACAAAAGAAACCCCAAAACAGACCCAAGAACGTCCCATCCCCACCTGGGGGTACACCCAAACCCCCCAGGGCTCTTTCTCCCCCCCCCAACCCAGCCTTGGTCCTGGGCAGGCCCAAGGGAGGCAGCTCAGCCATTGTACCTAGGCAGCAGCGGGGGACGAAAGAGGAAGTGAAGACCCCGTGTGGATGGATTATAGGGGATAGTTGATTAGGTGGTGTTGGATGATAGGTTGGACACGATGATCTTGAAGGTCTCTTCCAACCTGGTCTATTCTATTCTATTCTGGGAATGGAATACCTGGTTTCCTGTGACCATCCCTTGGGCTGGGCCCACCCCTTGGGACCTCCCAGGTGCGGTCTGTGCAGTGGCATCCGGGCCAGTACCCAGCCTAAACCACCACACTTCCTTATGGGGCCAGGCTGTGAGGGTTGGGGCTGTTCAGCCTGGAGAAAAGAAGGCTCCAGCAAGACCTTTTATCAGCTTTCCAACACCCAAAGTAGGCCTATAAGAAAGCTGGAGAGGGGCTGTTTAAAGGGCTTGTAGTGACAGGAAGAGAGGGAATGGATTAAAGATTGAGGAGGGTAGATTTAGACAAGATATCAGGAAGAAATTCTTTACAGTGAAGGTGGTGAGACATTGGAACAGGCTGCCCAGTGAGGTCATGTATGTCCCCTCCCTGGAGGCGTTCAAGGCCAGGCTGGATGAGACCTTGAGCAACCTGGTCTAGTGGAAGGTGTCCCTGCATGGCAGGGGGTTGGAATTAGATGATCGTTAGGGTCCATTCCAACTTCAAACTATTCTATGACTCTAACAAAAGAATCAAAACCTTTCCATGCATTTCACATCCTCCAAGAAAAACAGCCACTTCCTGGAAACAGCACCTGCAGTGCTAACTGCTGAACCAGAGGCATTTTTGCTCTCTCCTGAAAGATCCCTAGTCATAAATGCACATATAAATGTTGTACATATTCTATGTCTTTCTATCTTCTGACCAGCAAAAATTCAAAGTGGGGAGGGCAGGAAGGAAGCTTAAGTTCAGGAGATGCAACAGTCATCTTCCACTTTCTTGAAGGTTTAATTGCATGAAATTTCATAAATATTAAGAGCAGAATGTAAAACAGAGACATAATGATGTACCAGAATCCCAGGTGGATTTTCAAGGTCACACCAAGCTTGCCTTTCCTCAGAGCCCTGAACAACTGTAAAGCTGACATTAGATATTCCTGTATTTACTTCCTCTGTCTCTTTTCATCACTTTTTTTCTTAAACACAGACTACCAGCTTTAACAAGCTTTCTGTGTGAAGCATACATAGTACACATTCCACACCTAATTTACTTGAAGAATGTAGAGTTAGTAGAATTAAGAACTCAAAGGTCAGCTATATTTTATTCTCTATGTGATGGGCTGTCTACTTGCACCTTTTCTGCTGAATGATTCCCTGTGCAACCAGTCACAAACACTCCAGATCTAATGAGGCCAGTCAAGATACTCGAGGCACTTGAATGTGTCCAGAGAAGGGCAACAAGGCTGGGGAGGGGTCTGGAGCACAGCCCTGGGAGGAGAGGCTGAGGGAGCTGGGGTTGCTTAGCCTGGAGAAGAGGAGGCTCAGGGGAGACCTTCTTGCTCTCTACAACTCCCTGAAGGAAGGTTGGTCTCTTCTCCCAGGCAACCAGCATCAGAACAAGAGGACACAGTCTCAAGCTGTGCCAGGGAACCGTCAGGTTTGAGGTGAGGAGAAAGTTCTTCACAGAAAGAGTAATTGGCCATTGGAATGTGCTGCCCAGGGAGGTGGTGGAGTCACCATCCCTGGAGGTGTTCAAAAAAGGATTGGATGTGGCACTTGGAGCCATGGTTTAGTTGTCAGGAGGTGTTAGGTAATAGGTTGGACTTGATGATCTCTGAGGTCTTTTCCAACCTTATTGATTCTATGATGCTGTGAAGATCTACTCAAAGAATTGTGCCTCACAAATACTTTCATTTTAGTCTTTCAAACTCACCCAATATTAGCAGATGTCTATCTGCTAATGTACTTATCTACCTGTATCTTCATGTACACATACCCCTCAAGAGTTTAATTCTCAACATACAATAAAAGCCCCATGGCTGCTTCCTGGTAAATGCTTTCATGTGTGTGTAATTAGTTCAAACAAAGGTTGCCTGTTTATTTGTACAAGACCTTTCAAACCATGTTTTCAAAGCCCAGAGGTCCAGAATTCTGTTTTTACAACAAAACACGTGCTGCAAATGGCAGAGGACATTGCCTTGTTTAAGGTCCAAGATAATGATTTATGTGGAGAGAAAAGTTTATGTTTCACACCACTTTTATCACCAATTCATAACAGAATATCATTTCAGTGGCTGCAGATGGAGAGCCCAGAAAGCTTAAAGAAATCTTCACAGTATCACAGAGGTTGGAAGAGACCTCAAAGATCATCGAGTCCAACCTGTCTCCACAGACCTCATGACTAGACTATGGCACCAAGTGCCACGTCCAATCCCCTACTGAACACCTCCAGGGATGGGGACTCCACCACCTCCCTGGGCAGCACATTCCAATGACAAATGACTCTGTCAGTGAAGAACTTTCTCCTCACCTCGAGCCTAAAACCTGCTTTCTTAGCCTAACCACTCCCCATAAATCTAGAAATATTTTCCTCTTTTTTATTTGCACTTTATCAGGCTCACTGTTTATGACATCTTAGCAGCAATTAGCAAAAGAACAATGATTCTGCTTCTTACAGTTTTTCCAATGTAAGGCAGCCTGACTTTTGAAGAGCAGAAAGTCAATCCAATTAAAGCCACACCTGAAATGTCACTCTTAGAAATTAAACAAAAGAAGAAACAAGCAAAAGAAACAAAAGACATTTCTAAAGCTAAATGAAGGACTATGAAAACATGTGAGCAACGACTGCGATTTCTTGCTTTAAATGGGCCCAAATGATGCCCATTACCACACAACTCTTACTGTAAGAAGGAAGACCACAATTTGCTATGAACTCTTGAGAAGCATAATGGAAAAGCAGGGAAGTCAAAGAAAAAAAGAACTACTGGAAGGATGATTTTGACTGCCAATAGGTACCTGCATAGAGAGAAAGGAAGAGACTACAGAAGATGATAAATTTTACTGGCTGTTAATGGATTAACCACTACAGAAACAACAGTGAGCAGAAAGCTGAAGTAATGCACATTATCTCCCTGTTTCTGACTTTTTCTGAGTGACTTACAGAATAGCTAGGAAAAGGCATAAAACAGTGTCAAAGGTGTAAACAATATGAGTCCCGTGCTTGCTAATATGTTGAGCTACCTTCTCATTCGGTTTCATTTTCATGAGAAAGAATTATAATAGGAGAGCAGCCAGGCAGAGAGGGATCTGGGGGTACTGGTCAATGGTAGGCTGAACATGAGCCTGCAGTGTGCCCAGGCAGCCAGGAGGGCCAATGGCATCCTGGCCTGCATCAGGAACAGTGTGGCCAGCAGGAGCAGGGAGGTCATTCTCCCCCTGTACACTGCACTGGTTAGGCCACACCTCGAGTACTGTGTCCAGTTCTGGGCCCCTCAGTTTAGGAAGGAGGTTGACTTGCTGGAACGAGTCCAGAGAAGGGCAACAAAGTTGGTGAGGGGTTTGGAACACAGCCCTGTGAGGAGAGGCTGAGGGAGCTGGGGTTGCTTAACCTGGAGAGAAGGAGACTCAGGGGTGACCTTACTGCTCTCTACAACTACATGAAGGGAGGTTGTAGACAGGCAGAGGTTGGTCTCTTCTCCCAGGCAACCAGCACCAGAACAAGAGGACACAGTCTCAGGCTGCACCAGGGGAGGTTTAGGCTGGAGGTTAGGAAGAAGTTCTATACAGAGAGAGTGATTGCCCATTGGAATGGGCTGCCTGGGGAGGTGGTGGAGTCACTATGATTGGAGGTGTTCAGGAGGAGACTTGGTAGGGTGCTTGGTGCCATGGGTTAGCTGATTAGGTGGTGTTGGATTAGTTGATGGGTTGGACGTGATGATCTTGAAGGTCTCTTCCAACCTGGTCTATTCTATTCTATTCTATGGTGTGCTTTTTAACTACATAGACAACAGAGTTTACATAAATGATGGCAATCTCTTTTAGCATAACAGCTCCCTGGCTTCCTGTTCAAGAGGGATAGGCCTTTCCTTTGAACAATTTCCAGCATTAATTAGCTTTTGGCCTTTCCTTCTTCCTGACCTTCATACATATACATATATACATATCTATAGATATAGATATAGATATAGATATAGATATAGATATAGATATAGATATATAAAGGAAGCAGGTTCTTCCATTGAAAGTCACAGCCAAGGTCCTAAAGCACCTTTTCCTTTCCACGAGTCAGAATCTTCATTGATTAAGGACACAGATTAACTAGAACACCAGTAGAGACAGTCATTACAAGAAACCCCCCCAAAGTACATGCAAATAAATGTCAATGAAAGCAGTGACAAAGCAGGGCAGTGTCACACCTCTGCAGGCCTGGTAAGGATGCTGTGGTACTTAAAGGTCAAGCCAATAACGAAATATACATTAACTTCAGAATACAGATTTGCAGAGACCAGCCCCCTTCTCCTTGCTGGTTTTGCTAATGAAAGGGACAATCTAATTAATTAAACTTAACTACTCTAGGTACAACTTGGATCTGTTAATCTCCCAGCCTGAGATTTCAAATGGTGGTTGCTTGTCGCAGTCTGCTCTCAGTGCTCTCGGTGCTGGAAAGCACGGTTTCATGCTATGTGACCTGTCCCACTGCAAGCAGAACAGAGGTGACATGAATACAGAACTAATGAGCACAAATTTTATTTCGAGGCTTTTTAGCCTGAGACTTCTGTTTTGAATAGCATTACGAAAGAAAAGTCTGAAGCAGAGAGTCAGGAGGCATTTTTTTTCAAAGCTACCTTTAGCTTAAGGGGTTTATTTTGAGACCCATAATACAGTCGCTCTGTCACAGAAAACAGTCACACACACAACCTTGGACAAATACTGCACTCTCCAGACAGCACAGTGCTAGCTGCACCATTCAACAAAACAAACCCACACTGCAAGAATAGAATAGAATAGAATAGAATAGAATAGAATAGAATAGAATAGAATAGAATAGAATAGAATAGAATAGACCAGGTTGGCCTGTGCTCCAGACCTCTCCCCAGCCTTGCTGCCCTTCTCTGGACATATTCTATATGTGTTCACTGAAAGCACTGAGCACTTTGTGTCCAGAAATACCTACTAGACTTTACATAACCTACATATGTGAAGAGTCATGATGGGAGGTATGGGAGGCATAGGATGGGTGAAGAGGGGTTTAGCACTCACTGCTAAAGATGTGTGAATGCCCAGGTTAACCTGTGGAATACACAAATTCAGAGAAATACAAATGCTCCCCAGAATCAGCTAAGGTGAACAAAAGGTGAAGAAACCAGAGCTATGCTTTTCTTTGCTCGAGTGTTACAAGCGACTGGCAACTAACTAAGAACAGACTCCTATGCTTTTTATTACTTCAGAGTTCTGACCACACTTGTGTGTTTCACACACATGCAGGGTTAACTCCTATGCATGTCAGCAGGATAAATGAAAGTGCCATCAAGCCCATCAGGTCTTAACCTACTTTGGAATAAAACCTTGCAAATTCCTGCTACTGCGAATGATCCTGACTTACAACATCTAAAGACAGAACTTTGTGGGTGCCGTGGACAGTGGCATTGAGTGCACCCTCAGCAGGTTTGCTGATGACACCAAGCTGTGTGGTGCAGCAGAGAGGCTGGAGGGAAGGGATCCATCCAGAGGGACCTGGACAGGCTGGAGAGGTGGGCACAAGCCAACCTCAGGAGGTTCAACAAGACCAAGGGCAGGGTCCTGCAGCTGGGTCGAGGCAACCCCAATCACAAATCCAGGCTGGGCAGGGACTGGCTGGAAAGCAGCCCTGAGGAGAGAGACTTGGGGGTGCTGGGGGAGGAGAAGCTCACCAGGAGCTCTCAGTGTGCACTTGCAGCCCAGAGAGCCAAGCAGAGCCTGGGCTGCAGCAAGAGAAGTGTGGCCAGCAGGGCAAGGGAGGGGATTCTCCCCCTCTATTCAGATCTGCTGAGACCCCACCTGGAGTACTGCCTCCAGTTCTGGAGCCCCTATTACAAGAGGGATCTGGAGGTGCTGGAAGGCGTCCAGAGAAGGGCCATGAGGATGATCAGAGGGCTGAAGCTGCTCTCCTGTGAGGACAGACTGAAGGAGTTGGGGCTGTTCAGTCTGGAGAAGAGAAGGCTCCCAGGTGACCTCATTGTGGCCTTCCAAGATCTGAAGGGGGCCTACAAGAAGGCTGGGGAGGGACTGCTCAGGATGTCAGGTAGTGATAGGACTAGGGGGAATGGAATGAAGCTGGAGGTGGGGAGATTCAGGCTGGAGGTGAGGAGGAAGTTCTTCCCCATGAGAGTGGTGAAGCCCTGGAATGGGTTGTCCAGGGACGTGGTTGGGGCGCCGTCCATGGAGGTGTTCAAGCCCAGGCTGGATGAGGCTCTGGGCAGCCTGATCTAGTGTGGGGTGTCCCTGCCCATGGCAGGGGGTTTGGAACTAGATGATCCTTGTGGTCCCTTCCAACCCTGACTGATACTATGATACTAACTGTGTCTGCTCAGTCAGGATGCACATGCGTCGTGCTTGTACGCAGCGACAGATTCCAGAGACATTCACATTTGGATGCAACAGTAGTTCTATCATCATCACATAATAAGGAGCAGTTCCTGCAACTCCACAGCAAGATGGTTATGTTTTAACTACAATCTCTGGTCTGGAGTGACTTTATCAGCTTCTTGGTCTTTGGAGTGTAGAAAATAACTTAAAAATATTGTACCTCTTATGTGCAGAAATCAATTTGTGAATGCAAAGACTTAAATGTTTTATTTCAAACAACCTAATGTTAGTAAGCTTTACCCTTACAGCTTCAGAGCATTGGTGTTTACAGCAAAGATATTCAGTAGTCAGTATCACTAAGGTTGGAAGAGACCTCAAAGATCATCAAGTCCAACCTGTCACCACAGACCTCATGACTAGAGTAGGGAGGACACTACTGCCCACTGCAGGCTTGAACTCATGATCTTCCCATTGAGGGTCTTATGCACTACCAACTGAGCCACTTTTCTTATCGCTGTGCTCAGAGCTAAAACCTGCTGCTGGAAACATAGAATCATGGAATTAATAAGGTTAGAAAAGACCTCAGAGACCATCAAGTCCAATCCGTCACCCAACACCTCATGACTAACTAAACCATGGCTTCAAGTGCCACATCCAGTCCCCTCTTGAACACCTCCAGGGATGGTGACTCCACCACCTCCCTGGGCAGCACATTCCAAGGGCCAGCAACTCCTTCTGGGATGAACTTTCTCCTCATCTCCAGCCTAAACTTCCCCTGGCACAGCTTGACACAATGTCCTCTTGTTCTGTTGGTGGTTGCCTGGGAGAAGAGATCAACCCCCACCTGGCTAAAACCTCCTTTCAGGGAGTTGTAGAGAGCAATAAGGTCTCCCCTGAGCCTCCTCTTCTCCAGGCTAAGCAACCCCAGCTCCCTCAGCCTCTCCTCACAGGGCTGTGCTCCAGACCCCTCCTCAGCTTTCTTGCCCTTCTCTGGACACCTTCCAGCAACTCAACATCTTTCCTAAACTGAGAAGCTCAGAACTGGGCACAGGACTCAAGGTGTGGCCTAACCAGTGCTGAGTACAGGGCAAAATGACTTCCCTGCTCCTGCTGGCCACACTGTTCCTGATGCAGGCCAGGATGCCATTGGCCTTCTTGGCTCCCTGGGCACATGACAGACTCATGTTCAGCCTACTATCAACCAGTACCCCCAGGTCTCTTTCTGCCTGGCCACTCTCCAGCCATTCTGACCCCAGCCTGTAGCACTGCCTGGGGTTGTTGTGGCCAATGTGTAGAACCCAGCACTTAGATGTGTTCAATCTCATGCCCTTGGACTCTGCCCATCTGTCCAGCCTGTCAGGTCTTTATTCAACCAAGGCAATGCAGCTAAACCCCCTTGAAATGGCAAGTCTGCCACCTATGAATACCACTCATAGAAAGCAACTAAGCCCAGCCTTTGAAAATACTGTGCTCCAAGGTGCCATTCAGTTGCAGTGAAATCAGATACAGAACATGAGTCTTTTTCTGAGTCCAGTGGAGCAGGCAGACTCCCACCCTGACCAGCCTGGCAGCTCAAGCATGGCTGGACAGTTGCATGTACTCAGAGGAGATCCAGATGTCTGGGATAACAGGTGGTCTACATGTCCTTGACAACTTGTTCTCATAGTACCAGCATGGCTTGTGGTGACAAGTCTGTGTTACACCAGTGTGGTTGTTACTACAGTACATGTCCATTACAGAGCTGGACCCTAACCTTATGTTCTTTCATGCATTTTATTTCTTACTTGTCTACAGAGATTCAGGGAAAGGTCACATTCACAGTACCTAACTTCAGACACCAAATAAAGGAGCTCAATCTAAATTACATCAACTAAATCACATCAAATATTCAAGACCCTTCTATGTTAAACTGCAAGTGCAGACACACACCTGACCTCATATGGGATATGGAGAAGCAAAAGATAACAGCAGATAAGAAGCAAAGTGCTCAGCAGGGAGAACAGTCCGTTCAACTGAACGGCACCCAGCACCCCTAAAGGCTTTTCTTCAGGGCTACTCTCAAGCCAAAACCTGCCCAGCCTATATTGGTGCTTGGGATTGCTTGACCCAGCTGCAGGACCTGATGAGCATCTGAGAGCAATGAAAAGAGATGAAGTAACTGGGATGAAGGAGGGAAACAGCAGGAAAGATTAAAAAGTGTTTGTCTGAAGTTAACATAGGGATTAATACTCTGAGCAATGTTGAGCAAAGAAATGAACAAGAGCATAGAGACCAAAGATGTGACAACATACTAGATAGCCATACTGCAAGAGTCTTCCTTATTTATCATAGAATCAATAAGGTTGGAAAAGACCTGAGGTCATCAAGTCCAACCTATTACCTAATACCTAACACCTCCTGACTAACTAAACAATGGCTCCAAGTGCCATGTCCAAACCTTTTTTGAACACCTCCAGTGATGGTGACTCCACCACCTCCCTGGGCAGCACATTCCAATGGCCAATCACTCTTGCTGGGAAGAACTTTCTCCTCACCTCAAGCCTAAACTTCCCCTAGCACAGTTTGAGACTGTGTCCTCTTGTTCTGGTGCTGGGTGCCTGGGAGAAGAGACCAACCCCCACTTGGCTACAGCCTCCCTTCAGGGAGTTGTAGAGAGCAAGCAGGTCTACCCTGAGCCTCCTCTTCTCCAGGCTAAGCAACCCCAGCTCCCTCAGCCCCCCCTCACAGGGCTGTGCTCCAGACCTCTCCCCAGCCTTGTTGCCCTTCTCTGGACACATTCAAGTGTCTCAATATCCTTCTTAAATTGAGGGGACCAGAACTGGACACAGGACTCAAGGTTGATTTGTTTGTTTTAGGACAAACTCAGGGTTTGGCAGGCACGGGAGTTTGTGTCCCACCACTGAGAACCAGTGTAGGCAATTCAACATTACTAAGGAAAAAATCCAAACCATCAAAATATTCACCTTTTCATAGTCACTTTTCAGATGGACATATTCCTCTGTCAAGTTCATAATACTAACACACAAACACAGCTGTGGTGCCAGAACCCAGGATGGACAGTGCAGAGATGGAAAGAGGTGATGAACAGAAAAACTCCTCAAGCTAGTTTAACCTGGTGAAGAAATCAAGCAAACACAGTTTATGAATATAGATAAACAGACTGATGATGTAAATAAGCTGATAAACGGATGTAGATTAAAGGAAGTTGATGTAGGAAGGGGAAAATGTGCAGAGAGATCAGAGAAAGCAAAGCAGGACAGGCTGGTCATGAGTCTAAATGGGAAAAGAAGCCTCAAGAGTAAAGACTAAAAAGGCATGAAATGCCATTGAAGTTTGAGTAAACAGCCCAAGGACAATCCTAAAATCAGCACTTAGGTTAACTGAAGCTTTCTGAATCCAGAATAGGCCTCTTTAAATGCCTCATTTCCTTACCTGCAACACAAAGCCAATGATGCCCTTTCAGCTCCTGGATAACATTTATTGGCAAACCACAGAAATATCCACGAGGAAAATAAACATTTTATAACAAGGTCTGCATAGCACAAAATAAATCTCAAAGCCCTGGGAAGCACTGATAACCTATTTGAAAGCTGCTCACTAAGTGCACAGGTGCAATGGTGTTCACCAGCTGAAGCAGAGCATCTGTAGAAAAAGCTGTAGCACTATGTGATCAAAGATCAGACTAGCTTCCACACAAAGGAGACAGGCATGTCCGCAAAGTAAAATCACACAGGTATTAATTTACAAGAGTTCTATTTATCAACCTTAACAGTAATCCTAGTGCAACTGTCCATTGATGATTATCTTAGAGAACACAAAAGAAACCTTTATCCAAAGCCACCAATATGTCTGGTTCATAAACACTACAATCATAGAATCAGTAAGGTTGGAAAAGACCTCAGAGATCATCAAGTCCAACCTGTCATCCAACACCTTGTGACTAACTAAATCATGGTTTCTAGTGCCACGTCCAATCCACCCTTCAACACCTAAGCTTTGTTTCTGTCATCGATGTTAACCTAAATACTAAATGGAAACTTATGGAGACATGCTACTGAATGTTGGGAAGTTGGCAACTATGCCTCCAAATCGCTGCCTTAAAAGAAAAGCTTTTGCCCACTGTAGTGCCTGGGTGAGAGAATCATGTCTGCTCCCTGAAACCTCTTCATGCACACAGGGATGTGCTATTAGGATACATGGCACAGAGAGTCAGCGTCTCCAGAT
This sequence comes from Dryobates pubescens, assembly GCF_014839835.1. Taxonomy (NCBI): domain Eukaryota; kingdom Metazoa; phylum Chordata; class Aves; order Piciformes; family Picidae; genus Dryobates; species Dryobates pubescens. The sequence goes on from NC_071620.1 coordinate 1,959,811, forward strand.
AGAGAGCCTGGTTACTCCAGATACTTAGAGTCTGTCAGGACTAAGTGCTCTGCAACCCTGCTGTACCCAAAGCCAATCTGGGACATAATTTTCAAACAGTCAGAGCTCTTTCTGAAGCAGGGATTTGGAGTGTGGAGAGCAGAAACAGAGACAGGAGAGACAGGGATAGAGGCAGCTCTGGGGAGACCATATAGGAGCCTTCCACTACTTAAATGGGGCCTACAGGAAAAATGGGGAGGGACTTTTTATCAGTGACTGCAGTAACAGGATGAGGGGTAATGGTTCAAAATGGAAAGATTAGATATAAGAAAGAACTTCCTTACTGTAAGGTTGGTGAGACACTGGAACAAGTTGCCCAGGGAAGTTGTGGATGCTCCATTCTGGCAAGTGTTCAAAGCCAGCCTGGATGGCGCTTTGAGCAACCTGGTTTAGTGGAAGGTGCCTCTGCTTGTAAGAGACTAAATCGTGTCTCTCTTGATGTGAACCAACAGAGAGAGAATCACCTTTGCTCCTCACCCAGACAACAGCTGCCCAGGGAGGGGATGGTGAAAAGCCCTTCTGGAATGTCCAACAAAAGATAAGATTGCTGTGAATGACCTGCCTGCTGGGTCAGCTCTGGCCACTGCTGGCACACCTGGCAGCCACATATTCATGAATGTGGCTGGGGTGTGGGCCAGGGGAGCTGCAATTAACTGGATAAAAGACACTGAGCCTTAGCAGCTCAGACAGAGAAAAACACAAGAGAGAAAAACACAAGGAGAGAAAAAGACAAAGAAGAAAAAGACATCACCATGCAGCCTGGAAGCAGCAGACCAGGAACCCTCTCTCCGTGCCCTAAGTTTTGCCTGCTGTAAGAAGAAAAGCAGAACTGGAGAAGAGAAGACACCTTTACTGAAGACACCACATGTTGGAGGCTGCTCAGAGAAGTCTTGGACTTGGACTTTGGGATCTCGCCCTCTCCTCTTCCAGGGAGGACAGCAAAAGCCAACAAGGATGACATCTCCTCTAAGCCAAAGCAGCAGCAGCCTTCCTCGGACTCAAATTGTCTGGTGGGGGAAGGGTAGGAGTATAATTCCTTTCCTGCTCTCTCTCTCTCTCTCCATTTTCTCTCCTCTCTCTCCCTTCTTCTGTTCACTTTATTCTCTGAATAAATAGCCTGGCTTTTGATATTTTGCCTCATTTGTGCCTCTAATTTCACAACATGGGAATGGTCACAAAAGAACCGAGTCTCACCCACTCCGGACCGAGACACTGCCCATGGCAGCCAGGGTGGGGGTTGGAACTAGATGATTTTAAGGTACCTTCCAACCCAAACCATTCTGTGATTTTAAGTTGAGATCCTTGTCTAGGCAGATCATAAAGTATAGGAGAAGGGAGGTTAAATAGGAGGAGGAAACAGGATAATTCCCAGTATTGACAGTAGTCTTTAAGACCCTACTAGTCATCTAAATAAACCCACTTAAAACACTGTAGACACACTAAATCTGAGCACACTTCAGTGACTGAAGACAATAGGCTGCAACAGCAGAGCCATCTGATGGCACTCCTCCCAGCTGCCCATGGCAGCCAGGGTGGGGGTTGGAACTAGATGATTTTAAGGTACCTTCCAACCCAAACCATTCTGTGATTTTAAGTTGAGATCCTTGTCTAGGCAGATCATAAAGTATAGGAGAAGGGAGGTTAAATAGGAGGAGGAAACAGGATAATTCCCAGTATTGACAGTAGTCTTTAAGACCCTACTAGTCATCTAAATAAACCCACTTAAAACACTGTAGACACACTAAATCTGAGCACACTTCAGTGACTGAAGACAATAGGCTGCAACAGCAGAGCCATCTGATGGCACTCCTCCCAGCTGTATTTTCTAAGTTTTTCCATTTCAGGGAACTGAAATGTCAAAAGAAAAAAATAGTAAATGAAAGTCTGTTCATCCCAGCCTGACATTAAAGGCAGCCCCTAGGGGCTGGATGTTCATGCTCCTTGCCTTCCCAGTAGCATAGAGATCTTTATTACAGAGACCCTCTCAGTAGCTCACATACTATATTCCTTCCTTTAATGTGTCTTTTTGGGACTGATACAGTGCAGCACCCACTCAGCTACAAACTGTAAACTCCTTCTCTCTTTATCTCTTTCCTCCAGACATTTTTATGTATCACAGTATCACCAAGGTTGGAAGAGATCTCAAAGATCATCGAGTCCAACCTGTCACCACAGACCTCATGACTAGACCATGGCACCAAGTGCCACATCCAATCCCCTCCTGAACACCTCCAGGGATGGGGACTCCACCACCTCCCTGGGCAGCACATTCCAATGACGAATGACTCTCTCAGTGAAGAACTTTCTCCTCACCTCCAGCCTAAACTTCCCCTGGTGCAGCTTGAGTCTTGTTCTGGTGCTAGTTGCTAGAGGCCGACACGTTCAAGTGTCTCAATGTCCTTCTTAAACTGAGGGGCCCAGAACTGGACACAGGACTCAAGGTGTGGCCTAACCAATGCAGAGTCCAGGGGCACAATGACTTCCCTGCTCCTGCTGGCCACACTATTCCTAATGCAGCCCAGGATGCCATTGGCCCTCTTGGCCACCTGGGCACACTGCTGGCTCATGTTTAGGTGGCTGTCAATCAGCACCCCCAGGTCCCTCTCTGTTTGGCAGCTCTCAGCCACTCTGACCCCAGCCTGTAGCTCTGCATGGGGTTGCCGTGGCCAAAGTGCAGCACCTGGCACCTGGACTTGTTGAATGCCATCCCGTTGGACTCTGCCCACCTGTCCAGTCGGTTGAGGTCCCTCTGCAGAGCCTTTCCACCCTCTAACTGACCAACATCTGCTCCTAACTTGGAGTCATCTGCAAACTTGCTGATGACTGACTCAACCCCCTCATCCATATCATCAATGAAGATGTTAAAGAGGCTGGGGCCCAGCACTGATCCCTGGGGGATGCCACTGGTGCCTGGCTGCCAGCTGGCTGTGGCACCATTCACCACCACTCTCTGGGCTCAGCCCTCCAGCCATTTCATAACCCAGCATGGAGTGTTGCAGTCCAAGCCACGAGCTGGCAGCTTAGCCAGCAGTTTGCTGTGGGGGACATGTATTTTGAACAAGTTCAGTATCAATACATTGCCTCACTCATAGAACTTACTCATTACTTTTGGTAAATGCTAATCTGTGGGACTAAAACATTCCATCCTTACTCTTAACTCCACGGCTCAGTGGTTATCCCCACTCCTGCACACCCTGAATGTCCCCTCTTTTCTTTCTTTAATCACTTTTGTCATCTCCAGGAGTGTGTTGGGGAGAGACCAAAGGTTGAAAGAAGGAAGACTATTTCCTTTTTTTATTTTTTCCTTTAAAAAGCAAGGGGGAAAATTACTTATTTTGCATGACACCTGCATCAGTAAACTCTCTTCACCAAAATCCCTGGGAAAAAAGGGTCAGGTGAAGTGGTGACTGAAACCCCCATTCTATACAACAGAGGTAGTGCCTTTTTAGCACCTCCTGCAATCCAGTTCTGCTGCACTGCTGGGGGCAGGAGCTGGGCACAGCTTCCTCTCCTGGCTTGACAGTACAAGATTTAGCTTCAGGAGTTTAAATAGAAAAAGCTGGAAATACCTACTACACTTAAAACAGGGTGGGGGAAATTCTTCTGGAAATTTGGAAATACAGTGAGAAATTGTGTCACAGGTAAGAAATTCAGTTTACCAATCCCCATTTTTGTCTAAAATGGAGGAAGAGGATAAAGCTGTGCTTCCCCTACGCTAGCAGGCAGCAACCCCCAAGCACAACTCTTCTGCCTCTGGCTTGCAGAGGGAAGACAAAACAACCTGTTTGCCTTTCCACAGCACCTCAGCTTTGCTGCCTCTCCAGGTCTGCTCAGCCCCTATGCACACACCCACCAACAACCTTCACTTAGACATAAGGAGTGGGAGGATGCCAACACATCAGACTATGACTATTGTATAGAGATACACGTATGAGCACAGCTTTGATGACAGGCTAGTAGTTAATAGTGTGCCTATACATGTGGGTCTTAGCCTTCAGATTCTTGAATCATCTATGTATTTTTGTAGTATTTTCATTCAGAGGCTTACAGCCCTGCCTCACAGCAATGAAAAGAAGCATTTGAAGAATTTGAAGTCCACTGCTCCCATTTTTAGCTGCCCCTACGAGAACACAATCAATAGAAACGCATTCACAGACAGTCAGGGTTAAAATGACTTCAAATAACTCAAACATATCTGAACATGGAAATTAACTCTAAAGACATGGGAAGAAGCTTATTTTTGAAGTCTCCTTATGTCAGACAGCAATCACCTTCATGGAGTAACAGTCAGCCATTTCTAATTATCCCACACATTTTCCTTTACCTCCTCCCCTCCTCCTATCAAACATTCAATTTTCCATGTTTCTCTGTCAGGATGGAGGCTGTTTGGCAGCCTATCAATAACCATCACCAATAGCTCTGGTAGTTTCTAATCTTGAAATGGCAATAATCAAACACTATTTGAGAAGGGCACCAAAGCTGGGGAGGGGTCTGGACCACAGCCCTGTGAGGAGAGACTGAGGGAGCTGGGGTTGCTTAGCCTGGAGAAGAGGAGGCTCTTCAGGAGGGGAGACCTTATTGCTCTCTACAACTACCTGAAAGGAGGCTGTAGCCAGGTGGGGGTTGGTATGTTCTCCCAGGTAACCACCAACAGAACAAGAGGACACAGTCTCAAGCTGTGCCAGGGGAAGTTTAGGCTGGAGGTGAGGAGAAAGTTCTTCCCAGCAAGAGAGATTGGCCATTGGAATGTGCTGCCCAGGGCGGTGGTGGAGTCATCCTTGGTGGTGTTCAAAAAGGACTGGATGTGGCACTTGGAGCCATGGTTTAGTAGTCATGAGGTGTTGGGTGATAGGTTGGACTTGATGATCTCTGAGGTCTTTTCCAACCTGGTCTATTCTATTCTATTCTATTTCCCAACCATACTTTACCATGTTTTATGTGGACATATTCAGTACAAGTAACTCACAGTGAAACTGCATGCAGCTGTGTAGTTTGTGCAAGTGCTCATGGCTGTTATCGTTTAGGAGCTTTTATTTTATGCACATTTTCTCCTTCTCTAATGTATAAGGTTTTGATACTTTCAGGCTAAAATATTACTTTAAAAAAAAGGCAGAATTACTCTTTTAATATGTTCCTACCAGTTGGAATCAGTACATTGTTTTCAAGGCTCATTCATACAGCTTGAGTACTTAGGTCATATAACATCCACAACGGCTTTAAAGGCCCCTGGGATAACTTCCCAAGTACTTACTCCTTGCTTACTAGGTAAGGATGTGCATTTTTCATGGTTCACTTCTCCATTTTACACAAGGTCAGCATAGCCTGAGGTGCCACATTTCATGGGAATTTCAGAAAGCATAAAACAGAAATTACACAAAACCTTAAGATTCATTTGTTTTGGAGACTGAAAGCAACTCAATGCCTCCCAGCCTCTGTCAGCTTTAAAAACAAGGGAAATCCATAATTTTATGGTGGTGTTATTGCTCAATTCCATGTAGACCATGAGAACCCTATATCCTCCTCAGGAGCAGTCCAAACACAAAAGGTCACTTCTTGTAACACATAGAGCAAGGCAGAGCTCATTTGATTTGTAGATGCGTAAATTACCACAGGGTGGTTAAACTTTTGAACTCGGATACACTTCAGTGCCAATTCCCATCCCAGACTGGGAGGACTTGTACTGAAGGCTGTATGAGGACCATCTGGATCTGCTTCCAGATGGATCATGGATCAGAATCACATCCAGAGTAAAGGGAAGAAGGAAGAAGGAGGAGAGGAAAGGAGGAATGAGAGGGCAGTGTTTGCTCCACAAACAAAGGGAATTCTTGGGGCTGTGTTTGGTAGGAAACTCAACAGAATGCATGCAAAGGACAGGTCTAGTAAATGTAATTTTAAAATATGCAGCTGAGGAATGGAAAAAGGAAATGCTAAAAGCATAAAGAGGAAAGCATGGAGGATGTTTTTGCTCTTTTTAGGCCAAGTTCACCCAATTTTCCTTCCACAAGTAAACAATGCGTTTAGTCTTAAAGAGAGATTTGCAGAACTGAAAGAGCATTCAGCTACTGGGCCAAGGAGGGTCAGAGTTTATACTATTAATCATGGAGAAGCTAGTATAATGTGCCCTTTTTACTCCCTGCACAAGAAGGACATTGAACTGATGGAGTAGATCCAAAGGAGGGCCAGCAAGATGACCAGAGGGCTGGAGAGCCTCCCCTGTGGGGACAGGCTGAGAGTCTTGGGGTTGTTCAGCCTGGAGAAGAGAAGGGTCTGGAGAGACCTCATAGCAGCTTTCCAGTACCTGAAGTACCTACAAGAAAGCTAGGAATGGACTTTTTACAAAGGGCTTATTGTGGTAGGACAGGAGGGAATGGGTTTAAGCTTGAGGAGGGTAGGGTTATACTGCATATTAGAAAGAAATTCTTTACATTAATGGTGGTGACACACTGGAACAGGTTGCCCAGGGAGACAGTGGATGCCCCCTCCCTTGAGGTGTTCAAGGTTAGACAAGGCCTTGAGCAACCTGGTCTAGTGGAAGGTGTCCATGCTCATAGCAGTGGCCATGGAACTGGATGACCTTTAAGGTCCCTTCCAGCCCAAACCATTCTTTGAGTCTAGGATTCTGGTGCACTGAAGAACACTGTGACCTCACTATTTCTAAAAAGTTCATGAATCATGAAAGTTCATCATTTTCCCTTCCATGGCTTTTCAAGACATGAAAAGAGGTACACCTTGAGGTTTTTGCACACATGCAGCAGGAAGAGGTACTGAGGTATAGGTCTGATTTTTCTGAGACTGTTACTTTTGCTGCAAGCTACAGAGCTCAGTGATGGAAAGCTGTCAGTGTAGCACATTTCTCCACAGGAGAGGGCCCGGCTGCACCACAGCAAGGTCATACCTAAGCTCAGCAGCGCTGCTCGTTAACAGGCCTTACTAGCACACACACATTAATTTGCTACTAACTTGTTAACAGGGCTGTGGTTTCTTTCATTGGTTTTGGTTTGGGGGTTTTTGATAGTGGTGATGGGGAACCTAGGTTGTGTCTCTGTGTGGAGCTGCTGCATACTACATGGGCTTAACAACCTCCAGGTGGAGCTGCCACCTCTTGGCATGGCTTTGTGGGACTGTGTAGTTCATGGGACTAGGAGGATATTACTACAGCTACTTCAAGATCAGTTTACACAACTTTAAAGGACTTTTAAGGATTTTTAAAGGAGCAGGTGTTGATCTCTTAAGAGGGTAGAAGGGCTCTGCAGAGGGACCTTCCCAGGCTGGACAGATGGGCAGAGTCCAAATGATGGCATTCAACAAGTCCAAGTGCCAGGTGCTGCACTTTGGCCACAACAACCCCATGCAGTGATACAGGCTGGGGTCAGAGTGGCTGCAGAGCAGCCAGGCAGAAAGGGACCTGGGAGTAGTGATTGACAGCCCACTCAACATGAGCCAGCAGGGTGCCCAGGTGGCCAAGAAGGCCAATGGCATCCTGGCCAGCATCAGAAATAGTGTGCCCAGCAGGAGCAGGGAAGTCCTTCTGCCCTGTACTCAGCCCTGGTTAGGTCACACCTGGAGTCCTGTGTTCAGTTCTGGGCCCCAGACATTGAGACACTTGACATGTCCAGAGAAGGGCAACAAAGCTGGGGAGGGGTCTGGAGCACAGCCCTGTGAGGAAAGACGAGGGAGCTGGGGTTGCTTAGCCTGGAGAAGAGGAGGCTCAGGGGAGACCTTGCTCTCTACGTAGCCTGAAGGGAGGTTGTAGCCAGGTGGGGGTTGGTCTCTTCTCCCAGGCAACCAGCACCAGAACAAGAGGACACATTCTCAAGCTGCCCCAGGGGAGGCTTAGGCTAGAGGTGAGGAGAAAGTTCTTCCCAGAAAGAGTTGGTCATTGGAATATGCTGCCCAGGGAGGTGGTGGAGTCACTGTCCCTGGGGGTGTTCAAGAGGGGATTGCACATGGCATTTGGAGCATGGTTTAGTAGTCATGTGGTCTTGAGTGACAGGTTGGACTTGATGATCTTTGAGGTCTTTTACAACCTTATTGATTCTATTCTATTCTATTCTATTCTATTCTATTCTATTCTATTCTATTCTATTCTATGACTGCACATAAGAAGTCAACTTGAATATGCAGTGATACGTGATTCACACTCACACAGTGATATTTGCATAGTGAAGGTTAAGACAAGAAAGGCAGCAAGGTTTTCATATTGGCTGCCTGGTTCTATTTACCTGGGGCTGGGAGATGCTTTTTTTACATCTGGAAAATTTTAAACAGTTCTGCAGTTCACACTACAACAGGAATAATGCATGATCCATATTATTAGCTCCATTTTCACTACCAAACTTCCATTAGTACCATCTGTTTTACCGCTGCGGTACCAGCCCAGCAAGACACGTCTATTCAGGACAGAGATAGCTTCACACAGACCCAACTTCTAGTCCTTTGATATTCACTCAAACTCTAAAGATACATTCCTTCACATACATTTACTGCAGAAAAATGTGCTTCCCCATGTGAAAAGCTTTGTAATACCTAACCTTTAACACAAAAGGCCAAAGCCACATAATCTATCAAGGTGACAGAGGAAAACTCAAGAGCACTGGAAGCATTCATGCCCTTTTTGATAACAAAAATGCCAGCCAGTTCCTGGAAATGGATCATCCCTCTGTTGCAGACAGCATGCTTAGAAAACCCAAGCATTCCTAGTAGCAGTTGGCATCATGGAGAAATTCCACTGGCTCACTGATAACTTTCTGTCTGGCTTTCAGTATGAAAGGGTTATCAGCAGCACCTTCCACCGCCTGCTTGCAAAACCTCATCCTCACCTTTGACTTCCTGCAGCTCCTTGACATCTTGGGGCACAGAGTGCATTGGTGACAGACAGTAACCAGATGGTGTTTTACCATACAGCACTGAGTCACGTCAGGAATTTAATCTGATTTCCCAGAATATGCAGCACAGCCCTTCCTTCTCAAGTTGGCTGCAGGTGGGATCACATGCCTCTGGCTTTATAAATAGGCCTAAAACATCTGTGACTGAGCTGTCTGCTTGTTACTTTAGAAAACTTGAACCTCTGCCTGGGCATTCAGCAGCGATTCTAACTCGCTCTGGTGGCTCCTGCACATATTTGACCTTGTCAAAAAGCTCAGCGTCTCCTAATTCCAACAGCACAATCACTTTATGCTTTGCAACCTGGAGCTCTTGCAGGGATTTATTTCCACTTCTTGTTGTTATCAGCTACACTATACTGATTAAAGCACATACAAAATACAGACACAGAATTATCTTGCAGCAGCAGGAAGTAGAAGAAACTACCTAGATACAACTACATCCTTTCTCTCCATCTGTCTCTCTGCGAAGTTTGGTTTCCATTAAGCAGCTGGAAAGGGGAAGAATCAATAGGCTCCCCCAGCTCCATGTCCCAGAGAAGGATTGAAGAATTTCAGACTCAGTTCCTCAGTGCTGGACTTCAGTAAGCTGCTGCTTCTCTTGGGAACTTCTCTGCCACTGGCCATTCACAACTGCACACACTGCAGATACCAGGCTTAAAGGGAATGACTTTAGTGGATCTCTGCATAATTTAAACATGTAGCAAAGGTCAGACTGTTCCTGGGAATTATTTTTCATATGTGAATTCAATGGTTTAAGAAACCAAGTGATTTAAGAGTTGATCATAACTGTTAGGCTCTTGCCAAGCATTGTTTTCCTTTATTTCTACTTCTCAAAATAGAAAATAAAAATAAAAACAGCCCCCAAAAAATCCCAGCCAGAATTAAAAACATCTCTCGTCCAGACATTCAGCCTAAATCCTTATTCCTCCTGTAAGTACACAGTTCTCACTAAACCAGAGAGCTGAATCAAGAAGCTGGATTTGATTCAAGGTGGTCTGGAATGAGCACAGGCTGATCACCCATTGTCCCCTTAGCTCTTCAAAATTTTATCCTACAGCAAGGGCAAGACCTTTGCTGTTACAGGTTAAGGCCTAAGTGTCCCAGCATAGAGCTGAATTCCTCCAGAAGACAGAGTGTCCCAGGGGCTGCACAGTCTATCCCAGAGGGTAGACCCAGGAAGTAGTAATTTGTTACTCTTTTGGAGTAAATTCACTCTGTCCTCAGTCCAGTGCTGTTTCAGCTCCAGCCATGACATTTCCCTGCTCAGCCCACACCGCTGGATTGTGCTTTCAGACCACATGAACAAATGCTAGGTTTCACCTAATTATGGATGCCTCTAAATACTGGTTTGAATCCATAAGCAGGCAATTAGGGATCCAAATATACAAATACGCTCTGCCAAAGACACTGGGTAACCTTTTGACAGCCTCCACACTGGATGTGAGGAACAGACAGGATAGGATCCTACCAGGCAGAGCTTCTCACATCTTAGAATCATAGAATCCTAGAATCAATAAGGTTGAAAAAGACCTCAAAGATCATCAAGTCCAAGCTGTCACCCAACACCTCATGACTACTAGACCACGGCACCAAGTGCCTCATCCAATGCCCTCTTGAACACCCTCATGATGCCACCAGACTCATCCTCACATCTTACATATTCAGTATACTTTAAAAATAATTAAGCCTTGGTCTACAGAAGCTGCTTTTCCTGGGCTGCAGCAAGAGAGGCATAGCCAGCAGGGCGAGGGAGGTGATTCTCCCTCTCTGTTCTGGTGAGACTCCACCTAGAGCACTCTGTCCAATTCTGCAGCCCCTAGTACAGGAAGGATCTGAAGGTGCTGGAACATGTCCAGAGAAGGGCCATGAGGATGAGCAGAGGGCTGGAGCTGCTCTGCTGTGAGGACAGACTGAGGGAGTTGGGGTTGTGCAGTCTGGAGAAGACAAGGCTCCGACAAGACCTAATTGTGGCCTTCCAGTATCTGCAGGGGGCTACAAGAAAGCTGGGGGGGCACTTTTGAGGGTGTCAGGGAGTGATAGGACTGGGGGGAGTGGAACAAAACTAGAAATGGGTAGATTCAGATTGGATGTTAGGAAGAAGTTCTTCCCCATGAGGGTGGTGAGAGACTGGCACAGGTTGCCCAGGGAGGTGGTGGCTGCCTCATGCCTGGAGGTGTTTGCAGCCAGGCTGGATGTGGCTGTGAGCAACCTGCTGTAGTGTGAGGTGTCCCTGTCCACGGCAGGGGGGTTGGAACTGGCTGATCCTTGAGGTCCCTTCCAACCCTGACAATTCCATGATTCTACGATTCTTTCTGTCCCAACAGCACTGAACAAGTTAACAAAGAACCACAGAGACTGTCATAATTCAATCAATTATTTAATTAGCCTGTGTGCAGCCACAGCACTTAATGAGTTGTCTTCTCGTTCCACGCCAGGAACAGAAGATCTCAAAATTACATCAAGCACACATTCAACATTACAGTAAGATTTATAATAATCCCACTCAGCTGTGGACACTTTCATCTATCTTCCACTCATTTCCATCTATTTTTTAATACTTGGGGGAGTTCCACCATGCTGTGATCTTGCAACAGGGATGGAAGCTTTTAACTTCAGCGCTATGAATGAAGTTCATCATCCTGGTGTATACTCATCACCAAAGAGGGGAAAAAAGGAAGTGGGGAATGGAAAGAAAGACTCTTTCTATGAGGGTAAAAATTATCCCTCAAAACCTGTCTTTAGATATGAATAAAAACATAAACCAAATATCTAAGAATAAATTTAGGCTGCAGAACAATTTCTAAACTAGTCTTTCAACCTGGTAACTCTGGAGAGAAGCCCTGGTTACTGCTGGTTTAGGATTGACACTGACACAAGGGAACAGTTTGGGAACAACCCTAGTTCAGGGGACCACAGCGGATTTCAGCAGTCTCTCCTGAGCACCTGACAACACTGTCTGGATTTGTCAGTGCTGCATGTAAAAGTCACACTCCACTTAAAGTAACTGAAAGTTTTGCAACATATTTAGTCATCTTTTTGGCAGCTTGGTCTGGCTTTGAACCAAGTCTAAACCACTAAGCAGAAATTCACAACCAGGTGACATTAGAGTAAAAGAATGCAGAACTTTGTGAAAGTGAAAGTAATGTCCTCAACAAATAACCTGGGAACTCACTGAACTACCTACACATATATACATGCACTTCCAGTCTATTTGCCCTACTAGGTATGAAGCTATTTCTTGAGGAGTCCAGGCAAACAAGTTTTGGTGGGTTGGAATTCCACCCCCCAAAATTAACTTTGCCAGACCAGCTCAGTGGGAAGCAAATGGAAGCTGTATTTACAGGCAAAACTACACTCTGCAATGGAATGCAGTGAGTATGTACAAAATATACAGGAGTTAAAATATTTACAGCTATTTACAATTAACCAACAGCACAAGAACCTCCCTGGTCAGAGACCGGGGGAAGGTACTAGGTTCTTCTTCCCTGCCTACCCAGATCTAGACAAAGAGGAGAAAGGAGCAGAGAAAGTTGCTGTTAGACTTAACCAAAACAATGCAGCCAAGGTTAAGCAGAAGCAGGTCAGTATCTCTTCAGAGCACTGAAGCAAGAAGAGAAGATACCAGAAGCAGGATTTGTTTTGGTACAAGCAGTCTTATGGTAGATATCTCTCCAATGAAACTGTTCAGAATTATCTTTACTTTCCTTTTCACACCCCATAGCAATTTATTTCCATTTTACTACTTTTCTGCTCAAGATGTGCACAAAAATTTTAAAGGCATAGCCTAAAATTACCACACAAATACTCAGAAATCCCTTGGGCAAGATCATGGAATTATAGAATCAATAGGGTTGTAAAAGTCCTCAAAGATCATCAAGTCCAACCTGTCACCCAACACCTCATGACTACCAAACCACGGCACCAAGTGCCACGATCAATCCCATCTTGAACGCCTGCATGGATGGGGACTCCACCACCTCCCTGGGCAGCACATCCCAATGGCCAACAGCTCTTTCTGGGAAGAACTTTCTCCTCACCTCAAGCCTAACTTCCCCTGGTGCAGCTTGAGACTCTGTCCTCTTGTTCTGGTGTTGGGTGCCTGGGAGAAGAGACCAACCCCCACTTGGCTACAACCTCCCTTCAGGGAGTTGTAGAGAGCAATGAGGTCTCCCCTGAGCCTCCTCTTCTCCAGGCTAAACAATCCCAGCTCCCTCAGCCTCTCCTCATAGGGCTTGTGCTCAAGGCCTCTCCCCAGCCTCGTTGCCCTTCTCTGGACATGTTCAAGAGTCTCAACGTCCTTCAGCCCTGCATGGGTGAGCCCTGGAAAGCCATTGCAGTGGCTGCCCTTGCCTAAGGCTGCCATTTCCTGTCATGAGCCCTGCAAGATGGATTGGGTTCACAAGGGGAATTCCACTGGATATGCTAGAGGAACACAACCAGAGTGACAAACCCCATCACTTTATGACTCAGATTAGTGAATTCCACTCCAAAAGGATCTGCAGAACAATAGAACAATGGAACAAACCAGGTTGGAAGAGACCTTCAAGATCATCGTGTCCAACCCATCAACCAATCCAACCCACCTAAACAACTAACCCACGGCACCAAGCACCCCATCAAGTCTCCTCCTGAACACCTCCAGTGATGGTGACTCCACCACCTCCCCAGGCAGCCCGTTCCGATGGGCACCACAGCAGTAAGGTACAAAAAACCAAGACAAAGATGACTTTGCTTTTTTTCCTTTTTTTTTTTTTTAATTTCCATAACTGAGCTGTGGGTTTGAAGTTTGCAGAACCACCTCAGTCCTAACTACTGACTGGGTAATTCTGCATGGATGTATGAGGCACTTGCTGTAGAACTTACTCATCAATTTACCAGTACTCCATGTTTAGTAAAATGAAGCAGAGCAATAATACACATGACTGTCACACACACACACACACACATCCAAACAATCACTGAGGTCTTCCAAAGATAATATACCAGAGACACTCTTACATGACATATTTAGTGTTTCTTTTCAACACTCTCCCCAATGTGTTTGGATAAGATTGTTTGGCTACACTCTGCTTCCGAACCTATCTTTATCTCATTGCACACACAGCTCTTTCCAGAGAGTACATGCTGGATCCTGGAACTACAAACCAGCTGACATAATCCTGGGTTGTAACAAGCTCTGAACTTCCTGAAAGGCAATCAAGACCAATTAGTTTCTGAAATAAACCCCACATCATGCAGATCCTACAATAACCTACCCAAACAGAAACTTCACCTTCAAGCACCAGCAAAGAGGTGAAAAAGACCTGGTTTCAGAAGGTACCAATCCCTAAAATCATCACACAGTATCACAGTCTCACAGTATCACTAAGGTTGGAAGACACCTCAAAGATCATCGAGTCCAACCTGTCACCACAGAACTCATGACTAGACCATGGCACCAAGTGCCACATCCAATCCCCTCTTGAACACCTCCAGGGACGGTGACTCCACCACCTCCCTGGGCAGCACATTCCAATGACGAATGACTCGCTCAGTGAAGAACTTTCTCCTCACCTCCAGCCTAAACTTCCCCTGGCGCAGCTTGAGACTGTGTCCTCTTGTTCTGGTGCTGGTTGCCTGGGAGAAGAGACCAACCCCTTCCTGGCTACAACCACCTTTCAGGTAGTTGTAGAGGGCAATGAGGTCTCCCCTGAGCCTCCTCTTCTCCAGGCTAAACAACCCCAGCTCCCTCAGCCTCTCCTCATAGGGCTGTGCTCAAGGCCTCTCCCCAGCCTTGTTGCCCTTCTCTGGACACATTCAAGTGTCTCAATGTCCTTCTTAAACTGAGGGGCCCAGAACTGGACACAGGACTCAAGGTGTGGCCTAACCAATGCAGAGTCCAGGGGCAAAATGACTTCCCTGCTCCTGCTGGCCACACTATTCCTAATGCAGCCCAGGATGCCATTGGCCTTCTTGGCCACCTGGACACACTGCTGGCTCATGTTTAGGTGGCTGTCAATGAGCACCCTCAGGTCCCTCTCTCTTTGGCAGCTCTCCAGACACTCTGACCCCAGCCTGTAGCTCTGCATGGGGTTGCCGTGGCCAAAGTGCAGCACCCAGCACTTGGACTTGTTGAATGCCATCCTGTTGGCCTCTGCCCATCTGTCCAGTCAGTCGAGGTCCCTCTGAAGAGCCTTTCTACCCTCTAACTGACCAACATCTGCTCCCAGCTTGGTGTCATCTGCAAACTTGCTGATGACTGACTCAATGCCCTCATCCAGATCATCAATGAAGATGCTAAAGAGGATGGGGCCCAGCACTGATCCCTGGGGGACGCCACTGGTGCCTGGCTGCCAGCTAGATGTGACACCGTTCACCACCACTCTCTGGGCTCAGCCTCCAGCCAGTTCCTAACCCAGCACAGAGTGTTGCTGTCCAAGCCATGAGCTGACAGCTTAGCCAGCAGTTTGCTGCGGGGGACGGTGTCAAAGGCCTTGCTGAAATCCAGGTAGACCACATCCACAGCCTGCCCACGTCCACCAGACGGGTCACCTGATCATAGAAGGAGATCAGGTTGGAGAGGCAGGACCTGCCCTTCCTAAATCCATGTTGGCTGGACCTGAGCCCTTGGCCATCCTTCAGGTGCGCAGTTATTGCCTCCAGGATAATCTGCTCCATCACTTTCCCTGGCACTGAGGTCAGGCTGCCAGGCCTGGAGTTTCCAGGTTCCTCCATCCGTCCCTTCTTGTGGATGGGGACCACACTGGCCAGTTTCAGTCATCTGGGACCTCTCCAGTGAGCCAGGACTGGAGGAAAATGATGGAGAGCGGCTTGGCAGCTCATCTGCCAGCTCTCTCAGCACCCTAGGATGGATCCCATCCGGTCCCATGGACTTATGAGTGTCCAAGTGGCTCAGCAGGTCCCCAACTAATTCCTCATGGATTTCCAGGGCATCACACTGCTCCCCGACCCCATTGCTCAGCTCAGGAGGCCAGTCATCCTGAACTCCTGCCTTGCTGTTAAACATTGAGGCAAAGAAGGCATTCAGGACCTCAGCCTTTTCCTCGTCTTCAGACACAGTGTTCCCCTCCAGGTCCAATAAGGAGTGCAGGTTCTTCTTGCCCTTCTTTTTAGTGTTAATATATTTGTAAAAATGCTTTTTATTGTCTTTCAGAGAGGTGGCCAGGGGTGACCACTGTGATCTTCCTGAGTTCTGATGCATTATGTTATATTCCAGTGACACACATCACATTTTATTCCTGTTTGAAGCAAAACAAAAAAAAAAGGAAGAAAAAAACCAAAAAGAAAGAAAATGGAAAAAACCCCAACCCAATCAGTCTGGAAGGAGGGGGATTTTAATTCTTCTCAATCCAGTGAATGTCAAATGAGATCTCAGCAAGACGAAGGACCATGCAATACTGTGGTGGGATCACTCAGATGTCAACTGTGAGATGCAGTGCTGTGGGCCCTTACCTGCCATTGCAGCAGAAGAGCTGCAGATCTGTCCAGTGTTTGGATTATGTAAGACTGGCCATGGCAGGGGGTTTGGAACTGGATGATCTCTAAGGTCCCTTCCAACTCAAACCATCCTGTGTGATTCCACTCTGACACTCAGGTAGTGTAAACACCTATCAGGCTTCCTTCTTTTGAATTTTCAATATGTGGTTCCAAAATCCAGCTAAAGGGCAAAGGTATCATCCTGCCATGCCACACAACTGCTGAGCTAACAAAGGAGTAAATCCCTAAGCTGAAGGCCAGAGTGTCCCATAGAGCACCTTCACTTTGCTTCTAATCTGAATTTTCTGAGATAATCTATGGTCAGTTTCCTTGCAGAAACTTCTTTCTGCTGTAAAGAAAAACTCCTTTTTCTTTCATTGGTTTCTGTGTCCTTGTCCAGCTTCACTGTGGTTAATAGTCTTTTGAGAACATCATAGAATCATAGAATCAGTAAGGTTGGAAAAGACCTCTTTCTGGGAAGAACTTTCTCCTCACCTCCAGCCTAAACTTCCCCCAGCACAGTTTGAGACTGTGTCCTCTTGTTCTGGTGCTGGGTGCCTGGGAGCTACTACTCAAGTACATCTATTTCACTGTACAACTACTGACACGGGGTGTAGTCTATGGTACTGGTTTGGTTTCTTACACACTCCCAACATTTGTACACTCTAATCTCCAAGTTCTTTGCATGAAGCCACACTTCCTGTTTGCATCCTTGCTTTCACTAACTTAGTCCTTCTGGTTCTCACAAAATCCTTCTCCTCATTTTTTCTGTTTTTGCTCCTCAGTTTGAGTGCTGGCAGCTAAACACATCCAAGTGACACCTTTAAAGGCAGCTATGTATGGCAGTCTAAGAACATTCAAACAAACAATCCATCACAACTATGCATTCATTAGCACTATTGACTTTGATATCACCCAGCAGCAGAGGCCCTGGTGTGACTGTCCTCTGGCACACAACCCTCTGGAATACTGCAAGGACTCTCCCAGTCTGCAGCCTGGGTTTCCTCATTAGCTGAAAATCTTATGCATTCATTTGGATGACAACACAAGAAATAAGCTTTCTGATGGGGTAACACACCTTTTCCACATGACTCTCTCCCTTTGCCAGTGCAAAGGGCAAAGAGCAGAATGCAAACCTTTGATTATCTGTTTAATCTTTTAAAATATCAGATAGCTAATAGCTGTTTCCAGCCAACAGACCTTAAGGTACGACCATGTCACTGTTTACCCCATTGCTACAAATCCTGCTCCAAGATGTTATTCTGCTCTGTGTCCTCTGACATTTGCAATTGTCCAGTGAAAGCTCCAGAATGCCTTTTCTTACAATTACAGATTTTCAACACAATCCACAAGGCCAGCTGGACAAAAGAGAGACTATCAATATCTGAATCTTCCACTGCATTCTGCTCAGTGGCATCAATCCCCTCTGAATTATCCTGTATGACATGCAAGAACTGGGACCAAACTGGAAGCATATATCAAGACACTTAAAGTTGCAGCAGACCTGGGAAACCTTCAGAGCAAAAAAAACCCAAAAATAAACCCAAACATGTGAATGAATTTTCTTTACCTCTCAAGATGTAGTTCTGATAATTCTGGTCAGCCTCTGCTCCCACTTTGATTAAGCAAGTCAGACCTTCAGCAACAACAAACTCATGAACCAAGTCTTTGTCATCCTGCCACAGGAGAAAGGAAAAGAGGTATTAGAATTGGGAAAGATAAAGAAACAAGATTTATTACAATGTAAAGCATGAAATGCATGCCTGCAACACTGACTTCATGTTTCAGATGATATGAAAGTTGGTATCAATGGTGTTATACAGAAGATCAGAAGTCAAATAATGAATTTTAAAATTGGAATTAAATACATTAATGCAAAGCAAGAAAACCCCAAGCTTTTACCCTCAAGTAAACTACAAAAGCATAAAATCAATAAAATAGGAATGCAATTATCTCCATTAAAGGTTGGCATTCTCCATCATATTATCATCTCACCATATAAAGAGGCATCTTTATATGACATTGCCTGGTGGAGAGACATAACCTGGTGGCTGTGGGAAGGCCTGTGGATGTGGTCTACCTGGACTTCAGCAAGGCCTTTGACACTGTCCCCCACAGCAAACTGCTGGCTAAGCTGTCAGCTCATGGCTTGGTGTGCTGGGTTGAGGCAGCCCCCTCTCTCCCCACCACGGGCAGGAATAAAACACTCAGACAAACGGATTGCAAAAGTGATGAGAGTTTAAATAGAAAGCAGTGAATGTTACAGAGAACCCAAAGCGCAGTGACAAAGAGAGATCCCAAAGCAAACCCAGAGGCATCCCATTCCCACCTGAGGGTACACCCGAGACCCTCAGGGCTCCTTCTTCCCCCTCCCTCTGCTGGGCTAGTCTCAGCTGGCCAGGCCTGAGACTGCCCATCCCCCCGTGGCCTTGGGCCTAGCCAGGCCCAAAGCCAGGAGACATCTCCCCCAGTTACCGGCTGGCAGAGGAGGAAGAAAAGACAACGTGCTAGACTCCGCACTGGATCTTATAGTGGTGCAAAGAATTATGGTAGGAAATACACAATTTCCTGTGTCCATCCCTCTGGGCTGGACTTCTGGACACAGGAAGTGAACACACCAGGGGGGCACCCAGCTCAAACTGCAACACTTGGACAGCAACACTCTGTGCTGGGTTAGGAACTGGCTGGAGGGCCGAGCCCAGAGAGTGGTGGTGAATGGTGCCACAGCCAGCTGGTGGCCAGTCACTAGTGGTGTGCCCCAGGGATCAGTGCTGGGCCCCATCCTCTTTAACATTTTCATTGCTGATCTGGATGAGGGGGTTGAGTCAGTCATCAGCAAGTTTGCAGATGACACCAAGTTAGGAGCAGATGTTGGTCAGTTAGAGGATGGAAAGGTTCTGCAGAGGGACCTCGACCGAGTGGACAGATGGGCAGAGTCCAACAGGATGGCATTCAACAAGTCCCAGTGCCAGGGGCTGCACTTTGGCCACGGCAACCCCATGCAGAGCTACAGGCTGGGGTCAGAGTGGCTGAGAGCTGCCAAACAGAGAGGGACCTGGGGGTGCTGATTGACAGCTGCCTAAACATGAGCCAGCAGTGTGCCCAGGGGGCCAAGAAGGCCAATGGCATCCTGGGCTGCATTAGGACTAGTGTGGCCATCAGGAGCAGGGAAGTCATTGTGCCCCTGTACTCTGCATTGGTTAGGCCACACCTTGAGTCCTGTGTCCAGTTCTGGGCCCCTCAGTTTAAGAAGGACATTGAGACACTTGAACGTGTCCAGAGAAGGGCAACAAAGCTGGTGAGAGGCCTTGAGCACAGCCCTGTGACGAGAGGCTGAGGGAGCTGGGATTGTTTAGCCTGGAGAAGAGGAGGCTCAGGGGTGACCTCATTGCCCTCTACAACTCCCTGAAAGGTGGTTGTAGCCAGGAAGGGGTTGGTCTCTTCTCCCAGGCAACCAGCACCAGAACAGGAGGACACAGTCTCAAGCTGCAACAGGGGAAGTTTAGACTCGAGGTGAGGAGAAAGTTCTTCACTGAGCGAGTCATTCATCATTGGAATGTGCTGCCCAGGGAGGTGGTGGAGTCACCGTCCCTGGAGGTGTTCAAGAGGGGATTGGACATGGCACTTGGTGCCATGGTCTAGTCATGAGGTCTGTGGTGACAAGTTGGACTTGATGATCTTTGGTCTCTTCCAACCGTGGCGATACTGTGATACTGTGATCTTGAAGGCCTTAAAGTGTCAGGATCAATATGAGAATGCCATCTCTACGCCTTAGTGCAGTTCCAGTTTCAGTATTACAAGTGCATGCAGCAATCCTTTCAAACTGTTGGGTTTTGCAATATAACATCCTATTCATTTCCTGAACATAGTATTCATTAATTCTGGTAGGCTAAACATGAGCCTGCAGTGTGCCCAGGCAGCCAAGAGGGCCAATGGCATCCTGGCCTGCATCAGGAACAGTGTGGCCAGCAGGAGCAGGGAGGTCATTCTGCCCCTGTACTCTGCACTGGTTAGGCCACACCTCGAGTCCTGTGTCCAGTTCTGGGCCCCTCAGTTTAGGAAGGAGGTTGACTTGCTGGAATGTGTCCAGACAAGGGCAACAAAGTTGGTGAGGGGTTTGGAGCACAGCCCTGTGAGGAGAGGCTGAGGGAGCTGGGGTTGCTTAGCCTGGAGAAGAAGAGAACTAGGGGTGACCTTATTGCTCTCTACAACTACCTGAAGGGAGGTTGTAGACAGGAGGGGATTGGTCTCTTCTCCCAGGCAACCAGCACCAGAACAAGAGGACACAGTCTCAGGCTGCACCAGGGGAGGTTTAGCCTGGAGGCTAGGAAGAAGTTCTATACAGAGAGAGTGATTTGCCATTGGAATGGGCTGCCTGGGGAGGTGGTGGAGTCACCATCATTGGAGGTGTTCAGGAGGAGACTTGATAGGGTGCTTGGTTGCATGGTTTAGTTGATTAGGTGGTGTTGGATGATAGGTTGGATGTGATAATCTTGAAGGTCTCTTCCAACCTGGTTTATTCTATTCTATTCTAAGTCTTGCTGAATGGCAGCACAACCCTCTGGTGTGTCAGCCACTTCTCTCCCAGTTTGGTATCACTAGCAAACTTGCTGATGCTGCTCTCTCTGCTCTCAATCCAGGTTATTGGTGAATATACTGAATAGTGGCATAGTCCCTATGGTAGAGAAATTAACTGTAGTTCAGCTTCAGAGACGTTCAGGTCAAACCCAGAAAACAAACCAGCAAGCCAGCAAACATTTAACAGCACATATCCATTGGAGGATGTTGGCATTTAGTGAGAGATGACAATGTAAATATTTTTTTAACTTTAAGATGTTCCCCACAATTTTAAACAGTGAATTGGAGGATCACCTGGGGAAAAATTAGGATTTGATTCTCACAATAAATCATGTTAAAGATCTGGTTTATGTAGGTGACTCTTCTTTGTTTCCTCTCTTTTTATTGTAATGTGGATCTTCCCAGAGCAAATTGTGAGTTCTGCCTTCTGGAAGCATTTTCAAAGCAGCTGAAGGTGTAAATCACTACAGCATAGATTCATCCTTGACTGAAAGGAGATATATTGAAGGGGAACAGCAGAGGAAATGAAGGGGTTGAGCAAGCAGCCTGCTTTTAGAAAGCACTGAATAAACAAATCCAACGTGAATTAAAAAAAAAACAAATCCAATGTGAATTTAAAAACAAAAGGCTTTTAAGGTAGCTCTTTCCCCAAAAAAAGAAGAAAGAAGGTGTAATGAAGCAGACTACAAACATGCCATGCTCGAGACATAAATCTCAACTCAGTACATTATCAGTCCCATCAGTATATGTGATGAGAGGAAAGAAGCAAACATCTGGGATGTGCAGCAAAAGATGAAAGGCATCCAAAGCCATACATTCTACATTGGAGGGAGAATGTTTACATAAATTTTGGTCTAGGATAATCTTTTCGGACCCATTAACTCGCTAACTTGCCAAGTTAGATGACCTCAAGAGTAAAGGCTACTTTCCAGAAGTGGTAAGAGGTTCGGGTTTCCAGGAAGAGAGCATTCATTGTGTGACAATGATATGTACAAGTAGCTGCCACATGTGTGTGATAACAGTTAAAAGGAGGCAGGCAAAGCTTGTAATTTGCTATGAAAATGGACTCCTCTGCTAATATCACAAAGATTTATGACCCCTTAATCAGCAGGCGTTAAGACACTGATGAGAAAAGCAGAAAAACACAGGCAAAGCTCTATAAGCTCCTTGCTAAGCTCCTGCAGCCTTAAAGACTGTACAGAGCAGGGAGGTCATTGTGCCCCTGTACTCAGGGCTGGTTAGGCCACACCTTGAGTCCAGTGTCCAGTTCTGGGCCCCTCAGTTTAAGAAGAACATTGAGACTCTTGAATGTGTCCAGAGAAGGGCAACAAGGCTGGGGAGAGGCCTTGAGCACAGCCCTGTGAGGAGAGGCTGAGGGAGCTGGGGTTGTTTAGCCTGGAGAAGAGGAGGCTCAGGGAGGACCTTCTTGCTCTTTACAACTCCCTGAAGGGAGGTTGTAGCCAGGTGGGGACTGGTCTCTTCTCCCAGGCAACCAGCACCAGAACACGAGGACACAGTCTCAAGCTGCACCAGAGGAAGTTTAGGCTGGAGGTGAGGAGAAAGTTCTTCACAGAGAGAGCAGTTAGCCACTGGGATGTGCTGCCCAGGGAGGTGGTGGAGTCACGGTCTTCCCTTTTTACAAATGGGAGTAATGTTTGCTTTCTTCCAGTCCCCAGGGACCTCACCTGACTGCCAGGACTTCTCAAATGTCATGGAGAGTGGCTTGGCAACCACATCAGCTAATTCCCTAAGGCCTGCATCTCCTTATGACCCCAGCACTTACGTATCTTCAAGTTCCTCAGACAGTCACACACCTTGTCACTGGTTACAGTGGGAGGGACTGCCTCCCTGGTCTCCAACTTGTGGGCCATGAACTTGACTATATGTGATACTAGCAGAGTAAGAAATGTAAGCAAGATCCCCTTCTTTACTACCCATTCTCCTGTCTCTCTGCCATTGGCTATGTTATCTAACGCAGGTGTGTGGGATCTTACCTGAAGCTTGAGACTGAGCAAGTCTTTTTCAGGGAAGGGCACTTTGCAAGAGTTCAGCTTCTCTGCTGTGCAGCTTTCATGGGCAAAGCTGAATTGTTTATACTGATAAGAGAAATCTGTCTGAAGCCAGCTATTTCTGCAGGCTGGATGGTTGAAAACTTTTACCCAAAGCACAAAAATATTTACTCCACAAGAAAGTGGCTTTGCTTCCAAGTAAGAATTGAGGGTTTGGAAGAGAGCTTTTCAAGGGACTGCTTTTTTTTTTTTAAGCTACCAAGCACTGCTGGAAGCTCCATTTCCCATGCTTGGGGAAGCTGGATTACAAACTGAACACTTGGATAAGCACACACATTTTTCTCTCTTACGTGGCTAACAGCTGGGCAGAGCACTGCCTTTCCAAGGAATCACAGAATCATAGAACTGTCAGGGCTGGAAGGGACCTCAATGATCAGCCAGTTCCAACCCCCCTGCCATGGACAGGGACACCTCACACTACAGCAGGTTGCTCACAGCCACATCCAGCCTGGCTGCAAACACCTCCAGGCAGGAGGCTTCCACCACCTCCCTGGGCAGCCTGTGCCAGGCTCTCACCACCCTCCTGGGCAACAACTTCTTCCTCACATCCAATCTGAATCTATCCATTTATAGTTTTTTCCATTTCCCCCCAGCCCAGTCCTATCACTCCCTGACACCCTCAAAAGTCCCTCCCCAGCTTTCTTGTGGCCTTCGGATCCTGGAAGGCCACAATTAGGTCTTCTGGAAGCCTTCTCTTCTCCAGACTGAACAGCCCCAAATCCCTCAGTCTGTCCTCAGAGCAGAGCAGCTCCAGCCCTCTGCTCATCCTCGTGGCCCTTCTCTGGACACCTTCCAGCATCTCCAGATGCTTCCTGTACTAGGGGCTCCAGAACTGGATGCAGTACTCCAGGTGGGGTCTCACCAGAGTAGGGTGGAGGGGGAGATTCACCTCACTCACCCTGCTGGCAATGCTTCTCTTGCTGCAGCCCAGGCACTGATTGGCTCTCTGGGCTGCAAGTGCACATTGCTGGTTCCTGTTGAGTTTCTCCTCCACCAGCACCCCCAAGGCCTTTTATTCAGGGCTGCTCTCAAGCCAGTCCCTGCCCAGCCTATATCAGTGCCTGGGATTGCCCTGACCCAGCTCCAGGTCCTTGCACTTGGTCTTGTTGAACCTCATGAGGTTGTCATGGGCCCACATCTGCAGCCTGTCCAGGTCCCTCTGGATGGATCCCTTCCCTCCAATGTGTCAGCTGCACCACACAGCTTGGTGTCTTCAGCAAACCTGCTGAGGCTGCACTCAATGCCACTGTCCCTGTCACCAACAAAGATGATCTTAGCAAGATGCTTGCCCATGATATTTTCACTATGGAGACTTTTTTTTTTACTTCTTTTTTTCTTCCATAAGCTATTCCATTGTTTGCCTGAGCATTCCTCTATTTAATCACATGCTGCACAATTCTCTCTTGTTTCCATTACAAAGTAAAACACTGCACATTTTATGATGTTTATTTATTCAAATGAGGAGCCACGGGACTCCCCAGCCCGTGCTGCCCACACGACACGTCACGGAGAGAGCCAGCAATCACATTCTCTGCTGACCAAACTTTCCAAAACAGAGAAATTGCAATAATCCAGCCTAGAAGTGAAAGCAACACAGGCAGCCAGGGTACCAGCCACAGCCACAAGAATCTCCTTGCTAAGCTTTGCCTAAAGGCTTGTAGGAGGGGATTGCACCCACAGTGACCTCCAACAGTTGGCACACTTCACCCTCTGAGGAAGAGCTTCCATCTCTGCTCTGTCACTCTACAACTACATTAAGAGAGATTTAAGCTTTGATTCTTGGGCCACCTCTAATTTGGTCTGCAGAACAGAGCCAGTAATTACACAAAGACATCCTGCATCCATGTGTTTATCATAATGTGACACATGAATGCAGTACAGGCAAAAGAGAAGATAAATATTGCCAATTCATAGAATCAGAGAATCAACCAGGTTGGAAAAGACCTCAGAGATCACCAAGTCCAACACCTCATGACAACTAAACCATGGCTCCAAGTGCCACATCCAAGCCTTTTTTTGAACACTCCAGGGAAGGTGACTCCACCACCTCCCTGGGCAGCACATTCCAATAGCCAATTACTCTTTCTGGGAAGAACTTTCTCTTCACCTCCAGCCTAAACTTCCTCTGGCGCAGTTTGAGATTGTGTCCTCTTGTTCTGGTGCTGGCTGCCTGGGAGAATTCACTATGCAGTGTAGCATTCGGAGGAGAAATGCAAACCTTACTGGATTCAAGGAGGTGGACCATCCTCCTGTGTTGCCTGAGCTTGTGGGACAAGATGCTGACAGCATGGTAATAGAGTCCTATAGGCAGAAAGGGCATGGGTCATTCAGCTACTGGGCCTTTTGGACTTGGGAGGACATTCTGCCCCTGTACACTGCACTGGTTAGGCCGCACCTTGAGTCCTGTGTCCAGTTCTGGGCCCCTCAGATGGAAGGATGTTGACTTGCTGGAGCATGTGCAGAGAAGGGCAACAAAGTTGGTGAGGGGCTTGGAACACAGCCCTGTGAGGAGAGGCTGTGGGAGCTGGGGTTGCTTAGCCTGGAGAGGAGGAGACTCAGGGGTGACCTTATTACTCTCTACAACTACCTGAAGGGAGGTTGTAGCCAGATGGGGGTTGGTCTCTTCTCCCAGGCAACCAGCACCAGAACAAGAGGACACAGTCTCAAGCTGCACCAGGGGAGGTTTAGGCTGGATGTTAGGAGGAAGTTTTACACAGAGAGAGTGATTGCCCATTGGAATGGGCTGCCTGAGGAGGTGGTGGAGTCACCATCATTGGAGGTGTTCAGGAAGAGACTTGACAGGGTGCTTGGTTGCATGGTTTAGTTGGTTGGATGGTGTTGGATGATGGGTTGGACGTGATGATCTTGAAGGTCTCTTCCAACCTGGTCTATTCTATTCTATTCTATTCTATTCTATTCTATTCTATTCTATTCTATTCTATTCTATTCTATTGCCTGGCTCCAGGAATAAAAATCACTACTTTTAGAAAGGGGAAGCTAGAGATGTCTCTCTTCCTTGCTAAGTCCATGTATCAAATAGTATGCTGGTGAAGTGCACTGTCCCCATTCTACCTTAATAGGCTGGAACGAGGTCTCCTTGGAAACCCCTCTTCCTGAGATTCCTCTGCCAGCAATACACACTGCATGACAAGGAACTGAAATAGAATC
Organism: Dryobates pubescens; assembly: GCF_014839835.1. NCBI lineage: Eukaryota > Metazoa > Chordata > Aves > Piciformes > Picidae > Dryobates > Dryobates pubescens. The sequence continues at coordinate 1,986,026 of NC_071620.1, forward strand.
CCTCCATATTATGGTCAATGTGGCAGGGGGGAGGGGGAGTCAGGAAAAAACGCCATGACACTCACAACAAGTCCCTCCCAACATGTGAATGGGGGGTACTCTTTTTAGAAAGGAAAATTCTTTTTATTTGATTTTTTTTTCTCCTTTGAAAAAAAAAAAATTTAAGTGTCCTGCAAAGTCAAGATAGGCTCCCAAAGGTCAGCTGGTTTGAGGAGGATTAAGGGCTGGGGATTAGGCTTCAGTCATTGAAGAATGTAAATTAGCAGCAGAGTGACAGCAGCTGACTGGTGAGGAAAGGGGGGAAGGAGGAAGCAGGTCAAAGAGCAAAGCACACACAACTGCAGGCTTTGGCTGGCATAAATTGCAAGGGACAATGGATCTGCTGCTCCCCCCCACCAAAGTCAATGCAGGGCTGCTGCTCAATATGCTTGAAAAGCCTTCTCTGTTTTTAAGCAAATGAAAGCAGAATCACAAACCCCACATTTCTGCTAGCAACAGCATCGATGATGGATAGGTCCTTATTCCACCCTACCTACTCCTAATAGTGCCAGGAGAATAGCAATGCATTGATCTTCCTTCCCAATAATTTCTCTGGCTCTGGCAAACCTCTGCATACAGGAAAAACCTCAAAACAACTCCACAGACTGTTCCTAACCTGACTGCCCTGGGCAGCAGCACCACTGAGGCAGCACAGAATGCAATTCTGTCACCTTCATGTCCACAGCTCTCCCATATGATTTCAAGTGATTAAACAACGCTCTGCCCAAGTAGGAATAGAAAATGAACAGTCATTTTCTCTCATCCTTCCTTTCACTTGCTGTGGTGGGTTGAGACCTCAAATGGTCACACTTGCCTACCTCTGTGACCACAGAGCCTACATTAGAAATATACTGCATAAAGGCTCCACAAGATTATCAAATATTGCTACCTGCCTTCACTTCTGGAGGTATCTGTCAGTATCAGGCTGGACATGAGCCAGCAGTGTGCCCAGGTGGCCAAGAAGGCCAAGGGCATCCTGGCCTGCATCAGCAACAGTGTGGCCAGCAGGAGCAGGGAAGTCCTTCTGCCCTGTGCTCAGCACTGGTTAGGCCACACCTTGAGTCCTGTGTCCAGTTCTGGGCCTCTCAGTTTAGGAAAGATGTTGAGTTGCTGGACGGTGTCCAGAGAAGGGCAACAAAGCTGGGGAGGGATTTGGAGCACAGCCCTGTGAGGAGAGGCTGAGGGAGCTGGGGTTGCTTAGCCTGGGTGCTGGGGCCTGGTCTGTCTTGAAGCATTACCATAAGCAGCTCAGTTAGAATGACAGCAGCAGCTAATTTAGAATGTGTACCATGACAGCTTTGTTCAGAATATGTATTATGATAGCCTTGTAAAAGAACATGAACTGCTGTCCTGATGTGAATCTGGGATTGTGATTCGATCTGTGCCAATGTCAACAGCCAAGCAGATTGATCAAGAGGGCACGTGGACAGCTGGTGAGGATGCAGAGCAGCCGATCATGCTGCAGAACAGTGCCAGTATGCCAGAGAAAAGTAGAGCTGATAGTTCAGAAAGATGAACGACTTATGCATCATATTGGTGTCGCGTCCCTCCTGTTCCCCCACGGATTTTAAAGGCCCTGGCACCTGGAGAAGAGGAGGCTCAGCAGAGACCTTCTTGCTGTCTACAACTCCCTGAAGTTGGGGGTTGGGCTCTTCTCCCAGGCACCCAGCACCAGAAGAAGAGGACGCAGTCTCAAGCTGTGCCAGGGGAGGTTCAGGCTGGGTGTTAGGAAGAAGTTCTTCCTAGAGAGATTGGCCATTGGAATGTGCTGCCCAGGGAGGTGGTGGAGTCACCATCCCTGGAGGTGTTTAGGAGGAGACTCAATGAGGCACTTGGCGCCATGGTTTAGTTGATTAGATAGTGTTGGAATTGATGATCTCTGAGGTCCTCCCCTCCTCTCCCCTTCTCTTCCCCTCCTCTCCTCTCTTCTTCTCTCCTTTCTCCTCTCTTCTCCTCTCTTCTTCTCTCCTTTCTCCTCTCCCCTCCTTTCTCCTCTCCTCTCCTCTCCTTTCTCCTCTCCTCTCCTCTCCTTTCTCCTCTCCTCTCCTCTCCTTTCTCCTCTCCTCTCCTCTCCTTTCTCCTCTCTCCACTCCTCTCCTCTCCTCTCCTCTCCTCTCCTCTCCTCTCCTCTCCTCTCCTCTCCTCTCCTCTCCTCTCCTCTCCTCTCCTCTCCTCTCCTCTCCTCTCCTCTCCTCTCCGAACCTCTCCTCTCCTCTCCGAACCTCTCCTCTCCGAACCTCTCCTCTCCTCTCCGAACCTCTCCGAACCTCTCCTCTCCGAACCTCTCCTCTCCTCTCCTTTCTCCTCTCTCCTCTCCTCTCCTCTCCTCTCCTCTCCTCTCCTCTCCTCTCCTCTCCTCTCCTCTCCTCTCCTCTCCTCTCCTCTCCTCTCCTCTCCTCTCCTCTCCGAACCTCTCCTCTCCGAACCTCTCCTCTCCGAACCTCTCCTCTCCTCTCCGAACCTCTCCTCTCCGAACCTCTCCTCTCCGAACCTCTCCGAACCTCTCCTCTCCTTTCTCCTCTCCTCTCCTCTCCTCTCCTCTCCTCTCCTCTCCTCTCCTCTCCTCTCCTCTCCGAACCTCTCCTCTCCGAACCTCTCCTCTCCGAACCTCTCCGAACCTCTCCGAACCTCTCCTCTCCGAACCTCTCCTCTCCGAACCTCTCCGAACCTCTCCTCTCCTCTCCGAACCTCTCCTCTCCGAACCTCTCCTCTCCGAACCTCTCCGAACCTCTCCTCTCCTCTCCTCTCCTCTCCTCTCCGAACTTCTCCTCTCCTCTCCTCTCCGAACCTCTCCTCTCCTCTCCGAACCTCTCCTCTCCGAACCTCTCCTCTCCGAACCTCTCCGAACCTCTCCTCTCCGAACCTCTCCTCTCCTTTCTCCTCTCCTCTCCTCTCCTCTCCTCTCCTCTCCTCTCCTCTCCTCTCCTCTCCTCTCCTCTCCTCTCCTCTCCTCTCCTCTCCTCTCCTCTCCTCTCCTCTCCTCTCCTTTCCTTTCCTCTCCTTTCCTTTCCTCTCCTCTCCGAACCTCTCCTCTCCGAACCTCTCCGAACCTCTCCTCTCCTTTCTCCTCTCCTCTCCTCTCCTCTCCTCTCCTCTCCTCTCCTCTCCTCTCCTCTCCTCTCCTCTCCTCTCCTCTCCTCTCCTCTCCTCTCCTCTCCTTTCCTTTCCTCTCCTTTCCTTTCCTCTCCTCTCCGAACCTCTCCTCTCCGAACCTCTCCGAACCTCTCCTCTCCTTTCTCCTCTCCTCTCCTCTCCTCTCCTCTCCTCTCCTCTCCTCTCCTCTCCTCTCCGAACCTCTCCTCTCCGAACCTCTCCTCTCCGAACCTCTCCTCTCCTCTCCTCTCCTCTCCTCTCCTCTCCTCTCCTCTCCTCTCCTCTCCTCTCCTCTCCTCTCCTCTCCTCTCCTCTCCTCTCCTCTCCTCTCCGAACCTCTCCTCTCCGAACCTCTCCTCTCCGAACCTCTCCTAACCTCTCCGAACCTCTCCGAACCTCTCCTCTCCGAACCTCTCCTCTCCGAACCTCTCCGAACCTCTCCTCTCCTCTCCGAACCTCTCCTCTCCGAACCTCTCCTCTCCGAACCTCTCCGAACCTCTCCTCTCCGAACCTCTCCTCTCCTTTCTCCTCTCCTCTCCTCTCCTCTCCTCTCCTCTCCTCTCCTCTCCTCTCCTCTCCTCTCCTCTCCTCTCCTCTCCTCTCCTCTCCTCTCCTCTCCTCTCCTTTCCTTTCCTCTCCTCTCCGAACCTCTCCGAACCTCTCCTCTCCTCTCTCCTATCCTCTCCTCTCCGAACCTCTCCTCTCCGAACCTCTCCTCTCCTCTCCTCTCCTCTCCTCTCCTCTCCTCTCCTCTCCTCTCCTCTCCTCTCCTCTCCTCTCCTCTCCTCTCCTCTCCGAACCTCTCCTCTCCGAACCTCTCTTAACATCTCCTCTCCTCTCCGAACCTCTCCTCTCCTTTCTCCTCTCCTCTCCTCTCCTCTCCTCTCCGAACCTCTCCGAACCGAACCTCTCCTCTCCTCTCCTCTCCTCTCCTCTCCTCACCTCTCCTCTCCTCTCCTCTCCGAACCTCTCCTCTCCGAACCTCTCCTCTCCTCTCCTCTCCTCTCCTTTCTCCTCTCCTCTCCTCTCCTCTCCTCTCCTCTCCGAACCTCTCCTCTCCGAACCTCTCCTCTCCTCTCCTCTCCTCTCCTCTCCTCTCCTCTCCTCTCCTCTCCTCTCCTCTCCTCTCCTCTCCTCTCCTCTCCTCTCCTCTCCTTTCCTTTCCTCTCCTCTCCGAACCTCTCCGAACCTCTCCTCTCCTCTCCTTTCTCCTCTCCTCTCCTCTCCTCACCTCTCCTATCCTCTCCTCTCCGAACCTCTCCTCTCCTCTCCTCTCCTCTCCTCTCCTCTCCTCTCCTCTCCTCTCCTCTCCTCTCCTCTCCTCTCCTCTCCTCTCCTCTCCTCTCCTCTCCTCTCCTCTCCTCTCCTCTCCTCTCCGAACCTCTCCTCTCCGAACCTCTCTGAACCTCTCCTCTCCGAACCTCTCCTCTCCTTTCTCCTCTCCTCTCCTCTCCTCTCCTCTCCTCACCTCTCCTCACCTCTCCTCTCCTCTCCTCTCCTCTCCTCTCCTCTCCTCACCTCTCCTCTCCTCTCCTCTCCGAACCTCTCCTCTCCGAACCTCTCCTCTCCTCTCCTCTCCTCTCCTTTCTCCTCTCCTCTCCTCTCCTCTCCTCTCCTCTCCGAACCTCTCCTCTCCGAACCTCTCCTCTCCGAACCTCTCCTCTCCTTTCCGAACCTCTCCTCTCCTCTCCTCTCCTCTCCTCTCCTCTCCTCTCCTCTCCTCTCCTCTCCTCTCCTCTCCTCTCCTCTCCTCTCCGAACCTCTCCTCTCCGAACCTCTCCTCTCCTCTCCTCTCCTCTCCGAACCTCTCCTCTCCGAACCTCTCCTCTCCGAACCTCTCCTCTCCTCTCCGAACCTCTCCTCTCCTCTCCTCTCCTCTCCTCTCCTCTCCTCTCCTCTCCTCTCCTCTCCTCTCCTCTCCTCTCCTCTCCTCTCCGAACCTCTCCTCTCCGAACCTGTCCTCTCCTCTCCGAACCTCTCTCCTCTCCTCTCCTCTCCTCTCCTCTCCTCTCCTCTCCTCTCCTCTCCTCTCCTCTCCTCTCCTCTCCGAACCTCTCCTCTCCTCTCCTCTCCTCTCCTCTCCTCTCCTCTCCTCTCCTCTCCTCTCCTCTCCTCTCCGAACCTCTCCTCTCCTCTCCTCTCCTCTCCTCTCCTCTCCTCTCCTCTCCTCTCCTCTCCTCTCCTCTCCTCTCCTCTCCTCTCCTCTCCTCTCCTCTCCTCTCCTCTCCTCTCCTCTCCTCTCCTCTCCTCTCCTCACCTCTCCTCTCCTCTCCTCTCCTCTCCTCTCCTCTCCTCTCCGAACCTCTCCTCTCCGAACCTCTCCTCTCCTCTCCTCTCCTCTCCTCTCCTCTCCTCTCCTCTCCTCTCCTCTCCTCTCCGAACCTCTCCTCTCCTCTCCGAACCTCTCCTCTCCTCTCCTCTCCGAACCTCTCCGAACCTCTCCTCTCCGAACCTCTCCTCTCCGAACCTCTCCTCTCCTCTCCGAACCTCTCCTCTCCTCGAGTCTCCAAACCTCTCCTCTCCGAACCTCTCCTCTCCGAACCTCTCCTCTCCTTTCTCCTCTCCTCTCCTCTCCTCTCCTCTCCTCTCCTCTCCTCTCCGAACCTCTCCTTTCCTCTCCGAACCTCTCCTCTCCGAACCTCTCCGAACCTCTCCTCTCCGAACCTCTCCTCTCCTCTCCTCTCCGAACCTCTCCTCTCCTCTCCGAACCTCTCCTCTCCGAACCTCTCCTCTCCTCTCCTCTCCTCTCCGAACCTCTCCTCTCCTCTCCGAACCTCTCCTCTCCGAACCTCTCCTCTCCGAACCTCTCCTCTCCTCTCCGAACCTCCCCTCTCCGAACCTCTCCTCTCCTCTCCGAACCTCTCCGAACCTCTCCTCTCCGAACCTCTCCTCTCCTTTCTCCTCTCCTCTCCGAACCTCTCCTCTCCTCTCCTCTCCTCTCCGAACCTCTCCTCTTCTCTCCGAAGCTCTCCGAACCTCTCCTCTCCGAACCTCTCCTCTCCTTTCTCCTCTCCTCTCCTCTCCTCTCCTCTCCTCTCCGAACCTCTCCGAACCTCTCCTCTTCTCTCCGAAGCTCTCCGAACCTCTCCTCTCCGAACCTCTCCTCTCCTTTCTCCTCTCCTCTCCTCTCCTCTCCTCTCCTCTCCTCTCCGAACCTCTCCTCTCCTCTCCTCTCCGAACCTCTCCTCTCCTCTCCTCTCCTCTCCTCTCCTCTCCTCTCCTCTCCTCTCCTCTCCTCTCTGAACCTCTCCTCTCTGAACCTCTCCTCTCCTCTCCGAACCTCTCCTCTCCGAACCTCTCCTCTCCTCTCCGAACCTCTCCTCTCCGAACCTCTCCTCTCCGAACCTCTCCTCTCCTCTCCGAACCTCTCCTCTCCGAACCTCTCCTCTCTGAACCTCTCCTCTCCTCTCCGAACCTCTCCTCTCCGAACCTCTCCTCTCCTCTCCGAACCTCTCCTCTCCGAACCTCTCCTCTCCGAACCTCTCCTCTCCTCTCCGAACCTCTCCTCTCCTCTCCTCTCCTCTCCGAACCTCTCCTCTCCACTCCGAACCTCTCCTCTCCGAACCTCTCCTCTCCGAACCTCTCCTCTCCTCTCTGAACCTCTCCTCTCCTCGAGTCTCCAAACCTCTCCTCTCCGAACCTCTCCTCTCTGAACCTCTCCGAACCTCTCCTCTCTCTTCAGGGATAGCCTTCCCCACTATGTATCACATCTGCTAAAGTAACCACCAAAATTGTTGCTCCCATTGACAAGACTACAATGATGTGGTAATAAAAGAGTTATGACATGTTCTATTAGAAACAGAAATCCCAGATAATTTCTGGAGTCCAACTTTTTCACTGGCGAAAGCAACAGGTTGCATTTTATGGATCAAATTGGCTTGCACTGTTTGCAGTTACAAAAGCTCAATTTGGCTTGAAAACTGAGTAAACATAGTCAGGAAGTGATTGAAGGAGCATGTACTGCCAAGATATAATTTATAGTAACTTTCCCTCACTTTAAACTACAGTTCCATTCTTTGGAATCCATAGTTATTGATATAATAAAATACTAGCCTGCCTATCCAGGAGTGCCTGATGCTATCTAACTCAATCATCACTCTGTATTTCAGTTCATTTTAGAAGCCGAGTCATCTATTGCAAATAAATATGGAGAGAAATAATTCCAAAAACACACACATGCACATATTTATACACATACACACAGAAACTTAATTCCTACAAGTCCCCCAAGACTGTTTTGCCATTTCAACCTAAATTATTTAAGCAGCTACAAGACAATGCTATGTATGGACCAGACAAGCCTTGTATTTGACCATGAAATCTCAGCTCTACTTTGAGTCAGAACACTGCTTTTAGAAGGTAATCCAAACACAGCTCTCAGGGGTAGTAGTAGGAGAATCTTCTTCTGCCACAAAAAGCCCACCCCTCTCAGGCAAGTATTTTTACTTCCTGATAAATGGCACCTCAGAAAACATCCCAAGGTAAGAATGCTATGCAAGTTCATTTGCTGTCTTCCTTTGCCCACACTCCCCTCAGCATACCTAGAAGAACAATTCCTTGAGAACAGGAGTGCCCTGGACTGGGATGGCCCACAACTGAAGTTAGCTAGTAGAGGCAACTGAGGCAGTGGCAGAAGCATTTTAGCAGCAAAGGGCTTGATGAGGACCTAGTGACCCGTCTGTCCCTCCGTGGAAGCTCCTTCCCCTTACGATCTCTGTTGATGGCAATTGCACTTGAGCTACTTCACTGTCTGTACCACCTTTGTCACAGCTTCCACTACTCTGCCCTCCAAGCCTGCCCCTGCATTCCTCTGCGCTACTCTGCACGCTTCACTGCCCCAACCTTCACCCTTTCCCCACCCATGACATGCACACCTGTGTACAGGACTGCATATATACAGGCATGACACAGTGGAATAGAAAGACATCAGTGTTTCCACACTGTTCCCTTGTTTCCTGTTCTCACCTCTATTGACATGGAGCAACATTTTACAACATGCATGAGAGGAGTGACCATCCCCCTTCCTTTCAGCAACCTGCAATGCAAAGTTTGGCTACTAATGATGATGACAAGGAAAATTCACCCTCGAGCACCAATTCCATTGCATGTCCTTGACACGAGTCAGTTGCACAAGCAGCAATCATCAAATATCAGCAATGTTTTTGCCCGCCTTTAAAGCAGATCTGTGCCAGCTAATGGTAACACCACATCACAGAAGTATTAAAACCCCAAATTTCTCTCTTTCTGAGACAAAACCAGATCAAAGCCAACACTATTGTGCTTATGGAGCTCTACCTTGGCACCAACAAAAAAGAGACAGAAACTCAACGCAAAGTGTTCGATCTACAGCCATGAATCCCCTGGAGTCTCTCCTTCTAAAATACCCTCAGGCCACAAAACAAATGATCTGCTGTTTCTCAAGAACTTGTTTTGTATTGTGCTAAAAATGCCAGCAAAACAAATGGCTCATTTGCTGGTGTTTCCCATTAGCACAGCTGAGAAGCTGCAGTGCTTATTATTGCACACCACCTTTACATAGGGATACATTTCACATTGTATACCTTCCTGCAATTGCTTTTGGATAGTTGCAAAAATCCATGCTTTAATAGCCACCATTACTTTACACATTAAAACATGTGAACACATACCCAGTATTTAATGCCATAAAATAAATGTGCAATTGCCTTACAGACAGAATCATAGAATCATAGAATTGTTAGGGTTGGAAGGGACCTCAAAGATCAGCCAGTTCCAACCCCCCTGCCATGGGCAGGGACACCTCACACTACAGCAGGCTGCCCAGAGCCACATCCAGCCTGGACGTAAAAGCCTCCAGGGATAAGGCTTCCACCACCTCCCTGGGCAACCTGTGCCAGGCTCTCACCACCCTCATGGGGAAGAACTTGTTCCCAACATCCAATCTGAATCTACCCATTTCTAGTTTTGTTTTCCATTCCCCCCAGCCCTATCACTCCCTGACACCCTAAAAAGTTCCTCCCTAGCTTTTCTGTAGCCCCCTTCCAATACTGGAAGGCCACAAGAAGATCTCCTCACAGCCTTCTCTTCTGCAGACTGAACAGCCTCAACTCCCTCAGTCTGTCCTCATAGCAGAGCAACTCCAGCCCTCTGCTCATCCTCATGGCCCCTCTCTGATCATGCTCCAGCACCTCCAGATCCTTCCTGTAATAGTTGCTCCAGAACTGGACACAGTAGTCCAGGTGTGGTCGCACCAGAGTGGAGCAGAGGGGAAGAATCACCTCCCTTGACCTGCTGGCTGTCCTTGTCTTGATGCAGCCCAGGCTCTGGTTGGCTCTCTGGGCTCCAAGTGCTCACTGCTGGCTCCTGTTGAGCTTCTCATCCCCCAGCACCCCCAAGGCCTTTTCTTCAGGGCTGCTCTCAAGCCAGTCCCTGCCCAGCCTATATTGGTGTTTTGGATTGCCCCAACCCAGATGTCTTCAAGTTTGAGGGTCTTGGGAGATACTCTAATCTGGAAGAGATTCAGACACCTTTTGATTTTTTCCATTTGTCCAAATTGTTGGAAACTACCTGTTTGAGTTGCACACAGCAAAAATCCCAAAGCTTTCAGTCTTTTAAGGAGGAGGTTGAAAGAAAGAACGTGGAAAATAAACTCTACTGCTTTTTCAGCATGAAGATGTGATGGGTTACACTCATCCTGAAAGTAGGGGGGCTTGGGAGAGCATTGTCCTCCCTCCAGGGGCCTTTCCCCATGGAAAACTGAGCTTAGTCTGTTCCACTCCCCCTCCCTGCCCAGCAAGGCCATATAAAGGAGGACACTGAGGCCATTAGCCCTCTTGGGCCCTGCCTTTGCTTGGACGAGGACTGCTGGTGGCTCCCTGCTTCTCTGCCATGTGGTCAGGCCTGATCCTTCACCCTTGCTACCTCCACACCTCTTCAAAGAGACTGGTTTTGTATTCTTATTTTTTTCTCCCATCCATCCTTGTTCCTTATCCTTTGTGTTATTGTTACATATATATATATATATATATTGTTTAAAGAAAATTCTTTACCTCTACTTCCAAGCTGACTCCAAATTATTTCTTGGTGGATTTGCTCCTTCCCTTTCTTTTTCCTCTCTACTGGGAAAGAGAAGGGGAAAGCAAGGGAGAGATTCTCAGCCTTGCCCCCATCTGAGCTCTTAAGTCCCAGTTAAGGCTCAAACCACCACAGAGCATTTGGATGTAACTATCTGTTTTCAGTATTTGGTTATTCAAGTTAATGATGGCACAGGCAAAGACAGGATGCTTTCCCCCACATAACATTTTTTCCCCCCTGTAAGTGCAAAAGCAAGCAACAAAAATAAGCCATATCTAAATACTAGACTATACAACTGCTAGCCAGAAAAGACTTTGTTTACCTCCCCATATAAAGCATTTAGTGAGAAATGGACAAAAAAAAATCACTGTCACTGTTTACCACAGTCATCTACCTCCATGTGCTCAACCACCAGGTAAAAACAACACTGAAACTAAAGACTTTTGATGCCATTGAACTGATGGGGCCAGAATTTCATCCTTTGCAACTTAGGAAGACAGAAGATAGATCACTTCACTGTTTTTTTGCCTCCCAGACATAAGAGCTGAACTACAAAATTCCTAGCAAAATAACCTAGAGCAGACACTGCCAGGGATGTTCTCCATCACAGCCAGGCAACCCAGCAAACCCATCCACCCATTGTACTACATACCTGAGGAAGCTACAGCAGATAGGCTCCATACAAAACAAGGTTTCCTCTTTCAATTCAAAGATTCACACAAATTAGAGAATGAAGGATAGGATAGGATAGGATAGGATAGGATAGGATAGGATAGGATAGGATAGGATAGGATAGGATAGGATAGGATAGGATTAACCAGGTTGGAAAAGACCTTGAAGATCATCAAGTCCAACCTATCACCCAACACCATCTAATTAGCTAAACCATGGCACCGAGTGCCTCATCCAGGCTCTTCCTAAACACCTCCAGTGATGGTGACTCCACCACCTCCCTGGGCAGCATATCCAAATGGCCAGTCGCTCTCTCTATGAAGAACTTTTCCCTATCAACCAGCCTAAATCTCCCCTGGCACAGCTTGAGACTGTGTCCTTTTGTTCTATCGAAGGTTGCTGGGAGAAGAGACCAACTCCCACCTGGCTACAACCTCCCTTCAGGTAGTTGTAGAGAGCAAGAAGGTCTCCCCTGAGCCTCCTCTTCTCGAGGCTAAGCAACCCCAGCTCCTTCAGCCTCTCCTCACAGGGCTGTGCTCCAGACCCCTCCCCAGCTTTGTTGCCCTTCTCTGGACACCTTCCAGCAGCTCAACAGCTTTCCTAAACTGAGGGGCCCAGAACTGGACACAGGACTCAAAGTGTGACCTAACCAGTGCTAAGCACAGGGCAGAATGACCTCCCTGCTCCTGCTGGCCACACTGTTCCTGATGCAGGCCAGGATGCCATTGGCCTTCTTGGCCACCTGAGCACACTGCAGGCTCATGTTCAGCCTACTATCAACCAGCACTCCCAGGTCCCTCTCTGCCTGGCTGCTCTCAGCCACTCTGACCCCAGCCTGTAGTACTCCATGGGGTTGTTGTGGCCGATGTGTAGAACCCAGCACTTAGATGTGTTCAGTCTCATGCCCTTGGCCTCTGCCCATCCGTCCAGCCTGTCAAGGTCCCTCTGCAGAGCTCTCCTACCCTCCAACAGATCAACTCCTGCCCCCAGCTTGGTGTCATATGCAAATCTACTGATGATGGACTCAATCCCCTCATCCAGATCATCAATGAAGATATTGAATAGGCTGGGGCCCAGCACTGACACCACTGGTGCCTGGCTGCCAGCTGGCTGTGGCACCATTCACCACCACTCTCTGGGCTCAGCCTCCAGCCAGTTCCTAATCCAGCTCAGAGTGCTGCTGTCCAAGCCAGGGGCTGCCACCTTGGCCAGGAGTTTGCTGTGGGGGACCTCCCAATGGTGAATGGTGGCTTCACAAGGTTTTAGTGGTGGAAATAGCTGACATTTCACAGTCTCATAGGAACTGTTTAGATGTCAGCCGAGGCATGAAGAAGACACTGTATTTGCCAATGTAATTGAGAAACTGATTGTGCCATTTAATGTGGCTTATTTATGGTATTTATAATTTCTCAAGAGCAATGAGACATCTCCTTTGTAAACCAGGATAAAACAGGTATAGTGCTAAGTGGAACTACTGTACATTCAATTCAGCAAGGAAACAAAGGTTCTCTCTTTTTCATGACTTAATCAAGAACCCTTTCAATAGGACTTTTGAAGGGGAGAGATGGCAGCCTGCCTCCCAAGTGATCACAGCAGCCTCTAAATCAAGTGTCTGACTGTTTCAAATCCTGAGGAGACATTGTCATTCCTGTTTGCAAGAGGGGAGGGACACCCCTCCTTCCTTGAGATCAATGAAGCAAACACAGAATACTCCTCCTGCTCTATGAAGGATGACTGATGACTACTTAGCAGCTGAAATGTGTGACATTTGATTTCACTCACTGATAAGATTGTGCATGCCCAAACATCTTCTAGTTAATGTTTCCAGGGCCCCTGCATAGCTGTTCTTCCTGAGCCTTTACACAAAGCTCAGTTGTTCCATGATTAATGAATTTCTTGACAACAGGAGAGAGTTTTGGAAAAGAATTTTGTTGCTGTGTTCCTTGATATTCTGATAACAACACACAACAGCCACCCAGGCTCCCCAGGAACAACAGCAGGAGATGCCCTGCGCTTCCCAAACATCACTTAGTGCAGAAAAGGAAATGAAACTAAATGCAAAAGGACTTTTTTCCTTAAGGCTTAAAAATACATAATTGAGGTCCGATTTCCAGAAACCCTCATGCATGGATTGATTAAAAATAGGTTCCAGAACCTTAAAAAGCATATTGAATCAGGATTATAGGCTTCAACAGACCTGAAAGACCTTTTATAGCTTCATTATTTTGATATTTCACAGTTTGAAATGATGCAATCAGCATGCTTTGAAACTATGCTTTGTGGAATAGAATTAACCAGGTTGGAAAAGACCTTCCAGATCATCAGGTCCTAGCTATCACCCAGCACCATCTGATCAACTAAACCATGGCACCAAGTGCCGCATCCAGGCTCTTCCTAAACACCTCCAGGGATGGTGACTCCACCACCTCCCTGGGCAGCACTTTCCAGTGGCCAACCTCTCTATTTATGAAGAATTTCTTCCTAACATCCAGCCAAAACCTCCCGTGGGACAGCTTGAGACTGTGTCCTCTTGTTCTGGTGTTGGTTGCCTGGGAGAAGAGACCAACCCCCACCTGGCTACAACTTCCCTTCAGGCAATTGTAGAGAGCAAGAAGGTCTCCCCTGAGCCTCCTCTTCTCCAGGCTAAGCAACCCCAGTTCCCTCAGCCTCTCCTCACAGGGCTTGTGCTCAAGGTCTCTCACCAGCCCCATAGGTATGCTTCTATTTATAGATTCTGAAGAATAGAATGGAATGGAATGGAATGGAATGGAATGGAATGGAATGGAATGGAATGGAATGGAATGGAATGGAATGGAATAGAATAGAATAGAATAGAATAGAATAGAATAGAATAGAATAGAATAGAATAGAATAGAATAGAATAGAATAGAATAGGTTGGAAGAGAGCTTCAAGATCATCGTGTCCAACCTATCATCCAACACCATCCAACCAACTAAACCATGCAACCAAGCATCCTGTCAAGTCTCTTCCTGAACACCTCCAATGATGGTGACTCCACCACCTCCCTGGGCAGCACATCCCAATGGGCAATCACTCTCTCTGTGTAAAACTTCCTCCTAACCTCCAGCCTAAACCTCCCCTGGCACAGCCTGAGACTGTGTCCTCTTGTTCTGGTGCTGGTTGCCTGGGAGAAGACACCAACCTCTGCCTGTCTACAACCCCCCTTCAGGTAGCTGTAGAGAGCAATAAGGTCACCCCTGCATCTCCTCTTCTGCAGGCTAAGCAACCCCAGCTCCCTCAGCCTCTCCTCATAGGGCTTGTGTTCAAAGCCCCTCACCAACTTTGTTTGCCTTCTCTGGACACGCTCCAGCAAGTCAATACCTGCTTTATATCACATCTAGTCATATCAGAGGTCCTATGAAATACTTTTTTAATATCAAGTAAATTGCACAGCACTATCACATGTATTACAGTGCTCATACTCAGTTCTTCTGCTTTTAAGTTGGATATTGAACTAAATTTTTAAAGTAGCTTTATTTTAAAATTTCTTACAATACCAGAATCATGAAATGCAAGAACACTTTTTGGGCTTGCTAAGTGCCAGATCCAGCTGGATCCTGCCCTGGACACTGTTGGGAGTTTTAGCGCTACGCACAAAACTCACACCCCCTGATATAAGCAACAGCCAGGCAAGCCCGAAATCTGTCAGAAAATGCACTCAAAGGGAGGTGAAAACTGTACTCCAACAAGCTTTCAGTTACATTTGCATACATTTTTTCATTTATCTTAGGGTCAAGTGCTTTATATAGAATCATAGAATTGTCAGGGTTGGAAGGGACCTCAAGGATCAGCCAGTTCCAACCCCCCTGCCATGGGCAGGGACACCTCACACTACAGCAGGTTGCTCACAGCCACATCCAGCCTGGCTGCAAACACCTCCAGGGATGAGGCTTCCACCACCTCCCAGTTCCAGTCTCTCACCACCCTCCTGCGGAAGAACTTCTTCCTAACATCCAATCTGAATCTACCCATTTCTAGTTTTGTTCCATTCTCCCCAGTCCTATCACTCCCTGACACCCTCAAAAAGTCCCTCCCCAGCTTTCTTGTAGCCCCCTTCAGATCCTGGAAGGCCACAATTAGGTCTCCTCGGAGCCTTCTCTTCTCCAGTCTGAACAGCCCCAACTCCCTCAGTCTGTCCTCACAGGAGAGGAGCTCCAGCCCTCTGCCCATCCTCGTGGCCCTTCTCTGGACATTCTTCACCCAGAAATAACTACTTAAAGTGGCAACAGAAAACTGCCATATTCTTTTCTGTATGATGTACATTAGGAAGTGTGGAAAGGAAAATTATGTTCTGAAACTGTTAGACAAGCTTCATTTAGCATTAAATTCATATGCAGACAACTGTTTGTCCGCATTGCTTTCCTTTCCCTCTCATTGTTCTAACTTAATCAACTCCAGTTAAATTCACTGCGATTAATATTGAAACAGCATTTCCATGAAAACTAATGATCACCTGGAAGTCAAGAGAACCTAACCACAGCATCAACAAGGTTGGAAAAGATCTCAGAGATCATCAAGTCCAACATAATACCTAACACTTCCTGACAACTAAACCATGGCTCCAAGTGCCACATCCAATCCCCTCTTGAACACCTCCAGGGACGGTGACTCCACCACCTCCCTGGGCAGCACATTCCAATGGCCAATTACCCTTTCTGGGAAGAACTTTCTCCTCACCTTTAACTTAACTTAACTTCCCCTGGCACAGCTTGAGACTCTGTCCTCTTGTTCTGGTGCTGGAGAAGAGACCAACCACCACCTGGCTACAACCTCCCTTCATGGAGTTGTAGACAGCAAGAAGGTCTTCCCTGAGCCTCCTCTTCTCCAGGCTAAGCAACCCCAGCTCCCTCAGCCTCTCCTCACAGGCCTGTGCTCCAGACCTCTCCCCAGCCTTGCTGCCCTTCTCTGGACATGTTCTATATGTGTTCACTGAAAGCACTGAGCACTTTGTGTCCAGAAATACCTACTAGACTTTACATAACCTACATATGTGAAGAGTCATGATGGGAGGTATGGGAGGCATAGGATGGGTGAAGAGGGGTTTAGCACTCACTGCTAAAGATGTGTGAATGCCCAGGTTAACCTGTGGAATACACAAATTCAGAGAAATACAAATGCTCCCCAGAATCAGCTAAGGTGAACAAAAGGTGAAGAAACCAGAGAAGATTTGTGGAAAACTGACTAATTTCCTCTGAGTACACAGTCCACCCACATGGCAAGCTCACAGGGAAACCCAGCTTGCATCACTAGGACTCTCAAACAAGCCTTGAGGAGACAACTGTTTCTTCACTGTGTGGCTGTGAGGTGACCAGACTGGTTAGGAGCTCAAATCCTTCTTTATCCAAGCATTTCCAAATTCAAGGACTTTTTCTCTGACACAGGAAACTTCTTCAACTACCATTTTTTTATCTTCCCTCTCTACTTCTACTGTCCAGAAAAACCTTGCTTCTTGGCATTTTGTCAATTCTTGATGCTGGGCTGTGAAAGCTGCAGAGAGACATTGTGAGCTGGGGAAATTTGCAATTTTGCTGCCTGGCAGAATTCTCAAATGCTGTTCTTCCTCTTCAAATAAATGGCTATTTAAAACAAAGCCCCAAATATGCTAAACAGCTCCAAACCATTACAGCTACCTCTTGTAGATGAAAACCATCATAGGTTGTCACCCTCCATTCGGCTCCATTAGTAAAGGAGGGGAGGTGCATTTTCCTATTGATTTCACTTACATCTCTTGTCAGAAATGGCATGTGCCATCCTTAATCCCACGTTAGGATCACGTTGGCAGTGTACTCTAGTTCTCACTGATCTTTTCATCTTTTCCTGACCTTTTTCTCCAAGAAGTTTCCTTCCAGTCTTGCACCTTTCCCAAGTCCCTCTCCTTATGCAGTACAACCAATCTCAAATCCAAGCTTTTCATTCAGTTCACTTTCTTATGATGCACATCACTTGTCTATCATATTGGCAACTTCCCCACAGGATTCAAAATTCTGTTGATTTCAGGTCTCTCCATAATAAACACATTCAGACATATCTTTACTTACATGGGTCAGGTACTACCACATCCTCCTCAGCTCAACCAAGTATCTTTTTAGCTATTCAAGAAATACTTTCCTTTAAACTAAATTCTAACACCTTCAGAGCTCTCCCACTACAGCTTGGTTCCTCATCAGATCTGTCCTATGTCTCTTGAATCCTTTTAAGTTTTTTGATCTGGCTTACATCTAGTCTGTTTGTCAATAATTAGACCAATATTGAGCTGTGACCCCAAATCACGGTTTCCTATCCCCTCTTCTCATATTTTGCTCCTACTTATCATAGTATCATGATATCAGTCAGGGTTGGAAGGGACCACAAGGATCATCTAGTTCCAGCCCCGCTGCCATGGGCAGGGACACCCCACACTAGATCAGCCTGGCCAGAGCCTCATCCAGCCTGGGCTTAAACACCTCCATGGACTGCGCCACAACCACCTCCCTGGACAGCGCCCCAACCACCTCCCTGGACAACCCATTCCAGGGATCCACCACTCTCATGGTGAAGAACCTCCTCACATCCAGCCTGAATCTCCCCACCTCCAGCTTCATTCCATTACTTGTCCCAGCTGTGCCACTGTCTAAAGAGCAGCAAGTTTTCATCTCAGAGTCTGTTTTCTTCTTTGCTGGCAGGTTCCAACCATTAACTGTCATTACATCTGGTCCTGCTGGTTGTGCAGTCTGACAGACTGAAGAAGCAGATGAAGGCTTTCAAACCACAAAGAGACCCTAAGAAGCAAATGGTTAATTGCACTTTACAGATGAAGTCTCAACATTCTCCTTTGCAGAAACACCAAATTATTCTCCACACAAAAAAAAATAATAAGAGAAAAGAAAAAATATAGGAATGGACAGCCATTATTTGTTCACCTGAAATATTTGTTTCAAGGAGAAAAGTGCTCGTCTCAGCTCCCGTCCGTTGGAATTGTAAAGCTTTTCTGGAACAAAACAAAACAAACAGAAACAGACAATAGTCAGTTCAGAATAAATAAAACTGACAACATGGCAAAAAAAAGTGGTACAGATTTCAAAAGGGTTGGAGTGGAAGAGTCAGAGCCCCCATGACCCATTAGGCAAGCTTCTGTTACAGAAGCAGCTTTGGTTTTCATACACCCAGGACTCATTCAATTTACAAGCACAAGTAAAAGCAGGATTTAGCCGCCCATAAGTTCAGATGGCATCTCCCAGGGAAATTCACAATAGCTTCCACACAGCCAGTGAGAACCAGCGCTCTAAGGAGTGTTTGCAAAGTGCCTAGGTGCCTAAATCACCTTCATGCCTTTTTGCATGAAGGTAAATCACAGTATCACAGTATCACCAAGGTTGGAAGAGACCTCGAGGATCATCGAGTCCAACCTGTCACCACAGACCTCATGACTAGACCATGGCACCAAGTGCCACATCCAATCTCCTCTTGAACACCTCCAGGGACGGTGACTCCACCACCTCCCTGGGCAGCACATTCCAATGACCAATGACTCTCTCTGTGAAGAGCTTTCTCGTCACCTTGAGCCTAAACCTCCCCTGGCACAGCTTGAGACTGTGTCCCCTTCTTCTGGTGCTGGTTGCCTGGGAGAAGAGACCAACCCCCACTTGGCTACAACCACCTTTCAGGGAGTTGTAGAGGGCAATGAGGTCACCCCTGAGCCTCCTCTTCTCCAGGCTAAACAATCCCAGCTCCCTCAGCCTCTCCTCACAGGGCTGTGCTCAAGGCCTCTCCCCAGCCTTGTTGCCCTTCTCTGGACACCTTCAAGTGTCTCAATGTCCTTCCTAAACTGAGGGGCCCAGAACTGGACACAGGGCTCACGGTGTGGCCTAACCAATGCAGAGTCCAGGGGCACAATGACTTCCCTGCTCCTGCTGGCCACACTGTTCCTAATGCAGCCCAGGATGCCATTGGGCCTCTTGGCCACCTGGGCACACTGCTGGCTCATGTTTAGGCGGCTGTCAATCAGCACCCCCAGGTCCCTCTCTGTTTGGCAGCTCTCAGCCACTCTGACCCCAGCCTGTAGCACTGCATGGGGTTGCCATGGCCAAAGTGCAGCACCTGGCACCTGGACTTGTTGAATGCTATCCTGTTGGACTCTGCCCACCTGTCCAGTTGGTCGAGGTCCCTCTGCAGAGCCTTTCCACCCTCTAACTGACCAACATCTGCTCCTAACTTGGAGTCATATGCAAACTTGCTGATGACTGACTCCATCCCCTCATCCAGATCATCAATGAAGATGTTAAAGAGGATGGGGCCCAGTACTGGTCCCTGGGGGACACCACTGGTGCCTGGCTGCCAGCTGGCTGTGGCACCATTCACCACCACTCTCTGGGCTCAGCCTCCAGCCAGTTCCTAACCCAGCACAGAGTGTTGCTGTCCAAGCCATAAGCTGATAGCTTAGCCAGCAGTTTGGTGTGGGGGACGGTGTCAAAGGCTTTGCTGAAGTCCAGGTAGACTACATCCACAGGCCTCCCCACGTCCACCAGGCAGTCACCTGATCATAGAAGGAGATCAGGTTAGAGAGGCAGGACCTCCCCTTCCAAAATCCATATTGGCTGGAATCTAAGGTTTATTCAAAGTAACAGATCACTCTCAAAAAGATTCACTCTTAGCTTTTGTTATCAAAGCTAGGGCCACTGAACCCCACCTCTGACTGCATTCCCTCTAGACATTTTCTCATGTTCTCATCTTTCTGTTGTTAAATCCTTTCTGCAAGAGCAAAGAACATTAATACCAGAAATAGTCAGACAGTCTGTACTATGCATAATTCAAAACAGTGTTTTATTCTCATGAAAACTGATCTTGATCTTTTTATAAATGAAGCTGAAGCCTTCTTTTCACCATCCAGTACTGAAATATATTACTTCATTTATTTGCCTACTAATGCATACACATAGGAAAGAAAGAAGATGAAAGCAACTCCTCTGCTGTCATTTTGAACCCTGACACAATGTTTGTGCCTTTAGAAGAAGTCTTGGGCTGTACATCCCAAGTTTATTATTTCAGATTTGGATGTGATTTGAGCATGCCTGGATGGAGCTGGAAGTATACTCTTCAGGTCTTCCTGGCCTTCCGCATTTGTCATATCTAATAAAGACTCCTTGGAGCACTTTCACACTACTCATTTATGTGTTTTTTTTTAATATTAATACAGTCTGAGAATAATTACAAAGAGAACTTCAATCTTCACTGTCAACTCTCATGACGTACTTTGCCTTACCCACAGAGCAGTGTGCCCAGGTGGCCAAGAAGGCCAATGGCATCCTGGCCTGCATCAAGAATGGTGTGGCCAGCAGGAGCAGGGAGGTCATTCTGCCCTGTGCTCAGCACTGGTTAGGCCACACCTCGAGTACTGTGTCCAGTTCTGGGCCCCTTACTTTAAGAAGGACATTGAGACACTTGAAGGTGTCCAGAGAAGGGCAACAAAGCTGGGGAGGGGTCTGCAGCACAGCCCTGTGAGGAGAGGCTGAGGGAGCTGGGGTTGCTTAGCCTGGAGAAGAGGAGGCTCAGAGGAGACCTTATTCTTCTCTACAGCTCCCTGAAGGGAGGTTGTAGCCAGGAGGGGGTTGCTCTCTTCTCCCAGGCAACCAGCACCAGAACAAGAGGACACAGTTTCAAGCTGTGCCAGGGGAAGTTTAGGCTGCAGGTGAGGAGAAAGTTCTTCACAGAGTTGTTAGCCACTGGAATGTGCTGCCCAGGGAAGTGGTGGAGTCACCATCCCTGGAGGTGTTCAAGAGGGGACTGGATGTGGCACTTGGTGTCATGGTTTAGTAGTCATGTGGTGTTGGGTGACAAGTTGGACTTGATGATCTTTGAGGTCTTCTCCAACCTTCTTAATTCTATGATTCTATGATCATCATGAAAGGACAGTGAACAGAGGTTATGATATCAGACCTGGAATATCTGTGGTGTGGGACTATC
Source organism: Dryobates pubescens (assembly GCF_014839835.1). Taxonomy (NCBI): domain Eukaryota; kingdom Metazoa; phylum Chordata; class Aves; order Piciformes; family Picidae; genus Dryobates; species Dryobates pubescens. The sequence goes on from NC_071620.1 coordinate 2,006,844, forward strand.
ATTATGAAAAAACTAATTATCACAGTATCACTAAGGTTGGAAGAGACCTCGAGGACCCTCGAGTCCAACTGTGATGATCCTTCCGCAGCCCCAAAGCATTATTTCTTACTTTTATTTCTCTTTTAATTACGACTTTACCCTACAACATTAAATTAAATCTTATTTCCCTCTCTCGGGAAGTTACCAAAAAAGGCCTGGCACTTGAAGATTCAAAGCATTTTTAGCTCAGTCACTTCAGTCAAAGACGGCAATTTTTAATTGTAGAAAAAAAAATATGTCTTATTCCCTGTATCATCTTTCTCATTCCCTACACTCATCTTCAAGCAAAGGAAACATCACACTGGGAAGCTTACACTTTTTTGGGTAATCTTCGAAAGTAGTTTTGCTGATCTCTAATTGCCTCTGATTTCAAAGGCAGAATGTGTAGGATTGCCAAAACTATTGTTGTTATACATTGACTCCTTCCTCGCACTGTTTATATATTCCTGACCAAACACTGGAGGAGCAGACTTCACTTTGAGTCATAAACTTAGAGGCATACTTTAATTACTCTCACTTAAAAATGCACTGGCATGTGAAACTACATTTCTTGGCAGGATAAAGAGTGATTTTGTAAGGAAAACTTAAAGAATAATCAAGGTTTTTTAAGACCCAGCCTGTCAACTTTACAATGCCATATTACACAAAATATCCCCCTTTGAAAGATACCCCCATCTGGCATTTGTTACTATTAATTTCCTTCTATTCATAATTCACCAACATCACTGCAAGCAGAATCTCTCTGAACAAGGCAGTATATTATCATCTTAATTAAGAGAGGCACCAATTCTTAAAGTACTGGCAACTTTCTACATAAATATCAATGTCCTAACAAATGCCATCTGTTAGTCTTGGTCTTAAAGACCAATCATCGTCTCAGCCTGGGGTGATGTCCTAACAAACCATTGTCATGACACAAAACTCTGGCTGCCTTCATTGGTGTGTGCAGATTTTTGGTCTGTCTCAGAGGAACAATGACAGGCATTTGTCTTCCTGGGCTTTTTCACAGAGCATAACATCATCCTTGGCAATCAGTACAAACAACGCTCTCCCTGCCTGCTGACCGCAGCTCAAAGAGGAGTCTGTCGGTAGAGCTGAAGACTCAGTAATTACTGAAAGTATCGAGTTTGGCAATGGCAGTGGCAACAAGACAACAACACACATGGCAAACACTTGAGCTGGTCTGACAGCCCTTGTGAGGAGTAACAGTCCAGGTAAGTCATCTCATCTCTGACATCTGCTACCAGGATGCCGCAATCTACCTAGGCAAAACGTGCATTCACAGTATCACAGTATCACAGTATCACTAAGGCTGGAAGAGACCCCGAGGATCATCGAGTCCAACCTGTCACCACAGACCTCATGACTACACCATGGCACCAAGTGCCACATCCAATCCCCTCTTGAACACCTCCAGGGATGGTGACTCCACCACCTCCCTGGGCAGCACATCCCAATGACGAACGACTCGCTCGGTGAAGAACTTTCTCCTCACCTCAAGTCTAAACCTCCCCTGGCACAGCTTGAGACTGTGTCCCCTTGTTCTGGTGCTGGTTGCTAGAGAGAAGAGACCAACCCCTTCCTGGCTACATCCACCTTTCAGGTAGTTGTAAAGGGCAGTGAGGCCACCCCTGAGCCTCCTCTTCTCCAGGCTAAACAATCCCAGCTCCCTCAGCCTCTCCTCATAGGGCTTGTGCTCAAGGCCTCTCACCAGCCTTGTGAGCCTTGTCCCTCCAAAGGTGAAGCTCATCTTGGTGAATGAGCTCAGCAGGACAAGCTCCTAACCTTCTTTGTCTGATACTCTTACACACGGGCACTACAATGACCAGCTAGGTAAATCTTGGCACCCACTTCTTACTAGTGCTGGCCACCATCAGAAACATTCATGGAGCAAGACAAGGAACAAAGTGAGACAATCACTCCCTGGAGTCATGCTACATCAGAAGTAGTTTGGTTTAGAAATTTGCAGTCCAGGGCAAACCTCACCTCACACAATTGTGCAAGCCAAGATAATGAATAGAATAGAATAGAATAGAATAGAATAGAATAGAATAGAATAGAATAGAATAGAATGGAATAGAATAGAATAGAATAGAATAGAATAGAATAGACCAGGTTGGAAGAGACCTTCGAGATCATCACGTCCAACCCATCACCCAACACCATCTAATCAATTAAACCATGGCACCAAGTACCCCATCAAGTCTTCTCCTAAACTCCACCACCTCCCTGGGCAGCACATCCCAATGGGCATTCACACTCTCTATGAAGAATTTCTTCCTTAACATCCAGCCTAAACCTACCCTGGCACAGCTTGAGACTGTGTCCTCTTGTTCTGGTGCTGGTTGCCTGGGAGAACAGACCAGCCCCCGCCTGGCTACAACCTCAGGCAGTTGTAGAGAGCAAGAAGGTCTCCCCTGAGCCTCCTCTTCTCCAGGCTAAGCAACCCCAGCTCCCTCAGCCTCCCCTCATAGGGCTGTGCTCCAGACCCCTCCCCAGCTTTGTTGCCCTTCTCTGCATATGTTCCAGCAGCTCAACATCTTTCCTAAACTGAGGGGCCCAGATCTGGACACAGGACTCCAGGCACAGGTCACTTTTTAAAAGCTTGCATCTTTATTGTATTTCTGTGTGCTGTTTCTCAGAAATGATACATTCATAAACCAGATTTACAGCTCTGGGACACTTGGCAAAATGCTCTGAAGGCCCTACAGGATTCCCAGTTGTCAGCAGTAACTTTAACACTACAAGTCTCTGGCAGTGAAACACATCTCCCATCCTTCCCAGGTCAGGTACAGGCTGGACACACAGCACACTCATAGAATTCAAGGTTAGAGCAGACAAAACAGGTCAGGGATTTTGACATAGCTGTCTGTATCTACCTATTAATGACTGCATTTCTACCAGTGATGTCAGAAGTGAGAAGTGATGCCACTGGAGTTCTTTTTTACTACTTTTTATCACAAGAAGCTGCATCATTGGCTGTGAAACAGGCTTAGGGCAAATACCTACACAATAGAAAATTCTCCTGGTGGATCCCTCTGATGTCAACTAACGCTAGAGGGCACTGCTTATTGTTCTGTGTTCTGAAAGACAAGGCACTCTTCCCCTTCGTGGGCTTCCCACTGACTGAGCAAGAGGATCTGGGACACTGAGTTGGTATTTCAATAACCTTGAACCCATGCTTTTTACCTGCAGACTGCAGGCCATCCTGAGAAATTAAAAAGCACTGTCAACCTCAAACATTCAAACTCAGAGTCAACTCCTTTGAAACTATGAGATCGAAAACCAGGTGCTGGTATGGGCTTGAGTTTTATTTGCCTTTCTGTAACAAGCAACAGTCACATTTGCTAAATTACCCTTCAAGAGGGGATTGGACGTGGCACTTGGTGCCCTGGTCTGGTCATGAGGTCTGTGGTGACAGGTTGGACTCGATGATCCTTGAGGTCTCTTCCAACCTTAGTGACACTGTGAAATCGTAACAGCTAGGTGTACATCCCTGAAAGACAAAGAGATTCCCATAGCCCACAACTTCTTTCTACAGGCAGAGGATGAGATAGGCTCATCACACAGACAGACACATGTGAGAGGTAACAATGTACAAGTGCCTCTTTTCTTGCACTGGCAGCACTTTGGTCAAGAGAAAAGTCTAAAAGAAAAACATTATTCATGGCTCTGGGCTTTTGTTTGCTTGTGCTTCCCCTAGCACGGAAAGGAAAACAACTCCTTCTAGGTAAAAAAGGCATTTCTATATGTGAATTTGGTAAAAAACATGGCAGGTGGGGGAAAGGATTTGTTTTGCAAGCAGCATCTTTTCAGAAAGCAAGAGAAGCCTTTAAAGAACTTCATTTTATTGGACCACTGGCACCCTTCAAAGGGGATTGTCTATTTTCAAAGGTGACCATTAGAGGTTCTCCTCCCCCTCTACTCTGCCCTAGTGAGGCCACACCTGGAAGTATTATATCCAGTACCAGGCTCCTCAGCTCAAGAGGGACAGGTAACTATTGAGAGGGTCCAATGGGGGGCCAAGGAGAGGCTGAGAGACCTCAGGCTCCTTAGCCTGAAACAAGATGACCGAGAGGGGATCCTATCAATGTATATAAATACCTAAAGGCTGGAGGTCATGAGGATGAGGCTGGGCTCTTCTCCATGGTAGCAAGTGATAGAACAAGGGTCAACAGGTACAAACTAAACCACAGGAGGTTTCATTTGAACTGCAAGAAAAACTTTTAAACTTTGAGGGTGATGAAGGCCTGGAACAGGCTGCTCAGAGAGGTTGCAGAGTATCCTTATCCAGAGACTTTCAAACCCAATGTGGACATGTTCCTGTGGTACCTGATCTAGGTGTACTTGTGTTAGCAGTCAGGGTCCCTGCCAGCCCCTACTATTTTGTGATTATCATTTGGTACTCAACTCCTGCAACTACATGGGAAAAGGGACTATTCAGAGAAAAGAGTAATTGGCCTTTATACTCTTAAGCCAAGTATTCACTTTTCTTCTACTTTCTATGGAAAAATCCACGGTTTCCATCCCCAGTAATAAAGGAAAAAGAACTACCTGACCTCTAACAGACAGAGTACCATCCTCTTCCCTTCCTCTTCCACCACATCCATTGAATTAGTCCCTGGGATATAGTAATCTATGTAAAATCAGTATTTTGAGTTGGCAGAGGCTCAGGGACATCTGTCTGAGCATGAATGGGAGTTGCTCTGTTTCACTTGCTGCTGCCTGAATGACCTCCACGTCTCCCATCCATGCCTTCCTTAACTGCAATTTCAAGATGAAGCTCCCTTCCTTACAGAAACATAAAAGGCAGATTAAGTCCATATTTGATTACATTAGCAGGGTACATGGTGCAGAGCTAATTAAGTAACATTTTCAAACATTTCCTGCCATTCATTTCTACCGTCCCTGCATGGGACAGAAGTAGCAATATTCTCTGGCTTCCACGAGCTACTTGCAAACTGGCTAGTACTTAGAAAATAAAGACTTAATTCTTGTCCCTGCAACAATGAAAAAAACATTATTTTATGTGCTCACTAGGAGGAAGCAGAAGTGATAGAAGCAACAGTACCAGTCTGCAAGAGACTAAATCTTGTCTCTCTTCATGTGAATCACCTTTGCTCCTTGCCCAGACAATAGCTGAAGTGTACTGGGCAGACACCACTGTATAACCACTCTCTGGAATTGCATAGAGAAGATCATCTCTACCCATCAGCTACCCTGGAAAGGGAGGATGGTGAAAGGACATCGGATTCACCACCTGGACACATGCCTAAAAAGCTGTATAAAAGACCTGAGCAATGCTGGCTCAGAAGAAGGGAAACACCTGGGCAATGCCTGCTCTGAACAAAAACGAAGAAAACACCAGGAGAGAAAAGGACAGAGACAGGAGAAAAGACATCACCATGCAGCCTGGGAGCAGCAGACCAGGAGGAACCCTCTCTGTGTGTCCTAAGTTCCACCTCCTGCAACTCATGGAGCTGAAGAGGCTGCTCAGAGAAGGACTTGGACATGGACTTTGAGATCTCTCCCTCCCCTCCTCCAGTGCAGGACAGAACAGCCAACAAGGCAGCAGCCTTCCTCCACAGACCCAAACTGTCTTGGGGGTGAGGGGTGTGGTAATCTAATTCCTTTCCACTTCTCTCTCCCTCTCTCTCTATTTTTTCCCTCTCTCTCTCCCTTATTCTGTTCTGTCCACTTTATTCTGTAAATGAATAGCCTCAAGGGCTGTTAATACTTTGGCCTCGTTCATGCCTCTAATTTCACAACACAGGAATAGAATAGAATAGAATAGAATAGAATAGAATAGAATAGAATAGTGAGGACAGCACAGCCAACAAGGCAGCAGCCTTCCTCCACAGACTCAAACTGCCTTGGGGGATGGGGGGTGGTAATATAATTCCTTTCCTCTTCTCTCTCCCTCTTCTCTCTCTTTCTCTCTCTTCTCTGTCTCTCCCCTTCTGATCTTTCCACTTTATTCTGTTAATGAATAGCCTTATGGCTGTTGATATTTTGGCCTTGCTTGTGCCTCTAATTTCATAACACAGGAATGTTCACAAGATCTGAGGCTCTTTCCCTCTCTGGACTGTGACACAGTCTTAGAATTTCTGTGAATTGCCTGGGCTCCCAGTACCAGAGGGTGAGGAAAAGTGAAAACAAACAAACACCAACAGAGCCAAGCAAATACCAAACACCACCACCCCCAAACAAAAACAAACCAACAAAAAAACACCACAGAAAAACCCCAACAAAAAAACCAACCAACCAAAAATAAAAAATGTTGAAACCAATTAATAAAACCTCTCTTTCTGTCAGTGTGAACTACCACACTGCCATATTGATAGCTACACTGTTCTGCTTTTCAATGGGTATTATTCTATCTGAATGAGTTTACACAATTATAACAGTGTGTGAAAGGGTGAGCAGCAGGGTGGGAAGGCATGCACACGTGTCCCATTTAGAATAGAATAGAATAGAATGGAATGGAATGGAATGGAATGGAATGGAATGGAATGGAATGGAATGGAATGGAATAGAATAGAATAGAATAGAATAGAATAGAATAGAATAGACCAGGTTGGAAGAGACCTTCAAGATCATTGTGTCCAACCTATCATCCAACACCACCCAATCAACTAAACCATGGCAGCAAGCACCCTATCCTGAACACCTCCAGTGATGGTGACTCCACCACCTCCCGGGGCAGCCCATCCCAATGGCCAATCACTCTCTCTGTGTAAAACTTCCTCCTAACCGCCAACCTAAACCTCCCCTGGCACAGCCTGAGACTGTGTCCTCTTGTTCTGGTGCCAGTTGCCTGGGAGAAGAGACCAACCTCTGCCTGTCTACAACCTCCCTTCAGGTAGTTGTAGAGAGCAATAAGGTCACCCCTGAGTTTCCTCTTCTCCAGGCTAAGCAACCCCAGCTCCCTCAGTCTCTCCTCACAGGGCTGTGTTCCAAACCCCTCACCAACTTTGTTGCCATTCTCTGGACACGCTCCAGCAAGTCAACCTCCTTCCTAAACTGAGGGGCGCAGAACTGGACACAGGACTTGAGGTGCGGCCTAACCAGTGCAGTGTACAGGGGCAGAATGACCTCCCTGCTCCTGCTGGCCACACTGTTCCTGATGCAGGCCAGGATGCCATTGGCCCTCTTGACTGCCTGGGCACACTGCAGGCTCATGTTCAGTCTACCATCCACCAGCACCCCCAGGTCCCTCTCTGCCTGACTGCTCTCCAGCCACTCTGACCCCAGCCTGTAGCTCTGCATGGGGTTGCTGTGGCCAATGTGCAGAACCTGGCACTTGGATGTGTTCAATCTCATGCCCTTGGACTCTGCCCATCTGCCCAGCCTGTCGAGGTCCCTCTGCAGAGCCTCTCTAAGATCAACTCCTGCCCCCAGCTTGATGTCATCCGCAAATTTACTGATGATGGACTCGATGCCCTCACCCAGATCATCAATTAAGATGTTAAAGAGCACGTTCTGTGAATGGGCTTCACTGCAGCACTCAAGTGGGCCCAGGGGTACATAGGAGTGCTGCAAATCTATAAAACAAATGTATATAGAATTAATTAGTGCAGTATGTCAGTCTTTCTCTGTATGTCAAACAAATTAAAGCAGTCTCTAAGAAAAGACCTGGCTCTATGCTGTGAATAGGCTTTCTTTTTTAGTTTTCTTTTTACATGGGTTTGGACAAAAAAGCAGCAGCGGAGACTCCACCGCAAAGTCTCCACTGAGAATGAAAAATACCTGATAGAGCCAGCATTTCAGAGCAACTCTCTACTCTTCTGCTTAAGGAGTTTTCTGCTTCTTCATGGGCAGAAGTCTGCTTTCCTGCTTCTGCAAGAAAATAACAGCAAAAATAGTCCCCTGGATTTCCATGGGGAGAGCACAGAGGGCAGGAACCCCTCATTAAGCAGAAGGACTGGATTTAATCTTTTCTGAATCTTTCTTTGAAACACCAAATGTCTTAACTTGTATCACAAGAACGTGCAAGAACGATTATGCATTTAAATTTGGTGACATGTTCAACTCCTCCAGGTGCAAGTGTCCATGAAGCACACCTGTCGTAGCTTGGGCTGGGTGCCCTCTGCTACAGGGGTGTTTCCTGTGTCCAGAAGTCCAGCCCAGTGGGTGGGCACAGGAAATTCTGTATTTCTACCATAATCCCTTGCACCACTATAAATTTTACAGCGGGGTCTGGCACTTTCTCTTTTCCTTCCTCTCCGAGACCCAGTAACTGGGGGAGAACTCTCCTGGCCATGGGCCTGATTAGGCCCAAGGCCATGGGGGGATGGGCAGTCTCAGATCTGGCCAGCTGAGACTAGCCTAGCAGTAGGGTGGGGAAGGAGAGGCCCTGGGGGTTTTGGGTGCACCCTCAGGTGAGGTTGGGATCTTTCCGGGTCTATTTTGGTCTCTTTCTTGTCACTGTGTTTCTTTTTTTGCACACACTCACTGCTCTCTATTTAAACTTTCCACCACTTTTGCAACCAGTTTGTCTGAGTCGTTACTTCTGCGCGTGGTGGGGAGGGGGTCTGCCCCAACCCATTACAACACCCCAAACCTTAATCCTGTGTGTAGAAGAGATACAAGACAAGATTCAATCGTTTGTGAGAAACAGCGAAATGAGAAGACAACTCCAGAGAACTAAGGAGAAAATACAACCCTGAGTATGGTGACTTAGACACAAGGAACCACAGAGGAGCAATGTAAAGAGAAGTACAGAAGAATAGAGGGGAGTCAGAGTGAGAATACAGTAAGAGAGATGAAGGTCTGGAGTGTCAATACGAAAGTAATAATGTTTAAAGAAAGCAGTAATGTTTAAACTGTCTCCTACAGAGACCTAAACTTAATGGAAGGACTGAGCAAGTAAATTGATGTAATTTGTTTAAAGCAGAGAGAAACCATCCTTTCAGGGTAGGTCCTTTTCTTTGTGAACACATCACTCATGAGCATCATGGACACTCCTTGATGCCATGGTTTAGTCGATTAGATAGTGCTGGATGACAGGTTGGACTCGATGATCTCAAAGGTGTTTCCCAACCTGGTTAATTCTATTCTATTCTATTCTATTCTATTCTATTCTATTCTATTCTATTCTATTCTATTCTATTCTATTCTATTCTATTCTATTCTATTCTATTCTATTCTGTTCTGTTCTATTCTACTCTACTCTACTCTACTCTATTCTATTCTACCCTTGGCTCCAAGTTGCAGTCAATGCTTGAGATTCATTACCAACATAGAGGTAAACTACAGCAACATCTAAGTAATACTGGGAGATTTTAAGGAAAGGAGGTTTTTACACATAGAGCTGGTAGAAAGGACTTTCCAGTCTCCATCACACTTCACTCTGGGAGCCCAGCAGGTCTGAACCGATCCCTCCTCTTGATCATTTTTACCAAAAATCTCTCTATTCTGCTTGGCTTCAAGCAATTTGTGTATCATGGATAAACCATTAGCCAGAGCTTCCCCTTCACAAAGCTGTAAATGACTGCTCTTTTGTTCCTGCAGCCCCATTCACATGCATGTGGAACTAGGAAGAACATTTGTCACACTGTTAGTACACACTGCGGCAAACAAACATCAGTCATTGAGGCTAAAAAAGGAGATGCTGAAACCGGCAAGTGTTTATATATTTAAGTGAAAAGGAAATCTTCAGTTTTCATCTGCTGGATCCTGGAGGTTGCAGCTGCGGGAGCTGGTGCTCTGTATGTTACACTGTGCTATGCTAAGGTCTTACAAACGGATGGTATCAAACCTTCCTTTGACTATTTCCATTTCTACCTTACTTAGTGAACTAAGGCCCTATTTACTCATAAACAAGTGACAAGACACAAGCTGAGGTGAGCTGAGAGCTGGGGGAGGCTGGCTGACAGAAAGGGCTAGTACTTCCATCTTTCATTTTGTATCTCTGTGCTTGCTCTTGTTTCTGTGCTGCAGAAACCTGTCTCAGTTGCTTTCTGCCGCTGCTGCTGTAGGGAGAAGGACACAAGCAACTAAAAAGCCCAACAGCAGAGCACAACAGCAGGTTTTACTTGGATTATGAAACAAAAACTAGAATGAGATGCTAAAACAGAGTCAACCAGGAATCAACTGCACAGAAACCAGCAGCAACAACCCTCAGACACTTGAATGGTTCAAATTGAAAGCTATTAACAAAAGGGAACAGCAACAGACTTTTGAATCCCCTTTCCACTGGAATATCATTGCAGCTTTTCTTCTTATTTCCAAATCACTTCTCTCACACATACAGTTTCTTTCTTTTGCAAGCTAGAATACAGAATTCCCCTTTACATTTACATTTGCCATCTAGCCTGATACCTTCTGACAACTTTGGACACATTTTTCCTGCTGTTGGAAACAGTAGCTGTGAAGCAAGTACTCTGGGTAGGTCTGTGAACACAGTACAGACCTAGAATGAATTACTCAAGCAGCTTGGTCTTCTTTCCTTTCAATTAAAAAGCAAAATTAGAAAGACACATTTGAAAGTTACAGCCTTGCCAAGACAGTAACAAAATAAAGATCTCTGCCTCTCCCACTCACTCATTCCAGCTAGGGAACAGGACCCATATCACACTTCCCTACAATGATTCATTTATACAGATCCTCTTGACTTGAATGCAGAAGGCACTAACATGCTCTTTAGTTCTGAAGTGCAGGAAACAGCACTTTGGGTTAATGACTTCAAAGCAGGGCACTTCTGCATGACCAAAAAATGCTGTGACTGCTTTTCTGTAAAAGTCAAAGGGTTACAGAAGAGAAAGGCTCAAATATTACAGCACCATCTACCAAAAGAGGCAGTGGAAAAGACTTAAGAGGTCATCTCAATCCTCCCCCTTCTAATGCAAAATCGTTCCCCAGCGAGTAATAGAGCAGGAAACTGGTTGTTATACTCAAATATAGGTTACATAATTTAAGAGAATGAGGCCAGGGTAAATTGCTAGAAAAGAAAATAATATAGAAGAACTTACTGCCTTCTTTAGAGATTACTGTGACCAATCTGAAGCTAAAATTAAATGATAAAAAAATGTATCTTGAGGCCAATCTTTAACGTTTGTTTCACTTTACAAGCAGGTCTCCAAACTGCTAACCTGAACGCTTGTGCTTTAGTGAGCACATCAGTGTCTCTTGGATTGCTCTTATTTAATGACACCATATTAGTCATGATTTTAGTTCTCTAGGCATATTCAATTTTAACCAGTGTGCCAACATGCTGCCCTACATGCTTAATCAGTATTAGCTAACAGCAAACTATCTATTTAGGCACACCCCCACCATCTACAGAATTATGCATGCATTACCTGTGCTGACAGCTTGGCAAGTAACAAAATATCTGAGTGCAAAGACAACATAGGTTTGTGCCAAGATGTGAATGAGTTCCTGAGCTCTGAGTTCAGACCAAGTTTTACTCTTGTGTAAGACATGCCAAAATATGTAGGAGGCTACCTCCAAGACTAGGCCATTCTAGTAACTGCAGTGCATCCTCAAGAAGGGCATCAGTCCAGTATACATAGAATACATAGAATACATAGAATAAACCAGGTTGGAAGAGACCTTCAAGATCATCGCGTCCAACCCATCAACCAATCCAACACCGCCCAAGCAACTAACCCACAGTACCAAGTACCCCGTCAAGTCTTCTCCTAAAAACCTCCAGTGATGGCGACTCCACCACCTCCCCAGGCAGCCCATTCCAATGTGCAATCACTCTTTCTGTATAGAACTTTTTTCTAACATCCAGCCTGAACCTCCCCTGGCGCAGCCTGAGACTGTGTCCTCTTGTTCTGGTACTGCTTGCCTGGGAGAAGAGACCAACATCCGTCTGTCTACAACCTCCCTTCAGGTAGTTGTAGAGAGTAATAAGGTCACCCCTGAGTCTCCTCTTCTCCAGGCTAAGCAACCCCAGCTCCCTCAGCCTCTCCTTGTAGGGCTTATGTTCCAAACCCCTCACCAACTTTGTTGCTCTCCTCTGGACTCGTTCCAGCAAGTCAACCTCCTTCCTAAACTGAGGGGCCCAGAACTGGACACAGTACTCGAGGTGTGGCCTAACCAGTGCAGTGTACAGGGGCAGAATGACCTCCCTGCTCCTGCTGGCCACACTGTTCCTGATGCAGGCCAGGATGCCATTGGCCCTCTTAGCTGCCTGGGCACACTGCAGGCTCATGTTCAGTCTACCGTCGACCAGCACTTCAGTATCTGAAGGGGGCCTACAAGAAAGCTGGGGAGGAACTTTTTAGGCTGTCAGATAATGATAGGACTAGGGGGAATGGAACAAAAATAGAAATGGTTGGATTCAGATTGGATGTTAGGAAGAAGTTCTTCCCCATGAGGGTGGTGAGACACTGGAACAGGTTGCCCAGGGAGGGGGTGGAAGCCCTGTCCCTGGAAGTTTTTAAGGCCAGGCTGGATGTGGCTCTGAGCAACCTGCTCTAGTGTGAGATGTCCCTGCCCATGGCAGAGGTGTTAGAACTAGGTGATCCTTGAGGTCCCTTCCAACCCTAACAATTCTATGATTCTATGATCAGGATTTTCCAGCCTTTGCCCCTTAGAGGATGCAGCCTCCTAATTAAATGCATGCCTTCAACACCAGCAGAGGTAATTTGAAAATTTGCATAAGTATGGTCCACTCATCTGAGAGCAAGACAACAGGCAAAAGAGCATCGTTAGCAACTGCCCACGAAAAACTGATGTTTGCTGCTGCTGATGGCAGTGGCAGGTCACCTTTAAATATCTGAGCCCGCAGTGCTGATGTGCATGTGAGATGTTCCTGTCTCAGCCACGCTGCTGGAGGCCGTGGGTTACAACTCAGTGTTAGGTGTATTTTGACCATTTTTAGTGGCCAAGCACAAACATCCACGACAAAATCCTGATGTAAAAAACCCAGGACATGTACTTGTGGTGGTTTTAGGCTATGCCTTTAAAATTTAGTTACAGATTTTGAGCAGAAAAGTAGAAAAATATAAATAAATCACTATTGGGTGTAAGAAGGAAAACAAAAGATTACTCTAAACAAATTCATTGGATAAATATCTGGAATAGGAGGAGCTGTACCATAACAATTCTCTCTCTTTTCTGATCTCTGCTGTTTTGCTTTGCTTGGGAGAGATGAACCTGCTTGTCAGCTGGCCTTGGCTGAGCTGTTTAGTTAAGTCTAACCCACTGCTTTCTCTCTGCTTCTCTCTCTCTTGTGGGATTGGGGGGGGGGGGAGAGGGGGGGAATGGTTTGGTTTTTCTATGTTGTTTGCTAATTGTAAATCCTGTATAATATTGTAAATCCTGCATATTTTGTACATATTCATTGCTTTCCATTGTAGAGAGTAGCTTTTGCTTGTACATACAGCTTCATTTGCTTCTAACTGAGTTGCTCTGGCAAAGTTAATGCTGGGGGGAAACTTCAACCCACCACATTACTAAATAATTGGTGCCCAACGTGGGGCAGATGCAGCCCACAGTGGCAGCGCCAGCAGCTTAGATGGAGACCACAGCTTCACCGGCAGCTGTGAGCCAGGCAGTCCCAAAGTCCACCTGCTGATGCTTTTTGTGTGCAAAGCCCTTCTGCTTCTGCAAGGTCTGCTGCAAATTTAAACACAGTTCCAGTTAAATAAATCACGGCTTTGGATAAAAGGGGCAGGTGCAAGACAGAGGCAGAAGAAGAACAAGATCCCTCTGCTGGTCAGGGACCTTCCATTAAAAAAGATCCTTCTGAAGGTGGAGAGAAAGTCTGCCTTAGAGATACAGCTGAATTACTGAGACTATCAGTGGATAGTAGAGATGCAGGACAGGATATGATTTCTTGTAGGTCAGGAGCTAATGGAGGTGATTCTGAACTTAAAGAGGTCCTACAGAGAGTATCAGCAGGCTTATGGGGACAGCATATTCAAAAGGATGAGGATGATGAGGATGAGATACAATCAGCTAATGCACCTAGGCAGGAGATTAGGCATGTAAGAAACTATTACATTAGAGGAGAGAATGAGCCAATTCTGACCTGGCTAGGCAGGTGCTACGATACTGGAGCCCCTGCTTTAGTGGTGGGGGACAAGTCAGCATCTCAGCTTAGAACCTTCTCAAAAGATAGTGGAATAGGTAGACAACTAGGCAGGTGTCTTGGTAAGGTTTCTCTGTGGACACGCCTTCTACTGGCAGCTCTTATGAGGTACCCATCCAGAGATGACCTTCCATGGAACCCTTAGCCTTAGAACACCATGGATGAGGGAATTAAATGCTTGAGAGATTTTGCTGTGAGAGAAGTGATGTATGGAGACCATGGTACTCTAAATCCTGATTAAATTCCTGTGGGGACAGGTCTTGCCAAAAAGCTCATCAATTATGCTACTATTCTGGCAAGCAGAATTGTGGCAAGAAACTATGGGAGAGCTCCTCCTACTGTTGGCCATTTCACTGACCAAATGAGACAACTGGAGGACAGTCTCACACGTGTTTCTTAAGTCTCAGCCTTTGAAACTCTGTCTGGTGAGATAAAGAATTGCATGAAAGAGCTGAAGGAGGAACTTACAACCTGCATATCCACACTGGCACAGGGAGATAATTCCAATTCTTCTTCTTCCAGATGGACACAAGTTTCAGCTGTTAGAAACAGATGTCCTCCAAGAAGGCCATTCCAAAATGAGTCAAACCAGGACAGTACCTATGACTGAGACTGGATAAATGCTTATTTATACTTCAGCATAGCCCAGAAGAATCAGCCACATAGTCATGAAGATCTCTTCTGGAAAGTTTCTAGAGGGGGCACTCAACCCATTCATAGGATTTCCTTCCCCCCCACCCCACCCCTCCCCCCCCCAATAATTGAAAAGCAGAATAAGCAAAGAATTCAGCTGGAAATGCAATAGCACTTGTAAGTTATTTACTACAGTATGTCACCACATGTACTGATGAGAATATAGATTTCTAAACCAATGTTTTAACATTTAAGACCTCCCCAGTCTGAAACCTCTCATAACATCTCCATAGAACAGCCTCCTCCTTAAACAACTTTATTTGTAACACATCTTTCATAAATCATCTTCTTATCCTTGTGTACATCTTGTAATAAATTCACACCTTTAAATGCCCAAACCCAGACACAGCAAATTAGCTGATGCTGTATTGATTTTGAGTAGAGGATAGCATTTCAACAGATGACTTGGCTTTGCTTTAGTAATACAGTCATTCAGCAAAGAACAACCCTTTAAGTAAGCATTTTATCATTCCTAGAAGACAAATAGTATCACAGTATCAGTCAGGGTTGGAAGGGACCTCAAGGATCATCTGGTTCCAACCTCCCTGCCATGGGCAGGGACACCCCACACTAGATCAGGCTGGCCAGAGCCTCATCCAGCCTGGTCTTAAACACCTCCAAGGACAGGGCCCCAACCACCTCCCTGGACAACCCATTCCAGGGCTTCACCACTCTCATGGGGAAGAACTGCCTCCTCACCTCCAGCCTGAATCTCCCCACCTCCAGCTTCATTCCATTCCCCCTGGTCCTATCACTACCTGAGATCCTGAGCAGTCCCTCCCCAGCCTTCTTGTAGGCCCCCTTCAGATACTGGAAGGCCACAATGAGGTCACCTCAGAGCCTTCTCTTCTCCAGACTGAACAGCCCCAACTCCTTCAGTCTGTCCTCATAGGAGAGGTGCTCCAGCCCTCTGACCATCCTCATGACCCTTCTCTGGACACTTTCCAGTACCTCCACATCCCTCTTGTAATAGGGGATCCAGAACTGGATGCAGTACTCCAGGTAGGGTCTCACCAGAGCTGAGTAGAGGGGGAGAATCACCTCCCTTGACCTGCTGGCCACACTTCTCTTGCTGCAGCCCAAAAGCTCAGTTAAAAACATTAGGCTACTTAAACTGCACCCAATGGTCCTGCAAGAGAGCACTGCAGTTGCTATCCTTTACCCCTTTACAACAGTTTATTGTCTTTTGATTGATCATTGTTATGACTACTCATTGTTGTGAATATGAAGGCTTCTCCAGCAGAGGGGACACACTTTCACACTCTCTTAAAGGCCAGGCTGGATGAGGCTCTGGCCAGCCTGATCTAGTGTAGGGTGTCCCTGCCCATGGCAGGGGGTTGGAACTAGATGATCCTCGTGGTCCCTTCCAACCCTTACTGATACTATGATACTATAGATCAGACTGCAAATATTTGTCAGTAGAAATGATTGAGGACTCCACACAAAAATGAGGTAGAAGCAGGGTACTGCTCCACATTCCAAGTAACAGGGTTCCAATAAAGGGAGGAGAGAAAAGCCACACATGAAAATCAGGAAATTACTGATAAAAGTCTGTGTTCCATAAGTGGGAACTTCACTTCTGGAAATCCTCCCCCATTTTCACAGGTGAAAAACATTCCAGCTGTTCCAGGAACAAGATGTGTGATATTGGTGAGGTCAGATGAAGAGTGAGGGAGAATGCAAAGGAAGTATCTGGGAATCATTTGATCCCCATTAACAAATTAAAAAAACACCAAACCCTCTGTGCTAAATGCTTCTCTCAGTTCCATTTGGAAATCAGTGAGTTTGCTTAAGTGCATTACCCACACAGGTCCTATATAGTAGCATAAGAGGAGCTTACAAATAAAACCAACCACTGCTCTGGCAATGGGTTTTCCTTTCTGAAAGAAACGCTGGTTGACACTTCCCCAAGCAATGGTGCACTGCCCAGTGGGGTACCAGCTCTTCAACACTCTCCATCTGCAGAGAGAAAGGCAAACCAGACCCTGGAGCATGCCTAGCCTCACACTTAGACTGGTTTCCTGTTTAAGTTTCCACCCAAAACCCTTCCACAGCAACAGTTTTGCTAATAAACAACTTAAATGAAAAGTCACTCCAGTTCCTTTCAATATTGGTCCAGGACAGCTTCCAGGGAAGTTTACAATGGGCATCAAACACCCTGAACACCCTGACTGTAGTTCAACATCTGAACAACCCCAAGCAATTCTTTTTGGTACCCACAAACCTTTACAGCTGTATTTGTTAAAAACAGTAACAAAAATGGAAAGGTACTTCTGAAGCACCCAAGAGTTTTCCTTTTGTCTTCCCCAGAGGAAAGGCTATCCTCACATGGCTTTCCACAGACTCGTAGAATCAGCAAGCCTGGAAAAGACCTCAGAGATCATCAAGTCCAACCTGTCACCCAAGACCTCATACCTACTAGACCATGGCACCAAGTGCCACGTCCAGTCCCCTCTTGAACACCTCCAGGGATGGTGACTCCACCACCTCCCTGGGCAGCACATTCCAATGGCCAACAACTCTCTCTGTGAAGAACTTTCTCCTCACCGCGAGCCTAAACTTCCCCTGGCACAGCTTGAGACTGTGTCCTCTTGTTCTGGTGCTGGTTGCCTGGGAGAAGAGATTAACCCCTTCCTGGCTACAACCACGGTTCAGGTAGTTGTAGACAGCAATAAGGTCTCCCCTGAGCCTCCTCTTCACCAGCTTCCTCTTCTCCATCTACCATCCATTTATACCTTCAAATATTCCACAAGTGCAATTTCTGTTTACTGTGTCGTGTGGGCTGTGGTGTGACCTTGTTTGACAAATGTTTGTGTTATTTATTCAAACTGATTCATCATAGTTGTAAAACATCTGACAGATGATGGAGGTTTTCCAGTATGTATCAGACCTCTTGCTTAATTCAATCATTGGTTATTTCCACATCTAAATAATTCAGCCAAAGCCACACAAAAGCATTCAGCTATATGAAATCCTTCTCCATATGTTATTAATTCAGTCATTTGCTGTAAAAAGCTTGAGCTAATTCATCAGGAAAATATCAACTCTATATATAGACATATTACACATGTGCACAGATAATATATCACAGAATCACAGAATGTCAGGGGCTGGAAGGGACCTCAAAAGATCATCCCCTGCCAGAGCAGGACCACCTAGAGCAGGTCACACAGGAACTGATCCAGGCAGGTCTTGAATATCTCCAGTGAGAGAAACTCCACAGCCCGCCCTGGGCAGCCTGCTCCACTGTTCTGTCACATTCACAGTGAAATAATTCTTCCTCCTGTTTCCATGGAACTTCCTGTGCCTCAATTTCCACTCATTGGCCCTTGTCCTGTCAGCGGGCACCACCAAGCAGAGCCTGGCACTCACCCCTTACATATTTATCAACATGAATGAGGTCACCCCTCAGGCTTCCCTTCTCCAAGCTACAGAGCCCTCAGCTCCCTCAGTCTCTCCTCATAAGGAAGATGTTCCACTCCCTTCATCACTTTTGTGGCTCTGCACTGGACTCTCTCAAGCAGTTCCCTGAGGTCCTTGTTGAACTGAGGGGCCCAGAACTGGAGACAATATTCCAGATGTGGCCTCACCAGGGCAGAGTAGAGAGAGAGGAGAAGCTCTCTTAACCTACTAAGCATACCCCTTCTAATACAGCCCAGGATACCATTGGCCTTCTTGGCCACAAGAGCACATTCCATTATATGTGTGTGTGTGTGTATAATGCATATATAAATGCATTAGCTATCTATAGTAGTATATATGTTTATATACACACGTTGTATTAGACATGAATTAGACATACCTTAAGATATTCTGCACATGAAAATTCTATAGCCTCTTTCTGGGAGGATGCATGGAATAACAATCACTTAACACATTACTTAGAAATTGTCATTTGTAATATAAACACAGCCAGCTGCTGTGCAGAGTGTTTCCTTGTGCAAAAGACACAGTACTTCCACATTAGTGCCTCCCTTTCCCTCCTGCTCACAGAGAACTGAAAGAGCAGAGTGCCCCCTGAGGCAACAGTTCTGGTCACCCTGCTCTGCTAATTTATTCTAGAGCTGTGTCATAGAATTGTTGGAAGAGACCTCAAGGATCAGCCAGTTCCAACCCCCCTGCCATGGGCAGGGACACCTCACACTACAGCAGGTTGCTCACAGCCACATCCAGCCCGGCCTTCAAAACCTCCGGGCATGAGGCTTCCACCACTTCCCTGGGCAACCTGTGCCACCCTCACCCTCTCACCACCCTCATGGGGAAGACCTTCTTCCCAACATCCAATCTCAATCTACCCATTTCTAGTTTTGTTCCAGTCCCCCCAGTCCTATCACTCCCTGACACCCTCAAACACCCTCCCCAGCTTTCTTGTAGCCCCGTTCAGATGATGAAAGGTCACAGTAAGGTCTCCTCGGAGCCTTCTCTTCTCCAGACTTTCCTGGAAAATCTTTCACTGGTTGTGAAAAATATATATCAGTTTCCTGGAAAATCTTTCACAGGTTATAAAGAAGGGAAAGCTACAATTAACTCTTTGGAAATGACAGACTTTATGTTCCTGCTCTTTTCTTCTTTACTCTCTTGATTCACATCCCTAAGCAACTCTACAACATTCCTTACGCTCACAAAGACACGGAAGCTCTAACCCTGACTAATCTCTGCTGTTCAGGCCTTCCAGATTCTGCCCCACCTCACATAATGAGTACTTCTAAATGTGCAACCATTCCTGAACAACAAAGCTGACTTGACAAAAGGCACAAGGAGTAGTCAGTAGTGTGGACACTAGACAGTGCCTCACAAGGGCTCATGGATTTATGCACTCCTTCTGGCTTCACCATGGAAATACCAAGACAGATTCAATGACTTCCATATAAATTGATTTATGACAATGATGTGCATGAAGGTACCATTTCTTTTCCTTAGATAGCAAAGAATTTTCCTGTTTCCTACCATTTCAGCTAAACAGAAAGTAAGGACATATATTGTATATAAACCAATGGACTAGGTCTGAAGTCTTTACACTTAGCAGTATTTAATATCTGACTAGACAGTCCAGAACAACCTGCTCTGCCTGGCAGCGCTTGAAGCAGGGAAGTTGGCCAAGACAATCTCCAGCAGTGCCATCCAACCTCAATTACTGTGTGAATAGCCTTCAAAAAGTTCTGCCTAGTTTCTCATTCAGCTGACAGGGCTGGTGTATGCACACACTACAGCCCCCATGACACACACGTTCTATTACTTCATGCAACATTTTTAAATGGCCAGACACAAGAAAACCTAGCAGCAAAAAGTCCATGAAGCCACAGATTCTCTTAGTAAAATTATCATAGAATCAATAAGGTTGGAAAAGACCTCAAAGATCATCAAGTCCATCCTGTCACCCAACACCTCATGACTACTAAACCATGTGCCACATCCAATCCCCTCTTGAACACCTCCAGGGATGGTGACTCCACCACCTCCTTGGGCAGCACATTCCAATGGCCAACAAATCTTTCTGGGAAGAACTTTCTCCTCATCTCAAGCCTAAACTCCCCTGGCACAGCTTGAGACTGTGCACCCCCAGGTCCCTGGGCTGCATGGCTCATCTGTCACAAGCATTACCCCTTTTTTGCCCTTGAAGATGTGTGTACAGTAACAAGCTCTTTTGGGTGGTGAAGAGTAATAAGACAAGAAACAACAGGTTCAAACTTAAGCATAGAAAATTTCACCTCAACATGAGGAGAAACTTCTTTACAGTAAGGGTGACAGAGCACTGGAGCAGGGTGCACAACAAGGTTGTGGAGTCTCCTCTGGAGACTTTCAAAACCCACCTGGATGCATTCCACAGTATAATCACAATATCACAATATAACTAAAGTTGGAAGAGACCTCAAGGATCATCAAGTCCAACCTGTCACCACAGACCTCACGACTAGACCATGGCACCAAATGCCACATCCAATCCCCTCTTGAACACCTCCAGGGACGGTGACTCCACCACCTCCCTGGGCAGCACATTCCAATGAAGAACTCATCTCATCTCAAGTCTAAACATCCCCTGGCACAGCTTGAGACTGTGTCCCCTTGTTCTGGTGCTGGTTGCCTGGGAGAAGAGACCAACCCCCTCCTGGCTACAACCACCTTTCAGGTAGTTGTAGAGGGCAATGAGGTCACTCCTGAGCCTCCTCTTCTCCAGGCTAAACAATCCCAGCTCCCTCAGCCTCTCCTCATAGGGCTGTGCTCAAGGCCTCTCACCAGCCTTGTGTGTGGACTATTCTAGTTGATCCTGCATTGACAAGGTGGAGTTGGACCAGATGATCTCTTGAGGTCCCTTCCCACCTCTAATATACTGTGATACTGGGATTATGAACTACATCAACAATTTTCATTTGACAGTGCAGATTGGTAAGTGCAGACCCCAGAAAAAATAAATCATTCCCTATCCTTTCCCACTTCAGGAGTCCATACAAACATATTCCAGACTGGATCTGAAAGGGATGTTGGAACACCTCTCTTTCTTCAAAAGAAAAGACTTCATTTTGCACAGTTGCAAGTTTACACTGTGGTGACAGTACACAGCCACCACCCAAGCAAGTTATATTCAGAAAATATCAGTCATTAAACTGGAAACCCTGTATTCAAGGTCTCTCACAGCCAAGAAACTCAGGATAGGATAGGATAGGATAGGATAGGATAGGATAGGATAGGATAGGATAGGATAGGATAGGATAGGATAGGATAGGATAGGATAGGGTAGGGTAGGGTAGGATAGGATAGGGTAGGATAGGATAAACCAGGTTGGAAAAGACCTTTGATATCATCAAGTCCAACCTATCACCCAGCACCATCTAATCAACTAAACCATGGCACCAAATGCCTCATCCAGGCTCTTCCTAAACACCTCCAGTGGTGGTGACTCCACCACCTCCCTGGTCAGCACATTCCAATGGCCAATCTCTCTTTCTATGAAGAACTTCTTCCTAATATCCAGCCTACGCCTTCCCTGGCACAGCTTGAGACTGTGTCCTCTTATTCTGGTGCTGATTGCCTGGGAGAAGAGACCAGCTCCCACCTGGCTACAACCTCCCTTCAGAGAGTTGTAGAGAGCAAAAAGGTCTCCCCTGAGCCTTCTCTTCTCCAGGCTAAGCAACCCCAGCTCCCTCAGCCTCTCCTCACAGGGCTCTGCTCCAGACCCCTCCCCAGCTTTGCCCTTCTCTGGATACCTTCCAGCATCTCAACATCTTTCCAATACTGAGGAGCCCAGAACTGGACACAGGACTCAAGGCGTGGCCTAACCAGTGCAGTGTACAGGGGCAGAAGGACTTCCCTGCTCCTGCTGGCCACACTATTCCTGATGCAGGCCAGGATGCCACTGGCCTTCTTGGCCACCTAGGCACACTGCTGGCTCATGTTCAGCCTACTATCAACCAGTAGCCCCAGGTCCCTTTCTGCCTGGCTGCTCTCCAGCCACTCTGACCCCAGCCTGTAGCACTGCATGGGGTAGTTGTGGCCAATATGTAGAACCTGGCCCAAGATAGCATCCCAAGCATGCTTGCCTAGATTCATTATAGCTGACAACCCAGGAAGGAATCCTTCAGCCCTGCTGTGCTGTGGGAAGCCATGGGCCTGTATAATGGTGAAGCAAACTGAAATGGAAAAAAATTACAGGTCCTAAAATGTTGAGAACATTTGGAGTCTAAACTATGCTGCATGTACCCCAGGAAGCCCAGCCTAAAGCCAGAGTGCAAAAAAAAACTGCATTTCAGTCACAATTTAATAAAGGAAAAAATTATTTGCAATTTTACTTCTCTCTCTATTTTTTTTTCAGAGGTATTATGGTGGTGGTGTTTACTGAGTGGTTTCTGAGCTGTGCCACAGAATGTTGGGTGTGTTTGTGCAAGCTCTGTCACTCCTCACTTCCTGCAGCTTCAGGAGTTTGCATATCTGGAACAATCTTTCTTTTTTCCTGTGTTTTATTAACAACCACTTTCTGAGCAATGCCAGGTGGCACCAAGCCCAGAATTGCTTGCAGCTAATCTCAGAGGATTGGGCACTATGCCATTTGAATTACAAGAGTCCAGCTCTAAATCACTGATAATATTCTGGAATAAACCAAATAAAATGGGGAAACAGAATGAGTATCACAGCATCACAGTATCACCAAGGTTGGAAGAGAACTCGAGGATCATCAAGTCCAACCTGTCACCACAGACCTCATGACTAGACCATGGCACCAAGTGCCACATCCAATCCCCTCCTGAACACCTCCAGGGACGGTGACTCCACCACCTCCCTGGGCAGCACATTCCAATGACGAATGACTCTCTCAGTGAAGAACTTTCTCCTCACCTCGAGTCTAAACCTCCCCTGGCACAGCTTGAGACTGTGTCCTCTTGTTCTGGTGCTGGTTGCCTGGGAGAAGAGACCAACCCCTTCCTGGCTACAACCACCTTTCAGGTAGTTGTAGAGGGCAATGAGGTCTCCCCTGAACCTCCTCTTCTCCAGGCTAAACAATCCCAGCTCCCTCAGCCTCTCCTCACAGGGCTGTGCTCAAGGCCTCTCCCCAGCCTTGTTGCCCTTTGCTGGACACCTTCAAGTGTCTCGATGTCCTTCCTAAACTGAGGGCCCCAGAACTGGACACAGGACTCAAGGTGTGGCCTAACCAATGCAGAGTACAGGGCACAATGACCTCCCTGCTCCTGCTGGCCATACTATTCCTAACACAGGACAGGATGCCATTGGCTCTCTTGGCCCCCTGGGCACACTGCTGGCTCATGTTTAGGCAGCTGTCAATCAGTACCCTCAGGTCCCTCTCTGTTTGGCAGCTCTCAGCCACTCTGACCCCAGCCTGTAGCTCTGCATGGGGTTGCCGTGGCCAAAGTGCAGCACCTGGCACTGGGACTTGTTAAATGCCATGCCATTGGACTCTGCCCATCTGTGCAGTCAGTCGAGGTCCCTCTGCAGAGCCTTTCGACCTTCTAACTGAACAACATCTGCTCCTAACTTGGTGTCATCTGCAAACTTGCTGATGACTGTCTCAATCCCCTCATCCAGATCATCAATGAAGATGTTAAAGAGGATGGGGCCCAGCACTGATCCCTGGGGCACACCACTGGGGCCTGGCTGCCAGCTGGCTGTGGCACCATTCACCACCACTCTCTGAGCTCGGCCCTCCAGCCAGTTCCTAACCCAGCACAGAGTGTTGCTGTCCAAGCCATGAGCTGACAGCTTAGCCAGCAGTTTGCTGTGGGGGACGGTGTCAAAGGCCCTGCTGAAGTCCAGGTAGACCACATCCACAGCCTCCCCACATCCACCAGGCAGTCACCTGATCATAGAAGGAGATCAGGTTGGAGAGGCAGGACCTCCCCTTCCTAAATCCATGTTGGCTGGACCTGAGCCCTTGGCCATCCTTCAGGTGCAGTTATTGCTGCCAGGATAATCTGTTCCATCACTTTCCCTGGCACTGAGGTCAGGCTGCCAGGCCTGGAGTTTCCAGGTTCCTCCATCCCTCCCTTCCTGTGGATGGGGACCACATTGGCCAGTTTCAGTCATCTGGGACCTCTCCAGTGAGCCAGGACTGGAGGAAAATGATGGAGAGCGGCTTGGCAGCTCATCTGCCAGCTCTCTCAGCACCCTAGGATGGATCCCATCTGGTGCCATGGACTTGTGAGTGTCCAAGTGGCTCAGCAGGTCCCCAACTAATTCCTCATGGATTTCCAGGGCAATCCCTGAACAGTCTCTGAATTCTGCACACAGATGATGGCTTTTACAGTGATGGAGAAAGGAAACAAAATAACAGCATTACTTTCACCAAAACTTTCAAGTCAGAATAATCTCCTATCATATCATTAATTTCTGAGAATGGGAATAAATACAAAACTAAAAAAAGGAATTTTCCTATTTAACTACAAAGGTAATGTCACAGGGTTCCCTGCAACAGAGAGCTCAAACTCCAGGCAAGCTGTGCTATGCCACTCATTTCACTCAAGAAGTGGAGAGGAGAAAGAGGGAGAAAAGAACAGAGAAGGGCAATGAGGCTGGGGAGAGGCCTTGAGCACAGCCCTATGAGGAGAGGCTGAGGGAGCTGGGATTGTTTAGCCTGGAGAAGAGGAGGCTCAGGGGAGACCTCATTGCTCTCTACAACTACCTGAAAGGTGGTTGTAGCCAGGAAGGGGTTGGTCTCTTTTCTCTAGCAACCAGCTTCAGAACAAGGGGACACAGTCTCAAGCTGTGCCAGGGGAGGTTTAGACTTGAGGTGAGGAGAAAGTTCTTCACTGAGCGAGTCATTCGTCATTGGGATGTGCTGCCCAGGGAGGTGGTGGAGTCACCGTCCCTGGAGGTGTTCAAGAGGGGATTGGATGTGGCACTTGGTGCCATGGTCTAGTCATGAGGTCTGTGGAGACAGGTTGGACTTGATGATCCTCGAGGTCTCTTCCAACCTTGGTGATACTGTGATATGAAACTTGCATATGAAGGGAACAATGGACTTTTTCCCTCAGACCCTTCATTTTGTCATGTTGTTCCTTTAAAATAAAGAAGACATTTAATGTATAAAGGCCAACAAAATAATTAATAGCCAGTTTAAAAGCCTGTGTTATCATCTCTAACATTGTTCATGTCAACAGTAAACCATGGGATGCTTCAGTATGTGCATGCAGATAAATGAGAAAGAGCACAAATGCTTCTATAAACTACAAAATCTTTTACTTTCATGAAGTTTTAGGCTTTGTAGGCTAGAAATTCCCATATACCACACAGGCCACAGAAGGAGTATGGGGAGGATAAACATAAGGCTAATAAGGATGTGACTGTTAGGAAATAAAACAATTCAAAATTCTGGGCCACTCAGTTTAGGAAGGATTTTGAGCTGCTGGAAGGTGTCCAGAGAAGGGCAACAAAGCTGGGGAGGGGTCTGGAGCACAGCCCTGGGAGGAGAGGCTGAGGGAGCTGGGGTTGCTTAGCCTGCAGAAGAGGAGGCTCAGGGGAGACCTTCTTGCTCTCTCCAACTCCCTGAAGGAGGAGGTTTAGGCTGGATGTTAGGAAGAAGTTCTTCCCAGCAAGAGAAATTGGCCATTGGAAATGTGCTGCCCAGGGAGGTGGTGGAGTCACCATCTCTGGAGGTGTTTAGGAAGAGCCTGGATGAGGCACTTGGTGCCATGGTTTAGTTGATCAGATGGTGCTGGGTGAGAGTTTGGACTTGATGATCTCTGAGGTCTTTTCCAACCTGGTTAATTCTATTCTAGTCTAGTCTAGTCTAGTCTCTATTCTATTCTAAAACAGTTTCCTATGATAATTAAAGAAAAATATAGGAGGCAATATTGGCTTTCCATGAATGCTGTCTCTGTAAAGTATATCTACATTATTTACATCTTCTCCCCTCTTCTTTTGGAGTCAGAGGAGGACAGTTATTTTACCTCCACTTCCTCATGCATGCCTTGGAAGGTTGGCTAGACTCCTGCAGTATTTCAGAGTTTAATTAACAGACACAACAGGTAATCAAATTCAATAAGTCATAGAAATAAACCTGTCCTTTTCCTGTGACATAATAATATCCAGGCATTCCTTACAGGAGAAGAGGAATCAGCATGTCTTTGTTTGTCATACTAGCAATGCACACTAGGCAAGATAAAGCAGTTTAGCTTTCAGTTCAGAGGGAGGCCATAAGCCACTGGATTTTTCAGCCCTGTTTGCAAAGCATAGGCACTAGCCACGGACAGGGACATTAGCACCCTTCAGATAGAGGCAGATATTTCAGACAGTACAATCTTGTGTGAGACATTTGCTCTCTCCTTGTCTTTGCCCCTCTGCCTACAAAGCCCCCAGTGTGTGCCACTGTTGGGAATTGGGGGATGGACAATGGCAGTGAGTAGTGAGAATTTTCTCACCTCATGTTTTCAGAGCTGGAGAGGACAGTCAGGTGTCTACCGGTGCTGTGCAAGTACCCAGCACATTACTTTCAATGCAAGCACGGAGCTGCCCTTGTCACCCAGTGTCCTGGGTTGCAGTTTAAGCAAAGAACTAGACAATGCTCCCTTGGCCTCCAAATGGCCCTGGTGGACTGCCAGAGGGTTGGTCCTGACCTAAAGATCAGCATTTCTGTACCAACACACTGCCTTTGCTGGGGAGAGGCCTGCTGATCCCGAAAGGACAGTCATTCCCACATAGATTGGGTGGCCATTCCTCACCTGGTTTTCCATGTGGCACCCTCTCTGCTGCCAGAAGCCCTCTTCCAGCACTGCCCATTTTTGTCTGGCTTTGAAATCCATCTTTTTCAGACTAACTTATTTTTACCATGTAGCACTGTTTCAAGCTATTCACCATCAACTCTCCAGCCAAAGTCCAGGCACCCCTGAGACATTCAGCTGGGAACAATCCGGAGCAAAAGACCTGGCTGCCAGAATGCATCACTCTAGGAGCATGCTCTTGTATGTGGGCACTGCAAACCCTGCCCTGCAAGCCTTGTCTCAAGGCACCAATGCCAGCCTTGATGGAGTGGAGACATCTCGTTGCAGACAAAAACCATGCTGAGGGGGCACAGGAAGGAAAGAAGCCCAGCAGTGACTCCTCCAGAACTCCTTCATCCTCTCTCCTTGCATGGCTTGCAGTAATGACCACACTAAAAAGAGCTTTACTATTGTTACTGCACTGCAAAATACAGTTACATTTTTTAATACTTCCATCCAGCCTGTGTCTTTCAAGGGCACAACAGACATTAAAGAAACCCTCAGGATATCAAATGGATAGGCAGGAAATGACCAGATTTGTGCTCGGTGTTACATCAAGTCCATCTTCATTACTAAATAACCATATACAATGAATTTACAGTAAGCTTTTTGGGAATACTTATGAATGCCTACAAAAAAATATACACAAAAATACATTGTGCCATTCACATCTTTCTGGTGTCTGGAGTTTATGAAGTCATAGAAACATAGAATCAATGAAGTTGGAAAAGACCTCAAAGATCATTAAGTCCAACCTGTCACCCAAGACCTCATGACTAACTAAACCATGGCTTCAAGTGCCACATCCAATCCCCTCTTGAACACCTCCAGGGATGGTGACTCCACCACCTCCCTGGGCAGCACATTCTAATGGCCAACAACTCTCTCTGGGAAGAACTTTCTCCTCACCTCCAGCCTAAACCTCCCCTGGCACAGCTTGAGACTGTGTCCTCTTGCTGGTTGCCTGGGAGAAGAGACCAACCCCCACCTGGCTACAACCTGCTCTCCAGCCACTCCAACCCCAGTCTGTAGTACTGCCTGGGGTTGTTGTGGCCCAAGTGCAGCACCTGGCACTTGGACTTGTTGAATGTCATCATGTTGGACTCTGCCCATCTGTCTAGTCTGTCAAGGTCCCTGTGCAGAGTCCTTTTATCCTCTAACAGGCCAACTCCTGCTTCCAGCTTGGTGTCATCTGCAAATTTACTGATGACTAACTCAATCCCATCATCAATACAGATATTGAACAGGATGGGGCCCAGCACTGATCCCTGGGGGACACCACTAGTGCCTGGCTGCCAGCTGGATGTGGCACCATTCACCACCACTCTCTGGGCACGGCCCTCCAGCCAGTTAGTCACACTTTTGATCAAAATAGACTGTTGTTTTCCTCCACCAATAAAATGGCTGGTAATTTATCACATACTTGAGTATCAAAAGAGGCATTTCAGTTAAATATTACATTACCTGAAGGATGTAAAGCAATGCCCACTGCAACTGCTTTTACTTTGGCACGCTGGTCTTCTTCCCAACGTGAACAGATGTGACAAGACAGACTACAGCTTACAGATTGTAAGTCAAATACCCTAGACAAGCAAGTTATACATAATCACAAAATCAGCTCAGTTCAAAACCTCTTATGCTAGAGAAAGGTAACAAAAAACCCCCAACAAAACCAACCCCAAACAAAAAGCAAGCAACCAAAAATAATAAAAATAATAATATCAAAGGTGCTGCAAGAAGCAGCCCAGGACCTAAACCTGCATTGCTCCCTGGGCTCACGGATGAGCATGAACATGGTAAATGTGCTCTTTCTACAGGCTATCAAACAAATGAGACTTTATTATTCAATTAAAATAAAGTATCATTTTTTTGTCATTGCATCAGAATTTGCCTAAAGAAATTAACATTCCTGAAGCTGGAGGGCTCTAGCTGTGCTACACGTGGTTTCAGAGACAGGTTAAATCAGTTGGGAATCCTAGCCGCCTCGTATCTGGCTTCAATTTTCCCTGGCAGTCACTTCCTTAGCACTGAATTACAATAAATCAGTACACTGCAAGGAGCATTTCCTTTTCCTTTTGAGAGGCTGTCCTATGAAAATCCTAGGAAAAAGAAATCTTCTGCAGGTAGACAGAAATGGCTTCCCAGACTATAGCCTGCAGAGCATCACTGCACTACCTACCCACACACAAAATTTTGCCACTTGATAAACATTCCCTGGTTACATTTTCATCTTCTCTCAGGCTGCTGTCTGAAGGGTAAAGTAAAAGATTGCAAATAGATGTGTGTACGTGCTTCACATAGCAGCACTTCAATGCCGCTCTGGGGGAATGTCACAGTATTTGTCCAGCAGTGTGACACTGACATCAGGCCAGGTCATGCCTCCTGGACACAAACTGCTTTCTCACCTCTCTGGTAGTTTTAGGCTATCCTAAAACACAACAATATGACTGTTCAGCACCACATGGTCAGAGTGATTTGTGTGTAGAAGCTGGGATCCTTTCACTGACAATGATTTGGTGACAGCAGAGGGAGTTCCTTGGTAACTATAGCAAGAGGCCATACGGGGCTCCATTTGCTCCCAGCAGGGCATTTCACTTTCACACAGATGAAAGCTCAAAGTCTTTTTAGCAAACCTCTCCTTGTTTTGTTTTTCCCCCTTGCTTACTATGATGACTCTAGAGTCACTGATACCAAAAGCAGATGGCTACAGCCACATGGGTGGCTTCTCTGCATTTGGTGGCTACTGCACTACATTGCATTAGCTGGTCCGTGACATCTACCATAGGTACCACATTGATTGGTAGGCATTTGAAATCCCATTGATGGTGCTGAGACTAGATGTGTGCAAATACTAAAATGCAGCCCTCTTCTCCATCTGGTGATTGCAAAAATGATTCTCTGTCCCCCCACCAAAAGGTGTGTGACTAGCTGTACATCTTGTTAAGAAACTGCCACATGTTCTGAGATGTACTTTAGAAAGAAGAATTTTTGTGTATTTCTGGAGACAGTGAGAACAGCTCTGTCACTCAACACTGACAACCTAGGTACTTTTCTCTATTTTATGAAATGCAGAAAAGGGCACCCACAAGAAGAAATGAACCTCCTTAGAACGACTCACTGATAGGCTCGGGTCGTTGGCACCTGGCTGTGCTGGTTTAACACAGCCTTATTCCCTAAAACACAGAAGTGAGGGAAAGCAACACAGTAAAAAAACCTCCAGGTTGAGAGAAAGAATTGAGACAAACAGAGTTTAATATAAATGAAATAACATAATGCACAACTACCGACACAGCACCTAGTGTTAGCCTGTTTGCAGAAAGAAGTGCAGCAAAATGCAGAAAGCATCAGCAAGCAGAAGCCAGGGAGATAAGCCACTACATCCTGAGCACGAGCAGTAAGCCTCTCATGTTACAATCTGAACTTCAAGCCCCATAGTACTCTGTTCCAGCAAGCACTTTTATTTTGAAGCTGGCATGAGGCAGCATGGTTTTGAATAACAGCAGCAGATTTTAAACTCAACCCATGACACTGGCCCTGGCTGGGGAAATTCAATCTGTAAGGCGCTTCCTCCAGTTTTTCCTACAGTCCAGCATGGATTAGTTTATTGTTCTGATTCATCAGCCGCTTTCCATAACATACACTCCTCCATTCTGACCATCAGCTTTGCTTTCCTTGGTGTTGCAGTCAGTGCTGGAGTGTACTTGCAAATTGGGGGATATTCTCTCAGCTCCATAATCATCATTCTAAGGAAGGCCTGGCAGTGTTAGTACAATTGCTAGGCCACGTGGAAAATGAATGGGTACCCTTTACAAACTAAGCATTTCCCTGAGATTGCAAGTATGGCTTGCTCACATAAAGCACATCAGTGCATTAAATGGAGGGGAATTATTTGTCACCTAGGACTAAATAGCCACAAAAATTTGTATTGGTTGCCCATACACAGCTGACTCAGAATATCCTGTGCTGATGGAAACACAAATTTCAACTAGCAGATGAGGATGTGCAGAAAATGTGACATTTTTCTGGTTAAGTAATTTACAAAGATGACCTCATATCTGATGCTGAGTTATGACACATACAGTAACACCATCCTCAGGATGGCTTCAAAGGAAATAGACTATAAACACTGCCTATCACTGCAATGCAGATGCCAGCAACTCAGGTGCAGAGGGCAGTGCAGCAGAGATCACACAAGCTCTGTGGTCCTACCCTCCAATCACACCTCCATCTGCTATGCTAGGCAGAAATGTGATAGAACTTCTTATTATACAGACATCACTTTGGGGATTCAGCTACTGCAACAAGCAAAACCCATTTTCAGTGTTCCTTTACTATCACAAAGGGAACAAACTGTTTACATACAAGGCTGATTTCATGCTCGGGATCACCTACTGTGACACATTCACTAAGGAACAATAAAGGTAGATAAAATTATCAGATAAAATCCTTGAACTTTCCTACTAATAACAGAAATCCAATAAATGATGCTTTTTTTCATCAAAAATTAGGTAATGAACTAGATAGCCTGGTCCACTAGCTGCACTGCAAAATGCACAGCCTGCTCAGGATACAAGATCTAACGTGAGAGACAAACAGGACAGTTATTGTTCAGCCACCACCATGATTCAGGGCTTTCAGGACCCACATGGTGGTGGGACACTGGAAGGCTTTGCAACACACTACAGACTTGGCAAGACCAAAAGTCTTTTGTTTGTCCTCAGATTTTCCCTGGCAAAGGTAGCAGTAGCCATGCTGGTTTTACATTAGGGTAACATGCAGGGGAGCCCATCCAAATGCTGCCCAGGGAGGTGGTGGAGTCACCATCCCTGGAGGTGTTCAAGAGGAGATTGGATGTGGCACTTGGTGCCATGCTTTAGTTAGTCATGAGATGTTGGGCGACAGGTTGGACTCAATGATCTTTGAGGTCTTTTCCAACCTTATTGATTCTATGATTCTATCATATTTTATAACTTACATTCTATGATTCTATGATATTATTGGTACTAAATTTAATCACAACTCTCTGGATAGCACTTTTTGTGCAGAAATATGGGAGAAGAAATGATTTACATTCAGGAAAGTTTTCTCAGTTCTGATGCGACTTGTGCTTTGCATGACATAATCACAGACTCACAGAATTGTCAGGGTTTGAAGGGACCTCGAGTATCAGCCAGTTCCAACCCCCCTGCCATGGCCAGGGACACCTCACACTACAGCAGGCTGCTCACAGCCACATCCAGCCTGGCCTTCAAAACCTCCAGCCATAAGGCTTCCACCACCTCCCTGGGCAACCTGTGCCAGGCTCTCACCACCTTCATGGGGAAGAACTTCTTCCTAACATCCAATCTGAATCTACCCATTTCTAGTTTTTTCCATCCCCCCCCCCAGTCCAATCACTCCCTGACACCCTCAAAAGTCCCTCCCCAGCTTTCTTGTAGCCCCCTGCAGATACTGGAAGGCCACAATTAGGTCTCCTCAGAGCCTTCTCTTCTCCTGACTGAACAGCCCCAACTCCCTCGGTCTGTCCTCACAGCAGAGCAGCTCCAGCCCTCTGCTCATCCTCGTGGCCCTTCTCTGGACATCTTCCAGCACCTCTAGATCCTTCCTGTAATAGAGGCTCCAGAACTGGACACAGTGCTCCAGGTGGGGTCTCACCAGAGTGGTGCAGAGGGGGAGAATCACCTCCCTTGACATGCTGGCTGTGCTTCTCTTGATGCAGCCCAGGATGTGATTGGCTTTCTGGGCTGCAAGTGCACACTGCTCCACAAAAGACAGGAACTGGGGCCGAGACGTCTCCAAGCGTGCCAACACTTTCAGTAAGTTCTGATTCCATGCTAACGTGTTTGTTAAGTCTCAGTGGGACCTTCCCATTGAATAGACCAAGTGATAGCTCCTGCCAGCTGCAAGCTATTCCTGTCAAGGTAAGCACTTGCTTAAGCTTTCATGTCAGAGAAGCAGGAGGTACATCTGTCTACAAGCAACATTTCTCCGTGGGTGAGCTTTCCTCCCCTACTCTTACATTTATACTCTATTTGCCTAATCCTTTCTCCC
The DNA here is from genome assembly GCF_014839835.1 of Dryobates pubescens. NCBI lineage: Eukaryota > Metazoa > Chordata > Aves > Piciformes > Picidae > Dryobates > Dryobates pubescens. The sequence continues at coordinate 2,039,880 of NC_071620.1, forward strand.
AGACAGTTCTTGGAGCTGAAGAACTGGTTTACACTTGCACTATTACAACACAGTCCTTCTCCCACAAGCAGACTATGCCTCAACCTAATAAATTCTTCAGTGGTTTTTAATTGTGAATAAAGCCCCAAAGTAAAAAATGCTATCTGTGTACAAAGATTAAGTATCTTTCCATCAGAATCTTTGCTTAGCTACTTTTTTGCTTGGTTAAAATGGGCAGAGTAGTATTTTCACCCTTAACAGAAATTCAGAGATGCCTTTGAAGTGGGCTGCTTTAAATTGTTTCATGATATATATAGAAGCACAAGTCAAACATCAACATATTCCTTAATGGATGCAGGATGGAACCAAACATTTGTTACATTCAGCAGAGATTAGTTTTAATTTAAAGGGAGCAGAGGCAAGTATAGAATAGAATAAACCAGGTTGGAAGAGACCTTCAAGATCATCGTGTCCAACCTATCATCCAACACCACCTAATCAACTAAGCCATGCAACCAAGCATCCTGTCAAGCCTCATCCTGAACACCCCCAGTGACAGTGACCCCACCACCTCCTCAGGCAGCCCATTCCAATGGGCAATCACTCTCTCTGTGTAAAACTTCCTCCTAACCTCCAGCCTAAACCTCCCCTGGCGCAGCCTGAGACTGTGTCCTCTTGTTCTGGTGCTGGCTGCCTGGGAGAAGAGACCAACCCCTGCCTGTCCACAACCCCCCTTCAGGTAGTTATAGAGAGCAGTAAGGTCACCCCTGAGTCTCCTCTTCTCCAAGCTAAGCAACTCCAGCTCCCTCAGTCTCTTCTCCTATGGCTTGTGCTCCAAACCCCTCACCAACTTTGTTGCCCTTCTCTGGACACATTCCAGCAAGTCAACCTCCTTCCTAAACTGAGGGGCCCAGAACTGGACACAGGACTCAAGGTGCGGCCTAACCAGTGCAGTGTACAGGGGCAGAATGACCTCCCTGCTCCTGCTGGCCACACTGTTCCTGATGCAGGCCAGGATGCCATTGGCCCTCCTGGCTGCCTGGGCACACTGCTGGCTCATGTTTAGGCGGCTGTCAATCACCACCCCCAGGTCCCTCTCTGTTTGGCAGCTCTCCAGCCACTCCGACCCCAGCCTGTAGCTCTGCATGGGGTTGCTGTGGCCAATGTATGATACAACCTACACAATTATGCAAAATGTCAATCTCCAGCCCCAGAGGTGCTCTGCACCACTGGCACCTCTGGTTTCAAGCAGCTGCTCAGTGGAGCCAACAGACTTCCCAAATTTTGTTTCACTTAGAACGTAACTTAGCTGAGTGGACAATTCTCTTATTATTCATCCATAGATCAGAGACCTGAATCTCATCTTGATTAATTACTCAGCAGATTTTAGATTAAAGAATAATTTTAGAGTAGCAAGGAAGAGAGGTGCCAGGGGAGTCGTCAGGACGCTGTAACTCTGATGGTCTATGATCTAGAATTTCAATCCCCTTTCGGAGCAGCGTGATTTCTGCACAAGTCCAGCAAGCTCTGCTGCTTAGTGGCACTGCTCATTCCCTGGCAGCAGATGCTTGGAAACTGCAGAAAGTGCAAAACCCAGCTGCCTCCAACTTCTCCTAAACTCTAAAAAAAAGCATGAATCTGAAGCTTGCAGCTGCATTTTATCACATTTATCCATATAAACAGACCAAGCTCAAAGTGGATCCAGATCTGAACTTTTCACCTCACGTCCCCCTGTGATGAAAACGTATCTCAGACCAGAAATTCTTTAAAAGACTTGTATTACATGTCTAGCTAAGGAATGATGCTCTCACCAAAACCCTACTGTGCTATGGTGCCTAAAATAGTTAGCTCGCTAATCCTGTCCAGCTTTGGAGGTTACATTTTGAACATCAAGGTTTACTGAGTACTTTTTTCTTTTTTTTTTTAATAATCTTTTCATCTTTCCTCCATCATTTATCTGTGTGGAGCAAAACCCACTTGGAGCCTGGACTGATTACAAACACCAGTGAAGAGACCAATGCTTTCCTGTGGGCACTGCCAGAACAGCATTAAAAGAGGAAGAGATGCTTGGGAGGATATCACAAGCCTTTTGTCTGGCCTCCAGTGTATCATGTAGCTTGGAATGTCTCTTCCTAACTGTTGGATAAATGTCTCCCATAATGTGTAATAACATCACTGATGGCTGATCAACTACCCCACTTGCAGTGTGCCCAGGCAGCCAGGAGGGCCAATGGCATCCTGGCCTGCATCAAGAAGAGTGTGGCCAGCAGGAGCAGGGAGGTCATTCTGCCCCTGTACACTGCACTGGTTAGGCCACACCTCGAGTCCTGTGTCCAGTTCTGGGGCCCTCAGTTTAGGAAGGAGGTTGACTTGCTGGAACGAGTCCAGAGAAGGGCAACAAAGTTGGTGAGGAGTTTGGAACACAAGACGTATGAGGAGAGACTGAGGGAGCTGGGGTTGCTTAGCCTGGAGAAGAGGAGACTCAGGGGAGACCTAAGTGCTCTCTACAACTATCTGAAGGGAGGTTGTGGAGAGGCGGAGGTTGGTATCTTCTCCCAGGCAACCAGCACCAGAACAAGAGGACAGAGTCTCAGGCTGCGCCAGGGGAGGTTCAAGCTGGAGGTTAGGAAGAAATTCTACACAGACAGAGTGATTGCCCATTGGAATGCCCGGGGAGGTGGTGGAGTCACCGTTGCTGGAGGTGTTCAGAAGGAGGCTTGATAGGGTGCTTGGTGCCATGGGTTAGTTGGTTGGGTGGTGTTGGATAATAGGTTGGATGCAATGATCTTGAAGGTCTCTCTACAAGAGGTACAGAACTCGGCTGTGTGAAACACTGTTCTCAGTCTATCAAAAAAGTCTACCTCATGCTAGCCCCTCAACACACAAATGAAGAACATGGGATGAAAATGTCTTTGACACAGATCTGGGTTGGTGCAAGTCACACTTTAAACTGGCTGTCCACTCTGAGAATCAAGAAACCAGAGCTCAGTCCTTCCCAGAGTTCAGTCCCTCACAGTTTTTTCTCTCTTGTGCTTAGTCCTGTGCTGATGCAGACGCAAAATCAGTGTGCCCTGCTGAGAAGTCAAGGAAAACAAGGCAGCAGCAGATCTCCATTTATGTCATGCAGAAAGAAATGGACTTTCTCTTGTAACAGTGGATCAGCTGTGTCGGTTAAGAGCTCCTCTAGTCATCAGCACTGCATCATCCATCTCTGCAACAATCTTGAACCACCTTAATTATGAAGTGCCATGGTTTCAGTGTGTCACATTTGCTACAGGGAATCCAAGTGCAAACATGCTCCTATGTCCAGCACAGCAGAAAAATATATCAAGTTACACAGTCAAAATGTAGGTTGGAAGGGAAGTCGAGGACACTTGGTCCAAACCCCCACTCAAAGCAGGGTCCTGGAAAGCTCTGTGTGAGTGAGTTGCTGCACAGTATGCAATAAAAGCAGAAAGTGCCAAGACACCAAATTTGAGCATTCCCTTTAATGGAACCATGGTTGGCTACATGTAATTATGAAGTCTCTGTTGCCCCAAAGATAAAGATCAGGCCTTCTTTATTCCATTGAATGCAAGGGACACAGCATTCAAGGGTTGCTTTTCCTAGCCAAAGACATCCAATTATAACCAAGAATCTGCAGCTGTTAATACTGCTTGGGATCCTGTACTGAAATAGCTCTGTCTGGCTACTCAGACATATGCTGCTTAGAAGAAAGGGTGAGACGCTCCAGAGAATGGTTAAAACGGAGCACAAATTTGCACTAGAGCAAAAAAATACACACACTAGGAATGGTCTCTCTTGAATTGAAAATGAGAGCTGACCAAAAAGTGATCAGAAATAATATTTTGGAGATAAGACAATCTGTAAGAAGTGATGAGATTACAGGTGGAAAAAAAAAGGGCAGAAAAATATTCAGAAATCATTAATGACTGAACTTTCTCATTTCCTGACTTTGAAACCATTTGAATAAATACTGAAAGACAGGATGTGGTGGTTCAGGCATGTCCCAAAAGGGTCCAGCCCAGTGGGTGGGCACAGGAAGCCAGGTATTTCATCCCATAATGCCCTGCTCCCCTACAACACATCGGGGGGGGGGGGGGGTGTGGTTGGGGGTCTTCTCTTCCTCTTTCTTCCCTCACTGCTACCTGGGTAATGGGGTAAAGCACCTCACGGCCCCCTCTGGGGGTTTTGGGTGTACCCTCAGGTGGGGGTGGGATGCTTTTGGGTATGTTTTGGGATCTCTCTCTTTTGTCACAGTGCTTGTGGTTCTCTGTAAAACCTTCATTGGTGTTTTTCCATTTAAACTTTCCACCATTTTTGCAATCTGTTTGTCTGAGTCTTTTGCCCGTGGTGGGAGATTTGGTCTCTCAACCTACCACACAGGAGTACCTCAGAGGTAAATGGTTCTTATTTCATCTCTTTGTCTTTCTCACGGTATGAGTTTCCATTTCAAAATGGCAATGCTTCTCAGTGCTACACCACGGTAGGGACTTCAAGGACTTGCTGTCATTATCACATGGTTTAGTTGATTAGATGGTGTTGGGTGATAGGTTGGACTCAATGATCTCGATGGTCTTTTCCAACATGGTCTATGCTATGCTATGCTATGCTATGCTATGCTATGCTATGCTATGCTATTCTATCAAGTGAGCAGCTCCAACCATCTGCAAAGCTTATTCAGTTCACATTTAAGTGTTCCACACAGTCCTTCTGTAGAATAGACTAGACTAGACTAGAATAAACCAGGTTGGAAGAGACCATTGAGAGATCATCGAGTCCAACCTATCACCCAACACCATCAAATCAACTACACCATGGCACCAAGCACCCCATCCAGTCTCTTCTTAAACACCTCCAGTGATGGTGACTCTACCACTTCCTTGGGCAGCACATTCCAATGGGCAATCACTCTCTCTATGAAGAATTTCTTCCTAACATCCAGCCTAAAGGGATATAGGATGCCTAAGCAAATGGCAGAATGAGCAATGCAATCCTGCTTTCAGTGAAAGGAAATGGAGAGCTTCATATTTGCTCCAAACGGTTGCATACAACCATGAATATCTATTTTTCTTTACTGCTCTATCTCACTGGCTTTAAACACTGTTCTGTATCTCCCTGATACAGCAGAACATTTGACTGCTACCTGAACCCTAGTAGTAACTTCATCACTGTATTGCAAATTACTCTGTTCACTGTACATCTCTTTGGATCTCTAAACAGCTTTACAGAAATAGGCAATCTATACTCCTTGCTTATTACACCCTTATTACAACCAGACTTTGTGATTTCCCTCTGCAGATGGTTTCCTAAGGTACTCTTCAAGATACACCATGTAATTACAGCAACTCTACGGTTCCCTCTACCACAGCTCAGACTTATTTCTTGATGTCTCTCTAACCATGCAAATGTCTGGTCTAACAAGAGCAACAAACCTTCAGCCAAGGACTGCTTTGCCACAGGGACCACAGGGAGGTGGTGGAGTCACTGTCCCTGGAGGTGTTCAAGAGGGCTGGAGGGTGGCTTGCAAGCAGAGGTTGACATGGGCTGTATTGAAACAAAAAGCCCAAGTCCACCTGTTCTGTGGTCTCCAGTCAGCAGGATGGGATATATTACACACAAACCCAAAATGCCTCTGGTCAATCAAATAGCTGCTCGTGCAGCAAAACTACTCCAATGCTCCTACAGAGCATGAAATAGTGAACTTCACCACATCACATAGAATCCTAAGCACCACCAGATGAAGTGAAACCAGAAATGCTGCGGTAAGACCTTTGGGGATAGCCTACATTCAGCCATAATTAAGCACTGAAACATAATGCTGCTAATTCAGCTGTTGTTTAAAATGCTACATAAAGTGCCCACTCTTGAAAGGTCTCCTCAGGGCATGATAAGAATGGATGAAGTGCCTCACAATGAGGTTGCAGTTTGAATGGATAAAACAAGAAACATCCAAGTGCAGACAGTCACATGTTTATAGGGAATCACCACTCCCATCTTGTAGACAATACTTTCCCTTTTCAGTAAGTAAGGATGTCATTCAGTTGAGAGTAACCTATAAAAAACATGTCTGTTTTATCAGAGAAACTACTTGGCAGGCATATCTAGAAGTGATGCTGAAGCACACTTGAGTTCTGAACCCTGTACATACCATGACCTGTCATATTTATAACATCTTTTCAACTTAAGCTGTTAAGATTTAATGTCATAAAATATAGAGCTCACATCAGTATCTATTCATAACCAAGCTCTTACAATGTAATACATACCTGTTATGAAACAGTTTCAAATGAAACCTCTACTCAAACTCCCCTGATGAAGATCTGTCTATGAAATCCATATTTTGTGAAAATCTTACAGCCTTCAAAGGACACTTCTTTTATAGAGATAAAAGTATTCCAGCAAGTGTGGAATAGACATGAACCTGCAGAAGCTCACCATGGAAACAATTTGATTACAGCTGTTGAAGTTGTAATTGTTGTCATATTTCTTTCCCAACTCTGATATATCTTGTATATACACACAGCTGAGGCAGTCCCTTCAGTTTCTAACCCTGCAAAAAATTGCACAGCTACAGATGTGTCCTGATTGAAGACAGCCCACTCTAGAAAGCAAATCCCCTCCCCCCAGACTGGGAAGGAAAATAACAGAAAAAGCTCTGGATTGAGATAAGAATTGTTTAATGAAATACTACAATGTAGAACTAACTTTAGCTATTTCACAGAAAACCCAAAGCAGAAGAAGCAGAAGCAAGCCAGTGATAAGATGACCCCAGCCCCCAAGCCCACAGCCAGCCCCATGGAGAAGACCAACACTACAAAAGTGGAAACCAGAAACAGCAAGTGGAAACAGGAAGCCTCTCATGTTACAATCTGAACTACAAGCCTCAGGATACTTTGCTCCAGCCAGCACTTTCATTTTCGAGCTGGCATGATCACAGGATGTCAGGGGTTGGAAGGGATCCAAAGAGATCATCCAGTCCAACCCCTCTGCCAGAGCAGGACCATACAATCTAGCTCAGGTCACAGAGGAACACATCCAGATGGGCCTTGAAAGTCTCCAGAGAAGGAGACTCACCTCTCTGGGCAGCCTGTTCCAGGGGTCTGGGACCCTTACAGGAAAGAAGTTTCCCCTTGTGCAAGGGGAGACAGTCTCAAGCGGCACCAGGGGAAGTTTAGGCTCGAGGTGAGGAGAAAGTTCTTCCCAGAGAGAGTCGTTCATCATTGGGATGTGCTGCCCAGGGAGGTGGTGGAGTCACTGTCCCTGGAGGTGTTCAAGAGGGGATTGGACGTGGCACTTGGTGCCATAGTCTAGTAGGTATGAGGTCTTGGGTGACAGGTTAGAACTGATGATCTTTGAGGTCTCTTCCAACCTTGGTGATACTGTGATACTGTGAGGTGGAACCTCCTGTGCTGCAGCTTACATCCATTGCTCCTTGTCCTATCTCAGGGAGCAAGTGAGCAGAGCCTGTCCCCTCCCTCCTGACCCCCAGCCCTCTGATAGTTATAAACATATATTAAATCCCCCCTAAGTCTTCTCTTTGTCAGACTAAACAGCCCCAGGTCCCCAAGCCTCTCCTCATAAGGCACATGATGATGATGTCAGTGTGGTACTGAATATCCATCAGAAGAAACAACTGAACCCATGACAAGATGCCTATGGATTTTCCCATAATTGAATGCCTTACCCTATAAATTTGAGCTGTTCCAAGTTTGTAATTTTTGGTGCTTTTTTTATTCTTTTTTTTGTCCCTGTGTCTTTCTACAGCAATGGCACATTAACACACAGCTAACACAGAGAATTCAGAAGCTGCTTTGGAAAATGTTCTCAAACAGCTTGGCACTTACTGCAGTAACACAAACTGAAAGGTGAAGCTCCCCAAAACTGAATGTATGTTTTCACAAATGTTTCAACTTCTTCTCTGCCACATTTCCCTCAAAAAACAAGAAAGAGCCTGCCACAGAACAGGCATAGAATCATAGAATTGCTAGGATTGGAAGGGACCTCAAGGATCAGCCAGTTCCAACCACCCCTGCCATGGCCAGGGACACCTCACACTACAGTAGGTTGCTCACAGCCACATCCAGGGATGAGGCTTCCACCACCTCCCTGGGCAACCTGTGCCAGGCTCTCACCACTCTCATGGGGAAGAACTTCTTCCTAACATCCAATCTGAATCTACCCATTTCCAGTTTTTTTTCCATTCCCCCTAGTCCTATCACTCCCTGACACCCTCAAAAGTCCCTCCCCAGCTTTCTTGTAGCCCCCTGCAGATACTGGAAGGACATAATTAGGTTTCCTCAGAGCCTTCTCTTCTCCAGACTGAACAACCCCAACTCCCTCAGTCTGTCCTCACAGCAGAGCAGCTCCAGCCCTCTACTCATCCTCGTGGCCCTTCTCTGGACACCTTCCAGCACCTCCAGATCCTTCCTGTAATAAGAGGCTGCAGAACTGGACACAGTGCTCCAGGTGGGGTCTCACCAGAGTGGAGCAGAGGGGGAGAATCACCACCCTTGACCTGCATCTGCAGTCAAGGAGCTAAACTGCACCTCCGTCGGAAGCTATGAATGTCACTCAGAAATTTCAGGTGATTCAGCTCTTGACAAGGCTGGTGAGAAACCACTGCAGCTGCCCTGCTGCTGTTGAGCAGTCATGCTTGTCTGTGCAGTTTCCAGGCCTGACGTTCTGCTAACGCTGATCAGCATTCATCACACATCCCTAATGAGGCATTTTTAGAAGTGCTGCAAGCCTTACAGCAACCCTCTGCTCCTCTGCTAGGCATAGCACAGTACCAGCAACAGCTTGGCCACTGCCAGTGCTTTCTATATCTCGTGTAAGAACTACTCCTGAGCACAAAAAAGGCTTTTCTGTGCATTCTAATTCTGTCCAAAGAGGCAAAACTTATTATGGGTATAACACTCCCTGCCTGGGCAAATATTCTGGACATAATTAAATTTAAAAACAAATACAAACAAAAAAGTTGATTTGGGATAGCAGCTTGGGGATTCAGCATAAAGTTGCACCAAATGTTTCAGTGGAAATTCCTTCATCTCGACTTATTCTGTATTGGTGAGACGAATTCAACAGCAAGGTTAAGCATTTCATTTGTTCTCATGTCCTCTTAGGCTCCAAGTATTATTTACAGCAGCAGATCAAATGTTTAGTTACAGTCTCCTCTAAAATCACTGTGCATCTGTAATTTGCCTCAGGTTTGAAATACAGTCTGAAAGTCCCCTCAGATGCGAAAGACTGACAGAAAAATACTGGGAAACTACCCCAGCACAAAATGCTACTGGAAGGTAATCAATCTTTTCCCTGCCCCATTTCTTTCAGGCCTCACTGACACCTGACCTCTGCTCTTTGCCGTTGCCTGCAGCAGAACAAACACTTAAGCAGCCTTCCCCAGAAGGCCTGGGGAAAGCTGCTCCTGCAGTTGCCTTGCTCTTCAAAGAAACCTGTCCTGTAGCCATCACTAAAACAGAGTATCTGAAAAACAGTCCAAAAGCATCAGCACGGAAAATGTACTGCATTCACCAGTGAAGTGGCAAGCTTTGCAGGGGAAGTTGAGGCTGGAGGTGAGGAGAAAGTTCTTCCCAGAAAGAGTAATTGGCCATTGGGATGTGCTGCCCAGGGAGGTGGTGGAGTCACCATCCCTGGAGGTGTTCAAGAGGGGATTGGATGTGGCACTTGGTGCCATGTTTTAGTTAGTCAGGAGATGCTGGGTGACAGGTTGGACTTGATGATCTTTGAGGTCATTTCCAACCTTATGGATTCTATGATTCTCTCCCAAGATCTCTATGTCGATTGCACTCCTGTGTTTTCCAGGTATGGAAATACATCTCTCTTTTTTTTAACTAAACTATGACAACACATTGAGAAAAGCTTTACCTCAGGGGGATAAATTATGAAAACAGATTTTTCCCAGCCTGGGGAAACACTTTAAACTGGCTGTCCCAAGTGCTAGGAAAACATGAAATCAGAAGAGAGCCAAGGAGGGGGTCTGAGGGTGGGAGGTTTTACAAGATAAAAGTATGACTTCACTTTGCACTTTTGCACTTTTCCAGCTTTGAGATTAACAATATATTGTGTTCAGCTTACTAGAAAAGGACAAGGAGTTGCGTTATGCAGCAGGCCACAGGGTAGAGTTCTCTGTGCCAACTCCAATGCAGACTGGGAAAGACTGAGGGAAACAGGCTATCTCACAGACCAACCACCTACCAACAGTATTATTAGCACAGCTGATGAGAAGCAAACACCTGGTTCGTGTTGCCAGAATACAAGCCAAGGAAGATGAATAGAATAGAATAGAATAGAATAGAATAGAATAGAATAGAATAGAATAGAATAGAATAGAATAGAATAGAATAGACCAGGTTGGAAGAGACCTTCAAGATCATCGTGTCCAACCCATCAACCAATCCAACACCACCTAAACAACTAACCCATGGCACCAAGCACCCCATCAAGTCTCCTCCTGAACACCTCCAATGATGGTGACTCCACCACCTCCCTGGGCAGCACATTCCAATGGGCAATCACTCTCTCTGTATAGAACTTCTTCCTAACACCCAGCCTAAACCTCCCCTGGCACAGCCTGAGACTGTGTCCTCTTGTTCTGGTGCTGGTTGCCTGGGAGAAGAGACCAACATCTGCCTGTCCACAACCTCCCTTCAGGTAGTTGTAGAGAGCAATAAGGTCACCCCTGAGTCTCCTGTTCTCCAGGCTAAGCAACCCCACCTCCCTCAGCCTCTCCTCATAGGGCTTTGTTCCAAGCCCCTCACCAACTTTATTGCCCTTCTCTGGACACACTCCAGCAAGTCAACCTCCTTCCTAAACTGAGGGGCCCAGAATTGGACACAAGATTCAAGGTGTGACCTAACCGGTGCAGTGTACAGGGGCAGAATGACCTCCCTGCTCCTGCTGGCCACACTGTTCCTGATGCAGGCCAGGATGCCATTGGCCCTCCTGGCTGCCTGGGCACACTGCAGGCTCATGTTCAGCCTACCATCAACCAGTAAGTATCTATGGAGCATGAAATGCTTGTACCAAGGGCCTGCAGTCACCTCTTGAGCTGACAGCTGGCTGCTGGATCACACTGTCAGGATGACCTGGGGAATCCTTGTTCTCTGTGATCTTCAGCATTCAGTTTTTTGGGGATATGTACTTCCTTCCCCAGAGCTGACAAATCCAGGAACACTTCAAGCCACTCAATTTTTCCAACAGATCTTAATGTATAAAATAAATCAGCTATGAACTTCTTACCTGTGTATTTACCAAACTCCTACTTGTTTCTATTATTTTCAGAAGCAAAACTGACAGCTGACCTGCAGTTTCCTGGATTTACCAAAGCCCAAGGGCATAATAAAACCTGGCTGTGGGCTTCAGGGCAACTTTCAAAAGCACTGAAGTGCCTTAACAGCCCGGGTCACATCTTGAAAAAACAATTGAACAGCACTATCAAAGACATAATTTTTCTTCTTCTTCTAGGCTAGTGATAGAATATGCTGATAGGAGTCAGTGTTTGTGGCTGACACCTCCCTCATGGTTCTAGGACTCCGGATCCCAGGGCAGCACTGGATCTGATGAGCCACAAACCATCTACCCACACACTGCTGCCCATGTCCATCTCGTCAATCCCAACTTTGGGGATGTGTGCAAGGGGAAATTTACATGACATTCTATTCCTGCTTCTAGACAGGAATAGAATAGAATAGAATAGAATAGAATAGAATAGAATAGAATAGAATAGAATAGAATAGAATAGAATAGAATAGAATAGAATAGAATAGGAATAGAATAGAATAGAACAGAAATTACCAGGTTGGAAAAGACCTTCGAGATCATCAAGTCCAACCTATCATCCAACACCACCTAATCAACTAAACCATGGCACCAAGTGCCTCATCCAGTCTCTTCTTAAACACATCCAGGGATGGGGACTCCACCACCTCCCTGGGCAGCACATTCCAATGGCCAATCTCTCTCCCCTGGTGCAGCTTGAGACTGTGTCCTCTTGTTCTGGTGCTGGCTGCCTGAGAGAAGAGACCAACCCCCACCTGGCTACAGCCTCCCTTTTGGTAGTTCTAGACAGCAATGAGGTCTCCCCTGAGCTTCCTCTTCTGCCGGCTAAGCATCCTGCTCCCTCAGCCTCTCCTCACAGGGCTGTGCTCCAGACCCCTCCCCAGCTTTGTTGCCCTTCTCTGGACACCTTCCAGCAACTCAACATCTTTCCTAAACTGAGGAGCCCAGAACTGGGCACAGTCCTCAAGGTGTGGCCTAACCAGTGCTGAGCACAGGGCACAATGACTTCCCTGCTCCTGCTGGCCACACTGTTCCTGATCCAGGCCAGGATGCCAGTGGCCTTCTTGGCCAACTGGGCACACTGATGGCTCATGTTCAGCTGCTGTCAGCCAGTACCTCCACGTCCCTTTCTGACTGGCTGCTCTCCAGCCACTCTGACCCCAGCCTGTAGCACTGCCATGCAGTTGCTGTGGCCAATGTGTAGAACCTGGCACTTAGATGTGTTCAATCTCCTGCCCTTGGACTCTGCCCATCTGTCCAGCCTGGCAAAGTCTCTCTGCAGAGCTCTCCTACCCTCTAACAGACCAAATCCTGCCCCCAGCTTGGTGTCATCTGCAAATTTACTGATGACTGGCTCAATCCCCTCATCCAGATCATCAATAAAGATATTGAACAATCCCTCAACCAGTTTCCCCAGTGCCTTAGAGTGCCTTTTGATTGCTTTTGGACTTTTGCTATCGACCTCCTTGCTTCCCATCTGCATAACTAGCTAGGGATAGCAATCAGAGGACTGTACCAGACTAGGCAGCCTTCTGGTAATATCTCTGACCCGGGCCCCAGGGAGGCAGCAGACTTCCCTGTGGGAAGGATCCGGCCAACATCTGGGGCCCTCTGTTCCCCTCGGAAGGGAATCACCAATAATGATTCCCCTCCTCTTTTTTTAAGGGTACATGTTCTGATGCAAGGGGAAAGCTGATTTGCTTTAGAATACATAGAATACATAGAATAAACCAGGTTGGAAGAGACCTTCAAGATCATCACGTCCAACCCATCAACCAATCCAGCACCACCTAAACAACTAACCCATGGCACCAAGCACCCCATCAAGTCTCCTCCTGAACACCTCCAATGATGGTGACTCCACCACCTCCCCAGGCAGCCCATTCCAATGGGCAATCACTCTCTCTGTATAGAACTTCTTCCTAACATCCAACCTGAACCTCCCCTGGCACAGCCTGAGACTGTGTCCTTAGGCAACCACCCAGAGGTGTTTTTTCTACCTTCTCATTCACCTCAGCTTCCAGTGCCCCATACTTGTTGTGCAGGGACAACTGGGAAAGTGAGGGGGGGCAGGAGGGGTTTCCCTTGCCTCTCCTAACAGGGATCTGTATCCTTTCTCCCCTGCTTCTTGGGTTACCACTGTCTGCTAGGGGGCTCTGCAGAGCCTGGTACCACAAATGCAACTCCCTTTCACATTCCCTTGTAGTTCCTAGTCTTATCACTTCTTCCTTCAGCTCAGCCACCAGGCTGAGCAGATCCAATGATCTGCTCACACCTAACACAGGTGTTGTCGCTGCCACCCTCCACTGCAAGTGCCAGACTCCAGCACTCTCTGCAGACAAATACCTGGACACCTGAATGTTTATGAGTAGCCTCTGTTTTGGTACCTACAGTTTTTCTAACAGCCTGTGTCCAAGTTGTAACCATGGCTGGATCTCTTTGGGCAATAAAAGGAAGAAAAAAGAGGTAAAGAACACATCTGTGTATTTTCTAATTGTATTTCAGCTATCATTAAGCTGATTTTATGGCATTTTAATCTTTGAGGGAAAACAATGGCATCCTGGCCTGTATCAGGAACAGTGTGGCCAGCAGGAGCAGGGAGGTCATTTTCCCCCTGTACTCAGCACTGGTTAGGCCACACCTTGAGTCCTGTGTCCTGGGCCCCTCAGTTTAGGAAACATGTTGAGCTGCTGGAAGGTGTCCAGAGAAGGGAAACAAAGCTGGGAAGGGGTTTGGAGCACAGCCCTATCAGGAGAGGCTGAGGGAGCTGCGGTTGCTGAGCCTGGAGAAGAGGAGGCTCAGGGGAGACCTTCTTGCTGTCTACAACTCCCTGAAGGGAGGTTGTAGCCAGGTGGGGGTTGGTCTCTTCTCCCAGGCACCCAGCACTGGAACAAGAGGACACAGTCTCAAGCTGCACCAGGGGAGGTTTAGGCTGGATGTTAGGAAGAAATTCTTCATAGAGGGAGAGATTGGTCATTGTAATGGGCTGCCCAGGGAGGTGGTGGAGTCATCATCACTGGAGGTGTTTAGGAGGAGACTGGATGGGGTGCTTGGTGCCATGGTTTAGTTGATTAGCTGGTGTTGGATGATAGGTTGGACTTGATCTTGAAGGTCTCTTCCAACCTGGTTTATTCTAGTCTAGTCTAGTCTAGTCTAGTCTAGTCTATGATCTTCTATGCTATTCTATGCTTAGAGAGAAGCATGAAGAACTGATCTTATTCAAGGAATATTGCCCAGTTTATAAAAAAGGTTTTTCCTTGTACTGCTGGAAGACACGTTGGCTTTTCAATCTTGCCAATGCCAAATTCCAAGAGATGAAAATCAATTTTGATATTAAAATTGTCCTTTAATTTGTTTTCTTCAATGTTAGACTTTTAAAGCCATATTTAGTTAAAATATCACAGTGTCACAGTATCACAGTATAACTAAGGTTGGAAGAGACCTCAAGGATCATCGAGTCCAACCTGTCTCCACAGACCTCATGACTAGACCATGGCACCAAGTGCCACATCCAATCCCCCCTTGAACACCTCCAGGGACGGTGACTCCACCACCTCCCTGGGCAGCACATCCCAATGACGAACGACTCTCTCAGTGAAGAACTTTCTCCTCACCTCGAGTCTAAACCTCCCCTGGTGCAGCTTGAGACTGTGTCCTCTTGTTCTGGTGCTGGTTGCCTGGGAGAAGAGACCAACCCCTTCCTGGCCACAACCACCTTTCAGGTAGTTGTAGAGGGCAATGAGGTCAAAATAGATAGGTCTCTCCCACTGCTGGACTGCCACTTAGAAAAAAATGCGAAGTCCCTTCTGAGGAACAAAGATAATGTTTGTTTTCTAAAGAGTTGAAGTATAGTCTAGTATACCAATGGTCTGTACTTGTCTTGATGAATTAGCTCATCTTGGGCCCATACAAGTGCTAATCTCTAAATCTGAAACATTTTCCCCGTGACAGGACAAGGAGCAATGGATGTAAGCTGCAGCACAGGAGGTTCACAGAGGGTCACAGAGCACTGGAGCAGGCTGCCCAGAAGAGGTTGTGGAGTGTCCTTCTCTGAGGAATTTCAAGACCCATCTGGATGTGTTCCTATGTGACCTGAGCTAGACTGCATGGCCCTGCTCTGGCAGGGAGGTTGGACTTGATGGTATCTTTGGGTCCCTTCCAACCCCTGACATCCTGTGACCTGTGAAAACAACACAACCTAGCAATAAAATACCAAGTACTTAGCATCATTCTTAGATAAATAAATAATGAAACAACTGCCTATAACTTGTGAAAAGAGCATCAACATGACCATTTACAGAGTACTTGACTGTATCATAACTATACAATTAGCCAATAACAAAATTCTGGTTTCCCTTATTTCCAGGCAATGTTTTCCTGTGGCCAAGAAAGAATATGGAAGCAGGGATTCAAAAGTATCCCACAGAAAGCAGCATGAGTGCTTATTAACCTCAGAAGACTGACTCAGAGGAAACTAAGTTCCAAAACTTGAACATCCTACTTCTCATATCCCAACTGCCTCTGTGGTTTCCATCACGACCTCTCCATTCTCCAGTGAAAACATCAAACTGTTTGGAACCAGATGCATTTCAGACAGTAACAGAGATCCCAAAACACAACTTTTCTGAGACATTATTGTCTAAGACTGAGCTTACATGGAAAGGCATGCTTACATACAGACGTTATTCTCCTGGAGATGCAATGACTTTGATGACTTCTCCAACCTATCTTAATAAAATTCCTAGACATTAAGAATGCTGTCATGTGTAATGGTGCCACAAGTCCTCAAGAAATATCCATAACCCTTCCTCAAGCTTGTATGACTGCTCTAAGCCAGCAGGACACAAGGAGGGCATCTATTTTTCTGCAGGTAGGATTCTATCTTCCAAGAAGTTGGACAATAAGGGTTTTCACTGGACACTGTAATCCAAACTCCTGAGCTGATAGTATGTTTTTGAGGCTTCCTGTTTACTACATAAAAGCAGTATATTTGCTCTTACAAACATGTGACACACATCAACAGAAGAGTAATTCTGCATCAATTTACAGTAAGTGTGGATCCAGTGCATCCCTTTTCATCCTGCTAATGAACTGGCAATTCACTGAGGCAAACCACTCACTGTCTTCTGCTGTGCTTTCCCACTGAGGTCTGGTAGATTGATACTGTGGCTTTGCCAAAGTCAGCCAGACTTGACTTTTCTGACATTAAAATCCATGCTGACTGAATTAAGGAATTATGACTGAAATCTAGCCAGATGATTAAAGCTGCTCTTTAAAAGAATCAGAAATACTTAGTTGCCCTCCATCAGTACACATGCACCGCTCACAGAGTCTCCCAAAGAGGTGAGGCACAGCAGCATCTACTGAAATGCAAGAAAGTAGCTGTCAGGGTGGTGGGATGGGGCAGGGAGCAGATTTGAAAAACAGAAATGAGAGCATAGGTGGAACAGGCTTCTGTCCTTAATTCTGGTATCATGTGCTTGCTGGGTGCTTTGATCCAGAGAAGGGGAAAAGTCAGAAAGATGTCCTTCAGCCTAATGATGACTGTCTGTTCTGTTGCTGCTTCCAGCACGAATGACAAGTACTTTCACTAAAACCTGAGCTAAACTAAAACAAGCCTGAGGGCCTTGTGAAGAATAGGACATTCCCTCTTCTTTATCAGCTGGATTTCCTGTGAAGGCAAATAACCCTGGAGGGTAGGAGGGTGCTGCAGAGGGACCTGGCCAGGCTGGGTCAATGGGCTGCGGCCAATGGTACAAGATTCAACAAGGCCAAGTGCAGGGTGCTGCACTTACCACAATAACTCATGCAGGCTACAGGCTGGAGGATGAGTGGCTGGATAGCAGCCTGGCAGAGAGGGACCTGGCAGTGCTGGGTGACAACAGCTGGACATGAGCCAGCAGTGTGCCCCAGGGGCATGGAAGGCCAATGGCATCTTGGCATGGATCAGGAATGGTGTGGCCAGCAGGACTAGGGATGGGATTCTGCCCTGTGCCCGCCACTGGTGAGGCCTCACCTCGAGCACTGTGTGCAGCTTGGGCCCCTCACTTCAGAAAGGATCTTGAGGGGCTGGAGCAGGTCCAGGAGAGAGCAACAAGACTAGTAAGAGGGCTGGAGGGAAAGTCTGATGAGGAGAGGATGAGGGAGCTGGAGGTGTTCAGCCTGGAGAAGAGGAGACTTCGAGGGGACCTCATCACTCTCTACAGCTACCTAAAAGGAAGTTGTAGTCAGGTGGGGGTCAGGCTCTTCTCCCAGGCAACTTGTGACAGGACAAGAGGGCATGGCCTGAAGCTGTGCCAGGGGAGGTTTAGGTTGGATATTAGGAAGCACTTCCTCACAGAAAGGCTGATCAGGCACTGGGATGGACTGCCCAGGGAGGTGGTGGAGTCGCCATCACTGGAGGTCTTTAAGAAAAGATTGGATGTGGCTCTTGGTGGCAGGGTTTAGCTGATGTGGTGGTGTTAGGTCATAGGCTGGACTTGATGATCTCAGAGGTCTTTTCCAGCCTGAATAATTCTGTAATTCTGTGACCCCCCCTGACAGTGCTCTCCATTTTTATAATACACACTGATTTTTGAGTTTAATCACATTTTACACATTCCTCATTTCCTTTACCATTTCACAGGGAAAGCTTCCTCCAGCTTTTCTAACAGCATTGCTTTTGGAAGCAGCACAAGGTAACCTGGATGCTGGCCCTGCTTGGCCTGCTGTGCTTTTGCAGTAATTTTGAGGAAAAACCACCACATTAGCACAATTCCAGAACTCAAGATTCCTCTGCAAATCAGGGGTAGCAAACAATTTTGCATGTTGGCAAAGCATTAGAAGGACACACACTACTGTTAGGACTTCAGTAGTTACAAATCATACAGCAACTCCTGAGGCCAGTGAGGGCTGCATTTCCAAGGGCATAGATTTTACCACCACAACCAGATACCACTCAGCCTCTGTGCTTTCTAAATGAGGACCAAGGGGATTTTCCTACCCCGTCACTCAATATCACAGAGCTAGCAAACATTTTCAATTGATCTATCTGGATGTTTCCATCCTTTAAATAACCTCTGTTGACCTATCACTAGGCTATATATGGCAAACTTTGTGCTTCTGCAGAGCTCCACATTAAAACAATGCTGGTTTCTTTTGTAAATTGAACAAAAGCCTTCCATCTGGATTTCAGGCAACAAAGCAGCAACATACACCAAGTATTTTAGTCAACGACCTTTCACCACACACACTTTTTTCTCTCTCAGAAAGTGCCCTTTAAATCTGAAATACTAGAGCACTTCCTTAAATCCTAGAAGGCATTCATCTTCCCTTTGCCATCACAGTTCATTTATCTTGCAAGAATTTTTCGAGTGCTTGCTACAGCAAAGAAATTTTTAAAAGGCATAGAGAGAAACTATGCTGGTGGCTGAGTAGAATAGAATAGAATAGAATAGAATAGAATAGAATAGAATAGAATAGAATAGAATAGAATAGAATAGAATAGAATAGAATAGAATAGAATAAACCAGGTTGGAAGAGACCTTCAAGATCATCGTGTCCAACCCATCAACCAATCCAACACCACCTAAACAACTAACCCATGGCACCAAGCACCCCATCAAGTCTCCTCCTGAACACCTCCAATGATGGTGACTCCACCACCTCCCCGGGCAGCCCATTCCAATGGGCAATCACTCTCTCTGTATAGAACTTCTTCCTAACATCCAGCCTGAACCTCCCCTGGTGCAGCCTCAGACTGTGTCCTCTTGTTCTGGTGCTGGCTGCCTGGGAGACGAGACCAACCTCTGCCTGTCTACAACCTCCCTTCAGGTAGTTGCAGAGAGCAATAAGGTCACCCCTGAGTCTCCTCCTCTCCAGGCTAAGCAACCCCAGCTCCCTCAGTCTCTCCTCAGAGGGCTGTGTTCCAAACCCCTCACCAACCTTGTTCCCTTTTCTGGACACGCTCCAGCAAGTCAACCTCCTTCCTAAACTGAGGGGCCCAGAACTGGACACAGGACTCAAGGTGAGGCCTAACCAGTGCAGTGTACAGGGGCAGAATGACCTCCCTGCTCCTGCTGGCCACACTTTTCCTGATGCAGGCCAGGATGCCATTGGCCCTCCTGGCTGCATGGGCACACTGCAGGCTCATGTTCAGCCTACCATCCACCAGCACCCCCAGGTCCCTCTCTGCCTGGCTGCTCTCAGCCACTCTGACCCCAGCCTGTAGCACTGCCTGGGGTTGTTGTGGCCAATGTGCAGAACCTGGCACTTGGATGTGTTCAGTCTCCTCCCCTTGGCCTCTGCCCATCTGCCCAGCCTGTCAAGGTCCCTCTGCAGAGCCTCTCTACCCTCCAGCAGATCAACTCCTGCCCCCAGCTTGGTGTCGTCAGCAAATTTACTGATGATGGACTCAATGCCCTCATCCAGATCATCAATAAAGACGCTAAAGAGCATGGGGCCCAGCACTGATCCCTGGGGCACACCACTGGTGCCTGGCTGCCAGCTGGCTGTGGCACCATTCACCACCACTCTCTGGGCTCGGCCCTCCAGCCAGTTCCTAACCAAATGCAGTGTGCTCCTGTCCAAGCCATGGGCTGACAGCTTGGCCAGGAGTTTGTTGTGGGGGACAGTGTCATTAGCCTCTGGACCTGTCTCTGCATACCCAGCTGGGTAAGCTTGCACTCAGACCCTTACTGGTGTCATCATTTCAATGCAGAGCGTTTTCGGCTACTACTTTCACATCTGCAGTCATATAAGTGCAAAACTGAAAACCACATGGCCATTTTGCTCAAGATTTAACAAGTCTTCCTCCAAAGAATGATTTCATTTCTCCCCAACCTCCACACAGAGAAACTCCAAAGAAAGGCATCTAGATACAAAAGACCCTCTAAACCAAAGTTACACTCTGGTATTCTGTAAGTCTGGACACTTGCAGTCGTTTTTTCCTTCTTTTCTTCCTCTCATACTCACCATAGTCCAACTTTCTCTTCCCCAGGTAAAAAACCCAACCAAAGAAACCCCACATTGGGATCACTGCCTAACTTGTGACTTGGAGACATCTAAGGGGCATTAGCAACCCAATAGAGAAAAGTGTAAACACTGCTCTTTCCTTGGAGGTAGAATGGGCACATGACCTACGGCTTTCTGTGGCCGTGCAACTAAAATGTCCAAGCAAAGTACCACCTCTTTGTGACTGCTAAAAATATCAACTATTTTAGCTTTGCAAATGCAGAGAAGCCTCCACCTTCTGTGATGCTGACAAAACTCTACTTCAGCTTTTATTTAAGTCTTCAGAAGCACCCAAAACCCTGGCAACAAAATAAATGAATGTACCCAAGTGAAGAAAATCCATGCAACTCTATGGCTGGTCTCTTAAATGTAATTGATGAACACTGAAATTGAGAAGGACCAGAGGGCAACAGATGGAATTAACCCATATTTGGGAACTGCTCGAAATGCATGCATTCGAGTAAAAGACCTATCAAGGCAGCTGTGGGATTCAGTTTTGAGAGGACCAACTGTTAACACTGGAAGGTAATGAAGAAGAAAAACTACCAGCTGAAAATTCTCCAAACACTATGCACCTATAGCTTGGGTGCATCCTTCAAAATCTGAAATGCCACACAGCAAAGTGGGCTTTGAGTACCGTTTAAAAATCAGCTGTTTTCAGCAAGACATCAGATAATGCATGCATTCTTTTTGATCAGCATTCACCAAATTTGCCCCACAATGAAACTTGGAAAATGGAATTTCAATTTGAAAATCATTATCCTGTACCTCTGCATCCCTAAGAACGAGACCATCTGCAACGCTTCATCTGTGGCAGCAAAATGCGTGCCAGATGTGTATGTAGTGCACTGCAAGGTTCCTGTAATACCTCTTGGTTATTCTGTTAGAAGGGAAAGGAAAAAATAGGGTACTGAACACACCTACAAACTATTTATGTTCATTTCTTGTAGCATAATACCAACTTACCAGCTCCACCTAACCAAATTACTCAGTTGTTTCCAGCGAGTTTGCCTAAGTTTTCACTCGTTAGCTTTTCTGCTGAGCTGCTGTCTAGAACAGAATAGAAGTAATAAGGTTGGAAAAGACCTTCAGGATCATCACGTCCAACCTATCACCCAACACCATGGCACCAAGCACCCCATCAAGTCTCTTCCTAAACACCTCCAGGGATGGTGACTCCATCAACTCCCTGGGCAGCCCATTCCAATGACCAATCTCTCCCTCTATGAAGAATTTCTTCCTAACATCCAGCCTAAACCTCCCCTGGCACAGCTTGAGACTGTGTCCTCTTGTTCTAGTGCTGGTTGCCTGGGAGAGGAGACCAACCTCCACATGGCTACAACCTCCTTTCAGGTAGTTCTAAACAGCAATAAGGTCACCCCTGAGCCTCCTCTTCTCCAGGCTAAGCAACCCCAGCTCCCTCAGCCTCTCTTCCCAGGGCTGTGCTCCAGACCCCTCCCCAGCTTTGTTGCCCTTCTCTGGACACCTTCCAGCAATTCAACATCTTTCCTAAACTGAGGGGCTCAGAACTCACTCTGGCCAAATTCAGATACTTACACAGGTAAGTATCACTGCAGGTGATTACAAGAGGAAGTCTTTACACAGAAAATCAGTTTGGTCACTGATTATATATAACAGACCTATTCTTGAAAGTGGTGGCTTTTTTTCCAGTTAGCAGCAATGTTATTTTGAATTAGCCATCCAGCCTTACCACCCTGTAATTCAGCATTCATCACCTAGTACAGGCAACTTAATCCTTATCTCATTAGTCAGTACTGTTTCCTTGGCATTATTTATTGCTTGCTTTGTCTGAAATATTTAGACCATTATGCTCCTCTAGTGAAAGTTACATTAATTTATATAGGCTTATTTTACACATTCCTTCTGTCATTTGTCTAATAAAACATATGCAAAGCATGCCTGCAAAATAAGAGCAACTTGACTGTCATCCCAAGCCTGACATACCATGTTAAGAACACTAAAGTAAGAGACAGTAAGAGGAGAGCTTGATTTTCACTTCAAAAGTAAAGCAGAGTGCTTTCTCTTATAAACAAAAACCTGAGGACATAAGCTTCTAATTCGACTTTCATACACTCTTCAGAAGACAATGTGCAGATGTGCTTAATGAGTAAGAGTTCAGGGACCTTATTTAATTTTCTAACACATGCTGCAACTTGAATCTGAGGTATATATTTATCCTGAAGCAGTAAGGGAGAACGCACTAATTCCTCATACAATGTCAAGAATGTTGCTGTCTGCATAGTTTGCACAGGAATGGAAAGACACCAGCTCCTACCTGGAAAGCAAAGATTGCAGAGCCCACATTTTGGCCTATCTATGTGTAATGGTTTAGTGCAAGGGCTAAACTCCTTCACTCCCCCTTCTCATCTCCTTTCTCCTCTCTTCTTACCTTGTGATAAGAAAGGGTGGTGGTGGGGAAAAGGCAGAGGGAGAGTTTTCAGTTGATTTACACAGAACATTTTACTCCTCTGCTACAAAGGTATCGGATTACATCAGTCTACACAGAGAACAGAAGGCAAAGGGAAAGGAGGACCCATCCAAATCCTGCAATGGGCAGAAGCACAGCCGCCGGCTCGAGGACCAGGAAAGGGAGAGGCTGAGGCTCTCCTCTCCAGGGTCATAACACCACACAGCCGTAAGTCCTGTCGTCACAAAGTCAGGATTCTGAGAGTGGGAAACATTGTGTGGTTCAAACCACTACATTCTCCACCCCTTACTCCACACTATTCTCTTAGGAAACAACGCTGAGACAATAACCCTCGAACATGGCGAGCAGGACCATTAGTCAGAGCTCTGCTGAAGTACAGAGCCAAACAGCTAAATGAATTCCTCGTGTAACCCGGTGACTTCAAAGGAGTTAGCCTAGGGACTCATTTGGCTAAAAGAATTTTGAAATGGACCTTGACCAGTTTCCCTGAAGTAGGATTCAGATCTTGAGCTTCTTGTGTTACAAACCAGCTTGGCTCTGTAGTGTTATGATGTCCTTTATCAGCATTTTTGTTAATACGGAATGACTAATGGACTCCAAACCAGTAGCACCACCTGATTAATAGCAACCACTCTTCAAAGCATTTGTCTTAACACCAGGGGTTGTTGTTTTTTCAAGCTGGTGGGTCTCAGTGCTGATGACTGCATTGTGTGGTCCAGCTGGTCAAATTTGTTGCTGAAATTCAGCCTTTTGCAGCTGAAGGGTAATACATCAAGTTAGCTACGAGCAGCGTTTGAATACTAAACTTGACCTCTCCACCTTTTCCAGCATGTGTATTTCTGTGCTTCCTCCACAGGCTCTGGATACCCATGTGGGGTTTTACTCTTCTGGGTGCCAGAGAGACAAGATTAACAGTACCTTGTCACGTATGGATAACCATCAGAGAAAGATAAGCAGTCAAAAAGCCGTAATGAGTACTACTTGTTCTCTTCATATAAAATAGGATTTACAGTGACTGATCACATTTCCAGCAAGTAAAAGATGTGTAAGAAGTGATTAAACAGTCTAATCGGCTCCTCTCTGCTTCAGCTGTAATTATGCTTTTGGGTGGCTTGGTCTAAGCAAACCATCTTCACATGTCTCTTCCCTAAGTGTTCAAAAAGCAGTGTTTCTGCCAAAAAACACCTCTGCAGCCAGAAGCATGACATTAATACTCACAAATGCATTAGAGAGTGCTGCAATATTTAAGCAGCCACAGTAACTTAAGTAGGGAGAAAGGAACCACTCAGCATGGGTAAGGACATCAGTGTTGGCTCCACAATACAACCTATATATTTTTTTCAACAGGTTTCCAAAACCTCTATCTTCCCCTAATGGAGATTTGCTCTAACAGTGTGGGTAGCTGAAATAGTTGTTTGAATCTGCCATTTTCTTCCACACCGCTTCACTTCTTCTAATCATCTACGTCCCTAACAGGATATTCTGTTTTTCATCAAATATACACAGACTCTCAGACTGGGTTGCTAAGGCTCAACTTTAGAAGAAAATATATATTTAAAAGTTGTATGAAGGTAACATCCTTGTTAACAACATCCATTTCAGGTTTCATTTAAAATTTTACCACATGCCTTTTACCATTCTCCTCATATAGAATAGAATAGAATAGAGTAGCTTAGCATAGCGTAGCGTAGCGTAGCGTAGCGTAGCGTAGAGTAGAGTAGAGTAGAGTAGAGTAGAGTAGAGTAGAGTAGAGCATCTAATCCCAACAGCATCTCATCACAGTATCACAGTATTGCCAAGGTTGGAAGAGACCTCGAGGATCATTGAGTCCAACCTGTCACCACAGAGCTCATGACTAGACCATGGCACCAAGTGCCACATCCAATCCCCTCTTGAACACCTCCAGGGATGGTGACTCCACCACCTCCCTGGGCAGCACATTCCAATGATGAACAACTCGCTCAGTGAAGAACTTTCTCCTCACCTCAAGTCTAAACCTCCCCTGGCACAGCTTGAGACTGTGTCCCCTTGTTCTGGTGCTGGTTGCCTGGGAGAAGAGACCAACCCCTTCCTGGCTACAACCTCCTTTCAGGTAGTTGCAGAGGGCAATGAGGTCATCCCTGAGCCTCCTCTTCTCCAGGCTAAACAATCCCAGCTCCCTCAGCCTCTCCTCACAGGGCTGTGCTCAAGGCCTCTCCCCAGCCTTGCTGCCCTTCTCTGGATACATTCAAGTGTCTCGATGTCCTTCTTAAACTGAGTGGCCCAGAACTGGACACAGGACTCAAGGTGTGGCCTAACCAATGCAGAGTCCAGGGGCACAATGACTTCCCTGCTCCTGCTGGCCACACTATTCCTGATGCAGGCCAGAATCAATCAACTAAACCATGGCACCAAGTGCCTCATCCAGTATCCTCTTGAAGACCTCCAGTGACGGTGTATAAACTCATGCAAATTCATAGTAAAAGTCAGTGACTACCAGCAAGCCATATGATTTCACAGGAAGCAAAAGGCATACAAAATCCTGAGTTTTCATGCTCCAAGCATATGCAGGTAAGTAGTTTGTGTTCAATTTACTATTTTGTTAATATATTCATTACCTCTGGCTCACTGCTTGCATCAAGGAAGTACATCTGGCTGCATTACAGAAAGCAGGCTGAATAATTTCTGTATTATTTTGTTAATCATTCCAGAGTTAAATTAAAATCAGTTCATAGTGGAAGGCAGAACTGAAACTGAGTGAAACACAATCTGACCTATCAAATCAGAATGGAGGCCCTATTGCTTGACAGCTCCACAGCCAACTGCAAGACCTCCATCACAGGCAGACACAGTATAATTTGCCAGCATTCTGAGGTGCATCTTGATCTCTAGCAGATCAGACACAGATATACAGGGGAATGAGGAGTAATCAGAGATAGGAGAGTTTTAATCCCATTCCTTAGATATTTCTATGTGTCCAAAAGCTTAGTAAAAAGCAAGAAAACAGATGCGTCCTTCCCCCTCTTCTCCACTTCAGGTTTGGAAGGGGCTTAAGAAGAGTGACCACCCTATAAAAAAAAAGGGTATCTGGAAACTCACTACAGACTAAGAAGGAGGAATACATAGAATCAATAACGTTGGAAAAGACCTCAAAGATCACCAAGTCCAACTTGTCACCCAACACCTCATGACTAAATAAACCATAGCTCCAACTGCCACGTCCAATCTCCTCTTGAACACCTCTGGGGGTGGGGACTCCACCACCTCCCTGGGCAGCACATTCCAATGGCCAACAACTCTCTCTGTGAAGAACTTTCTCCTCACCACCAGCCTAAACTTCCCCTGGTGCAGCTTGAGACTGTGTCCCCTTGTTCTGGTGCTGGTTGCCTGGGAGAAGAGACCAACCCCCTCCTGGCTACAACCTCCCTTCAGGTAGTTGCAGAGAGCATACTCCTATCTTACTCAGGGACATGTCTATAAGATCTGTAGAGCTATCCTCTTCTCACCACATGCTCTGGAATACAGAAAGAGAAGGGAGGGTATCTTTAGCAGTGAACTGAAAAAAAAAGCAGCATTCTTCTGCTCCTTTCTTACTAAATCTTACAATCCCTGTCTAAATGACAAGCCTGCAGAAATAATCATTAACTGTAATTCTCACAGACTGAACTAGAAAAGCATACATTTGCTTCACTACTCATGACTTAAGCTATTAATTTATCAGTTGCTGTAGTTCTGTTACAAACTGTCTAAATGACCTGGAGAATTGCTGCTGTCAGTGTCTCTCTACCAGCGGCAATTCCTTGGCTTCACATGTACGGTTTCAGTGATTATCTGGGGTCCATGGCAATAGGCAGTCAACCTCACATAAAAGGGCAGTCATGGTATAAGCAGACCTTTACCATTCTTGCAATAACTGCCATTAAATCTCCAACAGATTTGTAGGCTTTTCTTTACAGGATTTTTAGCAAAAAAACATGTAGAAAATAGAGAGGGAGGGAAAGTGATTCCCATGCTTGTAACTTCCTGAAGAAAGCTGAAGCTTCTCATTGCCACTAAGTATCTAATTGCCTCAGTAAATAGAATTTACTGTGATTCACTTCAAAACACTGAAGTGCCTTAGACTTTTTCCTGGTGTTCAAATGAACACACTAGAAAAATTAATCATACTATTATAGAATAAAGAGGAATGCCCTACATGATTTGCAAACTGGAAGCCCTCTGAATTCTTTCATTAAATTAACCTGACCTTTGACATTCCTATAATTGTGCTATCAATAAAATCTGTTTTCCTGCAAATTCAGACTACCAACAGCATCTATTTTAAGAAGTTGTAGTGGACAAAGTCAAATTTCATTTAACCAAATCAAATCTGTTGATCCATTAGAGGGTAGGAGAGCTCTGCAGAGGGACCCTGCCAGGCTGGGCAGATGGGCAGTCCAAGGGCATGAGATTGAACACATCTAAGTGCCAGGTTCTACACATTGGCCACAACAACCCCAGGCAGTGCTACAGGCTGGGGTCAGAGTGGCTGGAGAGCAGCCAGGAAGAAAGGGACCTGGGGGTGCTGGTTGATAGTAGGCTGAACATGAGCCTGCAGTGTGCCCAGGTGGCCAATGGCATCCTGGCCTGCATCAGGAAAAGTGTGGCCAGCAGGAGAAGGGAAGTCCTTCTGCCCTGTACTCAGCACTGGTTAGGCCACACCTTGAGTCCTGTGTCCAGTTCTGGGCCCCTCAGTTTAGGAAGGAGGTTGAGCTGCTGGAAGGTGTCCAGAGAAGGGCAACAAAGTCGGTGAGGGGTTTGGAACACAGCCCTGTGAGGAGAGGCTGAGGGAGCTGGGGTTGCTTAGCCTGGAGAAGAGGAGGCTCAGGGGAGACCTCATTGCTGTCTACAACTACCTCAAGGGAGGTTGTAGCCAGATGGGGGTTGGTCTCTTCTCCCAGGCACCCAGCACCAGAACAAGAGGACACAGTCTCAAGCTGTGCCAGGGGAGGTTTAGGCTGGATGTTAGGAAGAAGTTCTTCCCAGCAAGAGAGATTGGCCATTGGAATGTGCTGCCCGGGGAGGTGGTGGAGTCGAATGTGTTTTCCAACCTGGTTAATTCTGTGTTCTGTAAATTCAGCAACTGTAATTCTACCTTTAAAAGTCACAGGAAATTCACTGAACAGGGGACTAAATCACACAAGGGGTTTTTTGATTGTTGTTGGGTGGATTTTTTTGGGGGGGGTTTCTGATCAGTTTTTTAGCACACAAAAAGTAAAGTATTTTACTACTACACTTCTCATAAACAAAGGTAACTAAGTCCTCTCCTGGGTAAGTTAAAGGAATAACACTGCTATTGGATAAAGAAATCTGAACAAAGGAAGTATATGATGGACCTGTGGGAAAGCTGCGTCTCTGGTGACTCAGAGAATTGCCAGTCTGAGTTTTAATTTTTCAGTCAAATTTATTTGGGAAGTCATAAGGTAGGAACGAGCCAAACCCTGTCCTCTGCTTCCCCCAGTTTGAGACCAAGCAGCAGAGCAGAAATTCCTTCTCACATACAGAGATATTTTATTCAGGCTAGTAAACAAGTGGAGTAAACAACTGAAGAAACTGAGTGAATTCCCATACCCAAGCCATCAAAGCAGCCTAACAAAAAATAAAGCTTCTTTTTCTCTACTTGAAAGGACTCGCAGGATATCCTCAGTTATAGTGAACACGAAGTGATGTGATACATCCCACTGTCAGCCCTGTTGTCAGACTTTGGGAAGGCAATCCAGTTGTAGCACAAAATGCATGTCTCATGAGCGTGCCTTTTAGGTATTTGGTCCTCCAGCAGACAAGTACCACATAACTTTTTCTCAGTGCTGTCTATAAGTGACATGAAGCAATCCAAAGAGATAAAAATAAATCCCTTGCTAAGCCTGTACTGATTATCATCCGAGATATTTTTCATACATTGAGAAACGACATTAAGTGCTAGAGATTACTTATTGTATCATAATCCTTATCAATTCCCTACTCACCATTTATGTTATAACAGAACAATGGAAGTACTTATGGTTCTTTGAATTCATAAATAGAAACTGCATTCATACCAAGATCTGCACTGTAGCACCACCTAAGCCAGTGTCTCCGTTCTGCATCTACATTCTGTCATGCTGTAAAGATTTACTAATTTTTCAGAAGGGCACTAGATTTTCACATTGTACAAACAGTGCTCTAAAACAGTTAACAGTAATTTGTAAGTTCCTAGTCAATAGCAAAACATAAATTCAATATTATACCAGCCTCTGAGAACTCCAACTGCAGATCATAAATCAATCATCCTGTTAGTTGCTTCCACAATTTGTTTCATCACTAAAAAGCCTGATCAGTTCTGGGCTCCTCAGTTTAGGAAGGATGTTGAGTTGCTGGAAAGTGTCCAGAGAAGGGCAACGAAGCTGGGGAGGGGTCTGGAGCACAGCCCTGGGAGGAGAGGCTGAGGGAGCTGGGGTTGCTTAGCCTGGAGAAGAAGAGGCTCAGGGGAAACCTTATTGCTCTCTGCATCTACCTGAAAGGAGGTTGTAGCCAGGTGGGGCTTGTTCTCTAACCAGTGCTGAGTACAGGGGCACAATGTCCCCCCTACTCCTGCTGGCCACACTATTCCTGATACAGGCCTGTTGTAGCATAAAGGTTGTATGCACCTAGAGCAGTGTTTTCTGGACCAGATATAAGCAGGCAAAGACATTTATTACATTATACAGCAATGTTCTCCAGTCTATCAGAAGGTACATGTGGCACATCTCAATTGGTCATTTTCTACTGACATATGTGTAATTAAGGCATACAATAGGTAAAAATAACAAAACAATATTTTAACACATCCAACCAAATTCTGTCCAGCTTCTCTCCTTCAGTTACAAGGTGTTTACATTACCCTCAGAGTCAAAGACAAAACATAGCTTTCTCTAATTCAAGCAAAGGCAAATCTTCCCTATAGTCTTCTGAAGCTATCTGAAAACAACCTCTTCCGGCACAGGCCAGGATGCCATTTGCTTTCTTGGCCACCTGGGCTCATGTTCAGTCATCTGTCAACCATTACCCCCAGGGCCTTTTCTGCCTGGCTGCTCTCCAGCCATTCTGACCCCAGCCTGTAGCGCTGGATGGGGTTGCTGTGGCCAATGTGTAGAACCTGGCACTTGGATGTGTTCAATCTCATGCCCTTGGACTCTGCCCATCTGTCCAGCCTGTCAAGCTCCCTCTGCAGAGCTCTCCTACCCTCTAACAACACCTGCTCCCAACTTGGTATCACCTGCAAACTTACTAGTGGTAGACTCAATCCCCTCATCAAGATCATTTCATTAAGGAACAAGAGATTCCCAGCTCTGCTGCAACTCCAGCAGAAAGGATTTGCCTTTACATCTAGCAGACAATATGTATACTCTTCAACAAAATTTGCTTTCTTTTGATGAAGGAAGCAGAATTATTGGTTTGTGATCAGAGAACTAACATTCTGATAGTTTGTTGTGGTAGTTGTTTCTCCTTTATTTCTTAATGATAAAATAACATAACCATGGGAACTGACAGTATGATTTTCAGGTACTTTACCTAGCTAAACTTCTTAGGAGGGGCAGAAACAGACTAACAGCAAGGTATTTTTAAAAGGGATTAGTTTTGCATGTGTTTGGGTAATTTTCAAAAAGAAACTTCTTACCTTGATAGAGATTCTTTACAAGAGATAAAATTATTGTAAAGATAAAATCAGTGGAAAATAGCAATGAAAAATTGGCCAAAAATCCTACCCAGCATAAGTGTGGTGCCACTATCAGCATGTGTGATTGCAGCACTGCTATGTGGTTGGTTGTGATTGCATGAAAACTGAGGAATGTGGATTAAAGTAATTGCAGATCAGAATTCCATTCTGCATTAGGTAAACTTTTGTTAACAACACTGGTCAAATATCTCAGTCCATGTTACCAAGACAAAAATCCCTGCAGCTCCTGTGTTTGAACCTCATTGCTCTCTACAACTGCCTGAAAGGTGGTTGTAGCCAGGAAGGGGTTGGTCTCTTCTCCCAGGCAACCAGCACCAGAACAAGGGGACACAGTCTCAAGCTGCACCAGGGGAAGTTTAGGCTCCAGGTGAGGAGAAAGCTGCCCACTTAAGGGCAACAAGGCTGGTGAGAGGCCTTGAGCACAAGCCCTATGAGGAGAGGCTGAGGGAGCTGGGATTGTTTAGCCTGGAGAAGAGGAGGCTCAGGGGAGACCTCATTGCCCTCTACAACTACCTGAAAGGTGGTTGTAGACAGGAAGGGGTTGGTCTCTTCTCCCAGGCAACCAGCACCAGAACAAGGGGACACAGTCTCAAGCTGTGCCAGGGGAGGTTTAGACTTGAGGTGAGGAAAAAGTTCTTCACTGAGCGAGTCATTCGTCATTGGAATGTGCTGCCCAGGGAGGTGGTGGAGTCACCGTCCCTGGAGGTGTTCAAGGGGAGATTGGACGTGGCACTTGGTGCCATGGTCTAGTCGTGAGGTCTGTTGGGACAGGTTGGACTTGATGATCCTTGGGGTCTCTTCCAACCTTGGTTATACTGTGATACTGTGATACTTGGTGCCATGGTCTAGTCATGAGGTCTGTGGTGACAGGTTGGACTCGATGATCCTCGAGGTCTCTTCCAACCTTGGTGATACTGTGAGACTGTGAACCTGCAGCCATAAGGACCCTTGGCCTGAGAAAAATCAATAATCAAGATTGATCTTGCCATGATTTTAGTGACATTAGTGTCTCCTAGGTGACTGGTTAGCCTCACAGCACTCTCCTATGCTGCGAGTTCAGCCAGCATAGGGAATTAACGCTTTGGGCTGCTGGAATACCGCTAAAAAATTGGTCCAGATTTGATACTCACTGATGTTTTGACAACTAAAATTTCATTTACATTAACCAAGATAAGAATGAACTGGCAACACCCATGATGAATGGCATTCTCCACAGCCCCTGTGACTGCAGCTTGGAGGCCCAGATCTTCCCACCTGTCCAGAGCAGCATGCCTGAACATCAGTATTTGCCTTTACTTTTGCTCTTTTAAAATGTGCAAAGCCAAATTTCAAGCTCACATCACAAACTCCTGGCAATATTCAAACCTAAACACACTCCATCTGCTTTTAGCATGGACAGGTTTCCAGAAACTCACCTGGGGATAAAGAACCGAATCTGTACGGTACCAATTAACTCTACAGTTCCTTCTCCTGACAGTTTCAATAAGGCCTCCTAAATTAAACTGGAATAGCACAAGTTGATACAAACATGGTGATTTTTTGTTGGTTGGTTTGGTTTTTTTTTTCATAAAGAAGTGTATGGTGCAGAACCAGGCTGTAAGGACAAATACTGCATTGGGTGTTTTAGCTACGTAGCATGAGAATCATACAGTATAGTCCCCCCGCTGCCCTGTCCCCAGAGAGGAAGGAGCAGAGAGAGAAGCAGTAGATTAGACTTAACCAAGGCCAGCCAAAGCATGCAGATTCTCTCTCCCAAGTGCAGCAAACCAGCCAGAGATCAGAAGAGAAGAGAAAAGGGAAGAATTGTTATGGTACAGATCCTCTTATTCCAGATATTTACCCAATGAATTTATTTACAATAATCATTTGTTTTCCTTTTCACACCCAACAGTGATTTGTTCACATTTTTCTACTTTCTGCTCAAAATCTGTAACTAAATTCTAAAGGCATAGCCTAAACCCACCACCATCCATTCCTTCTAAAATATTTCATTGGCTGCTAATCTATCCATCTAATCTAAAACAATATCTACAATAATGAGTAAAGGTCATAGTCCATTCTGTCTCAGATGTAGATGATTCAGAAGTCTACTTTTCTGCTCAAAATCCGTAACTGAATTTTAAAGGCACAGCCTAAAACCACCATACACAGTCTACAGCTTAATCCCATATGACTGATGGCTGATTTTCTGTATGCTGTCATCATACAGTGTGGCCAGCAGGAGCAGGGAGGTCATTGTGCCCCTATACCCTGCACTGGTTAGGCCACCTCGAGTACTGTGTCCAGTTCTGGGCCCCTCAGTTTAGGAAGGAGGTTGACTTGCTGGAACGAGTCCAGAGAAGGGCAATGAAGTTGGTGAGGGGTTTGGAACCCAGCCCTGTGAGGAGAGGCTGAGGGAGCTGGCGTTGCTTAGCCTGGAGAAGAGGAGACTCAGGGGTGACCTTATTGCTCTCTACAACTACCTGAAGGGAGGTTGTAGACAGGCAGAGGTTGGTCTCTTCTCCCAGGCAGCCAGTACCAGAACAAGAGGACACAGTCTGAGGCTGTGCCAGGGGAGGTTTAGGCTGGAGGTTAGGAAGAAGTTCTATACAGAGAGAGTGATTGCCCATTGGAATGGGCTGCCCGGGGAGGTGGTGGAGTCGCTGTCATTGGAGGTGTTCAGGAGGAGAATTGATGGGGTGCTTGGTGCCATGGGTTAGTTGATTAGGTGGTGTTGGATTGGTTGGTAGGTTGGACGCGATGATCTTGAAGGTCTCTTCCAATCTGGTCTATTCTATTCTATTCCATTCTGTTCTATTCTAGTCTAGTCTATTCTATTCTATCATATACCATAAAGATACACATCAACACATGTCCTGCAAAAGGCTGTTCAAAAGGCTTCATCAGTCCTCAATAAAGGAGCTAGTTCCCTGCTTCTAGCCATCTGGCAGTAACCTATGCAAATATCAAGTAATACACATATTCCATGCAAGTCTCTAGAATACAATTTATGCAAAACCCCCCAAAGTAAATCACATAAATGGATACATCCCATTAAGTTCAAGTGATATTTGATAGAACTATATAAACATTTGCTGGACATTTAATCCTCTTTCCTATGTTCCTAATCTCTCCCCTTCTCCTTTGCCTTGACCTTCCACAGTATCAAGTCTACAAGTCAACTTTAGAGTCCCTTGCCCTCTTGGGAAAGGATATGTGAAACAGGGTAGGTTTGCCTAGAAAGATACTTTTCTCAGTAGCTTGCTGAAAAATCTGTTATATTGGCACTATTTTTTTTTCTTCTTTGCAAAGTCCTTATGGCTTCTGGCAGAAAGAAGAAGGCTGAGATAAAGCAGGCAGAAGTGAAGAATCATAGAATTGTTAGGGTTAGAAGAGACCTCGAGGATCATCTAATTCCAACCCCCCCTGCCATGGCTAGGGACACCTCACACTACAGCAGGTTGCTCACAACCACATCCATCCAAACCTCCAGGGATGAGGCTTCCACCACCTCCCTGGGCAACCTGTGCCAGGCTCTCATCACTCTCCTGGGGAACAACTTCCTAACATCCAATCTGAATCTACCCATTTATACTTTTGTTCCACTCTCCCTAGACCTATCACTCCCTGACACCCTCAAAAGTCCCTCCCCAGCTTTCTTGTAGCTCCCTTCGGATCCTGGAAGGCCACAATTAGGTCTTCTGGAAGCCTTCTCTTCTCCAGACGGAACAGCCCCAACTCCCTCAGTCTGTCCTCATAGCAGAGAAGCTCCAGCCCTCTGCTCATCCTCATGGCCCTTCTCTGGACATTTTTCAGCACCTCCAGATCCTTCCTGTAACAGAGGCTCCAAAACTGGACACACTACTCCAGGTGTGGTCCCACCAGAGCAGAGTAGAGGGGGAGAATCACCTCCCTCACTCTGCTGGCTATGCTTCTCTTGCTGCAGCCTAGGCTCTGGCTGGCTTTCTGGGCTGCTCACTGGTGGTTCATGTTGAGCTTCTCTGTGCTTGGGATTGCCCTGACCCAGCTGCAGGACCTTGCCCTTGGTCATGTTGATCCTCATGAGGTTATCATGGGCTCACCTCTCCAGCCTGTCAAGGTCCCTCTGGATGGATCCCTTCCCTCCAGCATGTCTGCTGCACCACACAGCTTGTTATCATCAGCAAACTGAGATGGGTTAGGAACTGGCTGGAGGGCCGAGCCCAGAGAGTGGTGGTGAATGGTGCCACATCCAGCTGGCAGCCAGTCACCAGTGGTGTGCCCCAGGGATCAGTGCTGGGCCCCATGCTCTTTAACATCTTTATTGATGATCTGGACGAGGGCATCGAGTCCATCATCAGTAAATTTGCTGACGACACCAAGCTGGGGGCAGGAGTTGATCTGCTGGAGGGTAGAGAGGCTCTGCAGAGGGACCTCGACAGGCTGGGCAGATGGGCAGAGTCCAACGGCATGAGATTGAACACATCCAAGTGCCGGGTTCTGCACATTGGCCACAGCAACCCCATGCAGAGCTACAGGCTGGGGTCAGAGTGGCTGGAGAGCAGCCAGGCTGAGAGGGACCTGGGGGTGCTGGTCGACGGTAGACTGAACATGAGCCTGCAGTGTGCCCAGGCAGCTAAGAGGGCCAATGGCATCCTGGCCTGCATCAGGAACAGTGTGGCCAGCAGGAGCAGGGAGGTCATTCTGCCCCTGTACACTGCACTGGTTAGGCCGCACCTTGAGTACTGTGTCCAGTTCTGGGCCCCTCAGTTTAGGAAGGAGGTTGACTTGCTGGAACGAGTCCAGAGAAGAGCAACAAAGTTGGTGAGGGGTTTGGAACATAAGCCCTACGAGGAGAGGCTGAGGGAGCTGGGGTTGCTTAGCCTGGAGAAGAGGAGACTCAGGGGTGACCTTATTGCTCTCTACAACTACCTGAAGGGAGGTTGTAGACAGACGGATGTTGGTCCCTTCTCCCAGGCAAGCAGTACCAGAACAAGAGGACACAGTCTCAGGCTGCGCCAGGGGAGGTTCAGGCTGGATGTTAGAAAAAAGTTCTATACAGAAAGAGTGATTGCACATTGGAATGTGCTGCCTGGGGAGGTGGTGGAGTCGCCATCACTGGAGGTTTTTAGGAGAAGACTTGACAGGGTGCTTGGTGCTGTGGGTTAGTTGCTTGGGCGGTGTTGGATTGGCTGATGGGTTGGACGTGATGATCTTGAAGGTCTCTTCCAACCTGGTTTATTCTATGTATGTAAGAGAATCCAAACTTGCTGAGGGTGCACTCAATGCCACTGTCCTTGTCACCAACAAAGATGCTAAACAAGCCTGGTCCCAGGACTGATCCCTGAGGGACTCCACTTGTCACTGGCCTCCACTTGGCCATGGACCATTGACAGTCACTCTTTGGGTGCTGCTGTTAAACTCCCCAATCTGATCCTCCATTCAATTCTTTCATCAAAAGCCTCATGTCAGTCACCTGTTCTGCAATGATCACCATTCTCAGACCTCCACTGACATATCACTTTTCATTTACAAAACCTGCAAGCAGTTGAGTATTATAGTGGCTTAATCACACTTCTGCAGACTGGGCACACAACACAGATTAGGTAACACATATGCAAAAAACTTAAGTCTCAAGACTGAATTCAAGATTTATTCACCATCTCTTGTGTCTGAGATGCTTAGACTCTGTGTTTGGAAAAGCCTATCTCACAGCGGTGAATGTCTCCAGCATTTCAGCTGGGACCTGTCCTTGGCTGTAAGTGAAACAGCTGGAATTAATCAGTGTCCCTCCATATACAAGCCTTCATCCCCAGGGAGGAGAAGAAAAAGACACCATGCAGGAAATACAGCTTTTGTGTTTGTTCACAAGGCAGATAAAATGAACTGTCATCCTTTCTCACAGCAGGAAGGAGTAAGGACAGCTCAGATGAAAGCGCTGACAGGCATGGCAGCGGGCACCGGGTGATGGGACTCTGAAAGCACAGTGTGTTCACAGAACACTACCAGCCACTGAAATAAAGCACTGCTTAACATCAGCTACATTTACAATGATTAAATACAGCCAGTTTACTCAGCACTACTCAGCTCTAGAAAATCAGTTCATTCTGTTATTTTATATGCTGTCATAACAGAATAGCTATGAAAACAAGAAAATAAAAAGCTCAGTGTTTTACCAGCATGCTCTCTCATTCTTTGTATCATCTCATTTTTTCTTGAACAGGGTTGATCTATCTTTTGGAGCAACCATCAAAAAGCATCAGACTACTTATGTGCAGAGTGGTCTTGCACTGCAGTGCCAGTACAGTGTCACAGTACATTAGAGGTTGGAAGGTACCTCCAGAGAACATCGAGTCCAAACCCCCTGCCAAATCAGGATCACTCAGGGTAGTCCACACAGGAATGCATCCAGGTGGGTTTTGAGTCTTCAGAGGAAGAGACTCCACAACCTCTCTGTGCAGCCTGTTCCAGTGCTTTGTCACCCTCAGTGTAAAGAAATTTCTTCTCTTGTTGGGGTGAAACCTTCTACGTTCAAGCTTGAACCTGTTATTTCTTGTCTTATTACTGTGCACCAAAGAGCTTGGCCCAGTACAGTATAAAACTACCAAAAATGGATTCAAACCAAGTAAAAACATCCCAGTACATTAACTTAGGACTCAAGATTTTCTGAGACAGCCAGACTTTACATGGATTTTTTTAGTCAATCATCTGAAGAGGTTCTAGAAAAACTCCCAACACTTGCCAACATCTTTATGCTCCCTGGAAGCTTCCCATGAAGCTTCCCATGGAAACTTCCCTTTCAGCTGAGCCCTGAGCACACTGAAGTTTACTCTTCTGAAATATAAAAAAATCCCATTTGTTTTGGAACTAACCTTTAGTGTGCTCAGAAAGATCCCAAATTCCACAATATCTTGATCAATGTAACTAAGGCACTCAATAACTAAGATGTTACAAAGCAGGTTTTCTTGGCTACTGAGCAGCAAGTCCAGCAGTACCTCATTTCTGGTTGGCACATTGAACTTTTGTATGAGGAAGGAGTCCTCTATAAATTCCAGAAAGATGGATGCCAGGTAAAGTGCTGTGTTCTTCCAGCAAATGTCTGTGGGTTCAAACCAGGTGGGATTTCCAGCATCTCCACTTTTTAACAAATTTCTTGATATGACTAAAAATAACATGCCACAGAATAGGACAAATGTCAGACAGTCTACTACTCTGTATGAGGCTCTTGCAGCTGACAACAAGTCCATGCTAGCAATTTTCTCACAGCAAATGAACCTTATTACAGGCCTGAAGCATTTACCCTTGGGTCCCTCAAGTCTGTGGATGGCACTTGAGTAAGAAGGTTCAGTAAGCTTTAAGCACTGCCATGTACACAATCAAATCATGGTAGATTCCCTTTAAATTGCTGACATAGACATGAAGCTCTGTATCACAAGGTGTGCTGAGCGGTACTCCTCTTCCCTGCTCTCCCTCTCCAAAATCATCTTAATTAAGCCTTACTTCAGTCATAAGTAAAACTTAGTCCTACTTGTAGACAGAAATAGATGTCATACTACTTTCTTTTTAATCTGTTGGATGCAAATGATCTGTGGCACTGCTGTTGCAAACGCAGTGAATCCTCCGCGGCATGTCGCCACCACGTATTTAGTGTTGGAAAGCACCATGCATCCAGTTTATAGAGTAAGCAAAGCTGTGTCTGTGACTGAGCTCATGCTTGCATTGTACTGCTACTAATGCTTGCTTTGAAGATGCCAGCTACAAGGTGATGTGAACATTAACCAGACCTTCCATGTGGTTTTTAACACTCCTACGGGCTGAGTGTGAGCACATGTGCCCTCAGATGTTCAAAGAAACTGCACAACTTCTGCCACAGGCCTGCTGTGATGTCTGCTTCCCACATGAATAGCAATGGTGCTATCCACGGAGCACCCGCAGAAACACTGCCATTTCACTGTCTCCAAACCAAAAGCCCACTTGCTGTTTGCCAAAAACCTATGCTTGCTGCTGCTTATTCACACAGGCCTGCTTAGATATGCTGCGTTTCCTCATTCTTCCTTAATACCTACTTCACTTTCTTCTATTTGAAACAGCGAGGCATCATCTGTTTGGGGAAGAAAAGCTTGGTTCTTAGAGAG
This sequence comes from Dryobates pubescens, assembly GCF_014839835.1. NCBI lineage: Eukaryota > Metazoa > Chordata > Aves > Piciformes > Picidae > Dryobates > Dryobates pubescens. The sequence goes on from NC_071620.1 coordinate 2,078,407, forward strand.
CATTTGGATGACAACAGGCTCTGTGGTAGAGTACAACTGCACATCAGGCTAAAGAGAGAAAAGGAACAAATTATTTCCTTGTTCTAACAATATTCTGGAAATCCTGGGTAAACAAAGCGATCTTTGATGAAATCTTGGTGAGCCTGAACTTTAAATAAGAGTGGTGATGCCCTTGGCCAGGCAGTGGTACTAGATGGTTTTCACAGCTTCTCTTCAACTGTTCCATGAACAGTGCATTGAAAACTCTTCCCCACATTTCAGCCATCTTCTAAAGCTCAGCATTTCATTTCAACTAAAAACACCTGAAAAGTTTCTCAAATGAGCTGTTCCTTTACAGGATAATTAAACCCAGAGTCAACAATTCCCCAAGCACCCAGCTTTCAAAGAAATGCAGAACACATGCACGCTTAGTTGTAAGATAAAATCCTGACTGTGGAGGAGTAGTATTCAGACAGGTTCAAAGAAAAGAAGCTTGCACTAGCCATGCTGTATAGAGCTGCTAAGGCAGGTTTTGATGGGATTTTCTGAAACAGTGCATGCTAAGTATCATCTTGAGAAGTTCTGCAGAGGATTATTTTTAAAGCAAACACAAATATTTGCACTGTAAATGCACTTTGATTTACTGGCTCTTACTTTGGGGAAGACATTAGAGTACCACCTAAACCACAGGCTTTATTAGAGGTCAACAACAGGGCTTGGGGTTTGGAATACTGAGCTATGCAACAAATTTCTCACAAACAGGCTGGCAAACATAGAATCATAGAATCAGTAAGGCTGGAAAGGACCTCAAAGATCATCAAGTCCAACCTATCACCCTACACCTCATGACTACTAAACCATGGCTCCAAGTGCCACATCCAATCTCCTCTTGAACACCTCCAGGGACAGGGACTCCACTACCTCCCTGGGCAGCACATTCCAATAGAATAGAATAGAATTAACCAGGTTGGAAGAGACCTTTGAGATCATCAAGTCCAACCTATCAGCCAACACCATCTAATCAACTAAACCATGGCACCAAGCACCCCATCCAGTCTCTTCCTAAACACCTCCAGTGATGGTGACTCCACCACCTCCTCTGTGAAGAACTTTCTCCTCACCTCCAGCCTAAACTTCCCCTGGCACAGCTTGAGACTGTGTCAAACAAACACTACCTACAGTGCTTGCAGCATATAATTGAAGATTAATGCAGTTAAGAAAACTGTTTATCACTTGCAGTATGAACTCTTTTTATTGTATAAAATCGTTACAGAAGATTTGAGTGTACTAATGGAACAAGAGCAAAAAAGATCATCCACCAGCAATAAAGATAAAAAGTAATTAGGAAAATCTAAAATTGCTTTGACTCATCAGCATGGAGAAATAAAAAGCAAACTGCTAGGTTCTGATGACAGAAATTTGCATTCAAGCTATAAACTTTCAAGTATGAATTTTTCAAGCTTCTTTAGAAAATTTGTTTACCCCAGAAATGAAAGTTCAAGCTTTATTCACAGGAGTAGAATAAGAATGGAAACCTTTTGTCTGGAACTCAAGTTCTTAACTCCAGCATATTCCTAAGATTTTATATTTGAATGGCTGCTGTTTCCAGCTTACTGATTTGTTTGGAAGGATGCAGAAGGGCAGCAGCTGGGCAAAGCAGTGTGGTGTGCTGAGGGGCTGCTGTTGGATTCTTGCAATGGTGTTAGTTTTCAAAACAGCTAAACACTCTTCTGGTCCACTCTTCACCATGGGCACATCCAGTTGGAAGAGACCTCAAAGATCATCCGGTCCAATTCTCAACCCATCAATGAAGGGTAAACACTAAACCATGTCTGGTCCACAGGCTGCTTAAACACCTCCAGGGATGGGAAATCCACCACTGCCCCAGGCAGACCATTCCAATGTTTGATAACTCTCTCAATGAAGAAATATTTCCTAATATCCAGCCTAAACCTCCCCTGGTGCATCTGAAAACCATTTCCTCTAGTCCTGTTACTTGAAACCAAGGAGAAGAGGCCCCCTTCTTGCTCCAGCCTCCTTTCAGGTAGCTCTAGAGGGCAATGAGGTCTCCCTTCAGCCTTCTCTTCTCCACACTGAACAACTTCAGCTCCCTCAGACACTCCTCACAGGCCATGTGCTCCAGGCCCTTCACCAGCCTCGCTGCCCTTCTCTTGACATGCTCCAGAACCTCAGTGTCCTTCTTGTAGTGAGGGGCCCAGAACTGAACACAATACTTGAGGTTTGCCCTCACCAGCGCTGAGTACTGGGGGATGATCACCTCCCTATTAGAATACATAGAATAAACCAGGTTGGAAGAGACCTTCAAGATCATTGTGTCCAACCCATCAACCAATCCAACACCACCTAAACAACTAAACCATGGCACCAAGCACCCCATCAAGTCTCCTCCTGAACACCTTCAATGATGGTGACTCCCCCACCTCCCTGGGCAGCCCATTCCAATGGGCAACCATTCTCTCTGTATAGAACTTCCTCCTAACATCTAACCTAAACCTCCCCTGGTGCAGCTTGAGTCCTCTTGTTCTGGTGCTGGCTGCCTGGGAGAAGAGACCAACATCTGCCTGTCTGGCCACAGTGTTTCCAATCCAAGCCAGGATGCCATTGGCTTTCGTGCACACTGCTGACTCACATTTAGTTGACTTTTAACCAATACCCCCAGGTCCCTCTCCCAGCCGCAGATTTCCAGCCACATAACCCCATGTCTGTAGTTTACCTTTGGTTGTCGTGACCAAGGTGGAGGGCCTGGCACTTGGCCTTGCTGAACTTCATACAATTAGCCTTGGCCCATGGGTCTAACCTGTCCAGTTCCCATTGTAAAGCTTCCCTGCCCTCTAGCAGATCGGCACAGCCATCCAGCTCGGTGTCATCTGCAAAGTTATTGAGGGTGCACCCAATCCCCTTGTCCAGATCACTGATAAAAATATTGAAGAGGATAGGCCCCATGGATACTGAGGTCTGTCTGCTTAACTTCTTTCCAGTAAGGACTAACTCCTGATACAAAATATTGTTATGTCAATAAAACTGAGGCTGTTTGGCAAGGATTTATGATCTTTGGCAGTTACATGGGCATGCTGTAGTGATCTTTGATTTCAGAGAAGGCTGGTATTAGAAAAGGACTCGGGTATTTGTCTTTACGTACGTACGAGGCAAGGCAGGTACTTCCAAAGTCCATTTGCTTTGGAAATCTGAAGTTAGATTGGCATCCATTTTGTTCAAAATATTTTGTTTCAGTATTTTATCTTACATTTTAAAACTTCTTTCAACTGGCTTAGACATGACAGAGCTGGAAAACAAAGTGCAAATTTAGGCACCTCAGGTTTAGGGAAAAAACCTCACTGCAATCAAACTATCAAAAATCCTAACACATTCAGAAAATGAAATCTTTATGATTTCTTGATTTTAAATGCACCTATTATTGCTGTTACTTTTCCTTTGAATGCAGTTTATTGTTCAAAGTGGGCTTTGTACAGAATGACAGCAGAGCAATGGACCTGGTGAGGAGATGCAAATTAACAGAGGAGATTCAAATGCTTCTTCAGGCCTAAAACAAAAGTAACAAACTTCCAAGATAAACAGCTTGAGAATAATTGCTTCAAATTTAATTTAATAAACAGTACAAAATTAGTTTCAAATGCTCATCAGTTTGATGGCATTCGAGATACCTGGAACTAAAGAAAATGTGAGTCGCTCATGAGAAACCTTCTGGCTGTTTAATGTTGTAAATTAGGAAGAGAAACCAAAGCAAGAGCCCCTAATATTGTATTTTACATTCTGTCCTAGATCCTCTCCTCCCACCTCAGCAGGGGTTCACACACTGTGGTCAGCAGAGTAAGCGGCAATGATTTTACAGAGACACCGAGTTCAATTCAGTGTATTGTAATAAAGCACGCTGCAGTTGTTGAAAACACTGAATTTTTGAGACTCAAGTCTGATGCATCTGCTGCTGCATACTCGTGGAATCAACCTTCCCTTTCTCTTTATTACGTTACTGCAGTATTCAACTTGTTTCATCTCTGGCATACTTGTGCTTGGACCATCGGTCACCACACCAGAAGGGCCTGGTTTGCTTTGCCTACTTAACAGCAGCACAAATGTCACAGTCACGGATGACCTGTGTGACAGGCAAAACTACAATCCACAATGGAATGCAGTGAATATGAACAAAATCTCCAGGATCTACAATATTAACAGATATTGATAATTAACAAACAACAGGAGAACCCCCCTGGTCAAGAAGACCAGGGAAACTGTCTCTCTGGCCCATCCCCATCCCCTGTCCAAAAGGGAGAAAGGAGCAGAGAAAAAAGTAGCTGTTAGACGTCACCAAAACAATGCAGCCAAGGTCATGCAGAAGCAGGTTAATACTCTCTCCCGAGTGAAGCAAGCAGAGAAGAGATGAGAAAACATTGTTTTGGTAGAAGCAGTCTTATGGCAGAAACCTCTCCAAAGAAATTGTTTAGAATTATCTCTGTTTTCTTTTTCACACCCAGCAGTGTTTTATTTACATTTTTCTATTTTCCTGCTCCAAATCTGTAACAAAATTTTAAAGGGATAGCCTAAAACTACCACAGTAGCATTAAGGCTATTTAACCACTCAATGTTTGTAACCACCAATATAACCACCATCACTGGAGGTGTTTAAGAAGAGTCTTACTGGATGGGGCGCTTGGTGCCATGGTTTAGTTGATTAGATGGTGTTGGGTGAGAGGTTGGACTGGATGATCTCAAAGGTCTTTTCCAACCTGGTTAATTCTGTTCTGTTCTATTCTATTCTATGCTATTCCATTCCATTCCATTCTATTCTATTCCATTCCATTCCATTCTATTCTACTCTACTCCATTCTATTCTATTCTAATTTTTTAAAAGATATGCCAAAAGTTCCTCTAAATACAGGGGGTTTGTTTCCTACAGTTATGTCCCTACTTTTTAAAGTCACACTGTCCTACAGTATATTTTCCTCAACACCTAAAATCTCAGTTAACCCCAGGTCAGTTTTGTAGCTAATGTTAAACTTTAAAATATCAGCAATTAAAGAACCTACATTTCTAACAGACCTGAATTAGAAGAAATACCTGACACTTGTGCAGCAAATTAAGAAGAATACACTACAAGGTAAACAACTCTGCCATAGTATGACTCAAAATGGCTGCCCAGTGATATCTCATACTGAGGAAACGTTGGAAAGCCTCTTGCCTGTTCCCTATCAATACAGGCAACACCGACAACACTGATGCTGAGGATGAACACTTACACCTGAACATCTGTGTTTATCAAGATACCATTGGTTCCTGGGGTTTCTCTTTATCTGAAACCACCTCAAGTGCATTACATTTCAGAGGTATTAACCACGAAGCTTTTCAGCAACCTTGGTCATAATCAGACATCAGATGCAAGGCAGAGGCACACAGAGCTTCATTATATATGGACAAGTTCATCATTAGTTACAAAATCAACTACAGTGAAGCCTAAAGAGGCCAGCAGGAAGTTGCATTTGGATTTGGGTACTGTGAGAGTATGGGCACTCTTCTGCTGCCTCAAATTCACAGTATCACAGTATCACAGTAACTAAGGTTGGAAGAGACCCCAAGGATCATCAAGTCCAACCTGTTCCAACAGACCTCACAACTAGATCATGGCACCAAGTGCCACGTCCAATCTCCCCTTGAACACCTCCAGGGACGGCGACTCCACCACCTCCCTGGGCAGCCCATTCCAATGACGAATGACTCGCTCAGTGAAGAACTTTTTCCTCACCTCGAGTCTAAACCTCCCCTGGCACAGCTTGAGACTGTGTCCCCTTGTTCTGGTGCTGGTTGCCTGGGAGAAGAGACCAACCCCCTCCTGTCTACAACCACCTTTCAGGTAGTTGTAGAGGGCAATGAGGTCACCTCTGATCCTTCTCTTCTCCAGGCTAAACAACCCCAGCTCCCTCAGCCTCTCCTCACAGGGCTGTGCTCAAGGCCTCTCCCCAGCCTTGTTGCCCTTCTCTGGACACCTTCAAGTGTCTCGATGTCCTTCCTAAAGTGCATCCTGGCTCCTCCTTTAAGGACACACTTTCTGCTGACACATCTATTATCATGTATCATTTTAGAGCATGCTTCTTGAAAACAGGTCAGTTTAAAAAAGCTGATAAATGATCTTTTAAAGATAAATAATTACAAATGCATGCATTAGAATATTATTTTAAGTGAATCTCTATGTATTTAATACTAAAACTCCTGTTCCCAAATAAGAAATAAAGAACAACATTGCTTGGATCATGCAAAACGATCCACGATATGTTAGAGAAAACACAAAGAAGGGATTTGAACAAAGAAATTTCTTAAGCTGTGATGAGGTCAGGGATCTTCCTTTGTTGCCTGCATCTCAGAAGACAGAACGAGTGAAACTACAAGGAATAAACAGAAGTAAAGAATGCACTGTCACAAATAATTAAGGGACACCTCATGCCCTGTTTTGTATGGCGACCGACGCAAGGAACGGGAAATGCACACGGAGAAAATTCAAACTGACAATAGCAGGCCTACATTTTTTTGAGCCATTCAGCTACTTAAGACATTAACTAATTTCTTTAGGACTTCTCCACTGTTCATTATTTTAGCTTATTCTTTTCTACGCCTAGCTTCTATTCACCGAGCAGCAGGCAAATACAATAGGACACAGGAAGCAGCAAACAAAAGTCCTTTTAATGCTGGCTCACACCATTTGCAGCACATGCCAGAGCCGCCTCGAGATTGTGGGTAAACTATTACACACAATCCCAACTTTCTTAAAAACACAGCAGAAAAGTGTCTCATTTTGAAAGTCAAGGAAGTGGATATCTTAAACCTCGAGACGGCAAGGGAGAAAAATCGCCACAACTGAAGTCCTGCCATAGTTGGCTTCCTTTATTTTCTCTTTATTTAAGTAAGGTTCTGAACATTCAGTTAATTTTTCACACACAGCTTCACATGACACACTTCACAATTATTTGTTCTATATTCTCTTCCATGGTGCTCCTCTGCTGACACTGACATTTCTTGCCATTTAATCATTCTCGCAGACGAAGAGCTACCACAGATTGCCTGTTTGCTTTCTAGGCTGAGCTCAGGCAAAATTCAGAATCCATCCATGCAAAATGACTCCCTTCTCTTTGTACACAAAAGAAATGAACTGATAATTGTATTTAGCAAAGCTAAAGAGCTGTCTAAATGCTCACTCTGCAACTCTTTTCAGAAATTTGGTTAAATTAGCAACTGGAACAGAAAACAAACCAACCAACCCAAAATCTCCTGGAAACATCACTGAAGCTAAATAATGGCAAAAATACTAGAATTTATTTTTCACTTTCTAAGTGGCAGCACAGTCCATCAATACCGCACATGCTCCCCAGGAAAACTCTCAACAACTTCCTAAAATACATTGTACAAAGTCAGATTTCAGTGAGTATTGTTTGAGAGAATACTGCTTTGAAACTAACCCTTCAGAAAAAAACATCTCTCACTGCCTGTATCCTAAATAATGATAATGATAATGATAATAATAACCAGGTTGGAAGAGACCTTCAAGATCATTGCATCCAACCCATCAACCAATCCAACCCACCTAAGCAACTAAACCATGCAACCAAGCACCATGTCAAGTCTCCTCCTGAACACCTCCAATGATGGTGACTCCACCACCTCCCTGGGCAGCACATTCCAATGGGCAATCACTCTCTCTGTATAGAACTTCTTCCTAATATCCAGCCTAAACCTCCCCTGGCACAGCCTGAGACTATGTCCTCTTGTTCTGGTGCTGGCTGCCTGGGAGAAGAGATCAACCTCTGCCTGTCTACAACCTCCCTTCAGGTAGTTGTAGAGAGCAATAAGGTCACCCCTGAGTCTCCTCCTCTCCAGGCTAAGCAACCCCAGCTCCCTCAGTCTCTCCACATTGGGCTTGTGTTCCAAACCCCTCACCAACTTCGTTGCCCTTCTCTGGACTCATTCCAGCAAGTCACCATCCTTCCTAAACTGAGGGGCCCAGAACTGGACACAGGACTCAGGGTGCAGCTTGACCAGTGCAGTGTACAGGGGCAGAATGACCTCCCTGGCCACAGTGCTGGCCACACTGTTCCTGATGCAGGCCAGGATGCCATTGGCCCTCTTGGCTGCCTGGGCACACTGCAGGCTCACGTTCAGACTACCATCAACCAGTACCCCCAGGTCCCCCCAAATGTAGTTAATACAGCAGGTACCTGATTTAGGTTGCCATCCAGTGCCAAATGCTTTACCCCTGCCAGGTTCCAGCTACACAAGCTTTCCTGCCTCTCACACCAAAAACTGTCAGTCAGGGAAACAGACAGTTCTGGTTTTGCTGGGTGAAATTACAAAGTGAAAAAAGGCATTTGTGTACTAGCCTTTAAGAATTATGTCAACACCTTTTTGAAAGGCAGGGCAGAAACAGAAGAAAACTTCTTGTTGTTATTGTTTACATTAAAAACATCAATAATATAATGAAACAAATATCAGTGGTCTGAGATTTGGTTAACATTTTAACCCCTCCTCACTCTGCAGGCAATAGCTAAGCATCAGCAGTGCAAGACTCATCCTTACTTTGGGGGGGAGCTAAATTCTCTGGCAAAAGGAGAAAATTAAGGAAACTACAATGGTGATGGAGCCCAGGAAGAGAATAATGAGAAAGAATTCAGCCTCTAACACAGGGCACATGTTAACAGGCAGAGCTGGGCAGGAAAACCAGTCACTCGACAGATCATGCCACCACAAGCCCATTTCTGGTGCAAGGTGTTACTGCAGCCAAGTAGCTCTGAACATATTCCACACAATAAGAAAATAATAAAGGGTTTAATTTTCAGCTTGTTTGGGTTTTCTTGTGTTAGCTTGTTTGCTTACTGCTGTGTTTTGGTTTTGTTGTTTTGGGGGTTTTGGTTTACTTTGAGGTTTTGGGGGGGTTGCTGTGGTATTCTTCCACCCTCCCCTCTTCCCCGCCGTCCCCTGTAACCCCCCAGGTTTGTACCTCAGTTTTGTCATTTTAAGGAGCTTTAAAAAAAGTAATCAAACCAAACAGTGGACAAGGCTATAAACCCATGACATTAATAACACATTTCACAAAAGATCAGAGAAAACATGAACACATAGTTATGCTTTGTTTTGGCAGAAATGCTGTCTCACGTTTAATCCGTAATGTCTCAGCACTTCAGCGAGGGAGCAATCAAGAAGTAATACATGTCTCTGAAGGAAAACAGCAACAAACCTCACTCACTAAGCAAAAAGAACCCCAACCCAGGATATTGCAGCGAAAGTAAACCACATCTTACCAAAGCAAATTCTGGCTCAGCAATACTACCTTCATTCAAGCAAGCATCAGAGGAGGGGAAGAGAGCAGAAAGGTTTGCCTGACCCGAGGAACGTGAATAGCTTTGTGGCAAAGTGTATAACCCACCTTCAGGTTAGATCAATACATCTCTATTCACAGCAGGCATTCAAGCAAAAAACCCTTGTTCTTTTTCAAGGTTGTCTAATGGAGTAACCAAAAATGTATTCCACCTGCTGTCTTCATGCCAGATTTCCTCCCTTTCAATCCCATCCCACACCTCTCCCCCTTTTCCTTTGCTGGTTTAACAGGTCAAAAACTCACGTTGCAGTCCAGCATGTTTATGTCAGAGCAAGAGGCACGTGGACCTGACACGCTCCCAAACTGCCCATGCCACACTGGTACCAGTAGAAAGCTCTTGGCATACCTGCTTCATTGCTCCAATGCCAACATAAGGGCTGGGCTAATGGCTCCTTCACCAACCTCAGACTCCTAGATAACTAAGTGGAGAGCAGCCCTGTGGAGAAGGACCTGGGAGTCCTGGTGGACAACAAGTTATCCATGGGTCAGCAATGTGCCCTGGTGGCCAAGAAGGCCAATGGGATCCTGGAGTGCATTACGAGGAGTGTGTCCAGCAGATCCAGGGAGGTTCTCCTCCCCCTCTATTCTGCCCTGGTGAGACCTCACCTGGAATATTGTGCCCAGTTTTGGGCTCCCCAGTTCAAGAAGGACAAGGATCTGCTGGAGAGAGTCCAATGGAGACCTCCCAGGATGCTGAAGGGACTACAGCACTGCTCTATGAGGAGAGGCTGAGCCCTGGCGCTGTTCATTCTGGAGAAGAGAAGACTGAGAGGGCATCTAATAAATGTTTATAAATATCTAAGGACTGGGTGTCAGGAGGGAGGGGACAGTCTGTTCTCCATTGCACCCTGTGATAGGACAAGGGGAAATGGACATAAACTCCAGCACAGGAGGTTCCACCTCTACATGAGGAGGAACTTCTTCACTGTGAGGGTCACAGAGCACTGGAACAGACTCCCCAGAGAGGTTGTGGAGTCTCCTTCTCTGGAGACTTTCAAGACCCACCTGGATGTGTTCCTGTGTGACCTGTGCTGGATTCTATGGTCCTGCTCTGGCAGGGGGGGTGGACTTGACAATCTTTGAAGTTCCCTTCCAACCCCTAACATCCTATGATCCTATGATCACAATGGAACTGTTCCCACTGAAAGGTAGATATATGGAAGATACAGTGATTGATAGCAGATGACAAAGATATTTCTCCAGACCACCAAAAAGCTAGCTGCATTGGAAAGGAGCCCACAGCACGATGAAGCAAAGCTGGCTAACACATAACTGTCCATCCTTTTTCATGGAAAAAAGAAAAAAGGAAAGAAATTCCACAGAAAATAAACAGCATATAATTCACAAGCTTCCCTATGAAGGGTATCTTCAAATAAGCATGCAAAAAACCATAACCTTGCCCAAAGACAATGTCTTCAAAGCATTATGGCTTGGCTCAGTAAATTATTCTCTGCACTTTGAGTTAGTATTGAATCAATGTCAGCCTGTGACTCTCAAAACACTTCATGCCTACATATCAGCCTGCACAGAAAGCCCAGACCCATGCTGCAACAACCCACCTAAACACTTCCACACAAGCATGGAACAGCAAGGGTGAATGTTCAGCACATGTACAGCAGCTCTTTTTCCTACTTATAAGATTAGGTAGTTAGAGAAATAAAAGGAAGAAGCACAGCATAGTCAGCATAGCCAGCAGGTTGAGAGAGGTGAGTCTGCCCCTCTACTCTGCTCTGGTGAGACCCCACCTGGACTACTGTGTCCAGTTCTGGAGCAACTATTACAGGAAGGATCTGGAGGTGCTGGAAGGTGTCCAGAGAAGGGCCACGAGGATGAGCAGAGGGCTGGAGCTGCTCTGCTATGAGGACAGACTGAGGGAGTTGGGGCTGTTCAGTCTGCCTGTGGTGGGTTAACGCCCTTTTCTAAAAAAAATAAAGCTGAGTGGAGGGCTTGCAGGTACTTTACCCTCCCCTGCGGGGCGTTTTCCCCTAGGAAGTTGAGTCTGTTCCACTCCCCCCTCCCTGCCCAGCTAGGGTATAAAAGCAGGACATCATAGCTGTTGGCCTTTCCTTTTGGCTCCTGCCTCTGCTGGATTAGAGCTGCTGCATCTGCCCTCCTGCTCCTCAGCCACGTGGCCGGACCTGATCCTTCTCCCTGCTGCCTCCACACCTCCTCAGAGAAAAGACTGGTTTTGTATTATTTTTTCTCTTGTCCCCCTCCCATCCATCCTTGTTCCTTGTCCCTTGTGAACCTTTCCTGTTATTGTTATACAGTTTAAAGAAAATTCTTCACCTCTCTACTTCCAAGCCGACTCCAGATTATTGTTTTGTGGATCCACTCCTTACCCCTTTTTTTTCCCCCCCTCTGTTTGGGGAGAGGAGGGGAAGTGGGGGAGAGATTCTCAACCTTTCCCCTATCTGGGCTTTCAACTCCCAGCTAAGGCTCAAACCATTACACTGGCAAAGAGAAGGCTCCGAGGTGACCTCATTGTGGCCTTCCAGTATCTGAAGGGGGCTACAAGAAAGCTGGGGAGGGACTTTTGAGGGTGTCAAGAAGAGACAGGACTAGGAGGAAGGGAAAAAATAGAAATGGGTGGATTCATACTGGATGTCAGGAAGAAGTTTTTCTCCATGAGGATGGTGAGACGCTGGCACAGGTTGGCCAGTGAGGTGGTGGAAGCCTCATCCCTGGAGGTTTTTGAAGCCAGGCTGGATGTGGCTGTGAGCAAACTGATCTAGTGTGGATCCTTGAGGTCCCTTCCAATTCTAACAGTTCTATGATTCTATGATTTTATAAGTACAAAATATTTCCCATTTTCAGAAGCACACTGCAACAGATGCTAAATAGCATCAAGAGCTCACTCTTTCTCGCATCTATAAATATGAGGTGCTAAAAATTTGTGGTCGAGTTAGTGCTGTGTTTTGTCCTTTAGTATCTAGAAAGATGTCAAGAGTTCAGCAGAGTTGCAATTTCAGGAGTGGTTCATCCATCATATATCTTACATCCAACTGTGTGTCAAGGTTTTTCAGTGGGCAACTTTTTTCTGATCAGCTCCCCTTAAGCAGTGGCAGATACAGTGTAAGCAGGACTTCTCAAGGCATTTTTTTCTAATGAAAGATAGGTGCAAACATTTATCAACATCCTTGACATGCAGCCAGAGAGGAAAGGACATCCCAGCATTGGTGTCAAGTAGAATAGAATAGAATAGAATAGAATACAATAGAATAGAATAGAATAGAATAGAATAGAATAGACCAGGTTGGAAGAGACCTTCAAGATCATTGTGTCCAACCTATCAACCAATCCAGCACCACCTAATCAAGTAAAACAATGCAACCAAGCACCCTATCAAGTCTCCGCAAGAACACCTCCAGTGATGTTGACTCCACCACCTCCCCAGGCAGCCCATTCCAATGGGCAATCACTCTCTCTGTATAGAACTTCTTCCTAACATCCAGCCTAAACCTCCCCTGGTGCAGCCTGAGACTGTGTCCTCTTGTTCTGGTGCTGATTGCCTGGGAGAAGAGACCAACCTCTGCCTGTCTACAACCTCCCTTCAGGTAGTTGTAGAGAGCAATAAGGTCACCCCTGAGTCTCCTCTTCTCCAGGCTAAGCAACTCAGGCTCCCTCAGCCTCTCTTCATAGGGCTTGTGTTCCAAACCCCTCACCAACTTTGTTGCCCTTCTCTGGACACTCTCCAGCAAGTCAACCTCCTTCCTAAACTGAGGGGCCCAGAACTGGACACAGGACTCGAGGTGAGGCCTAACCAGTGAGGTGTACAGGGGCAGAATGACCTCCCTGCTCCTGCTGACCACACTGTTCTTGATGCAGGCCAGGATGCCATTGACCCTCTTGGCCACCTGGGCACACTGCAGGCTCATGTTCAGCCTACCATCCACCAGTACCCCCAGGTTCCTCTCTACCTGGCCGCTCTCCAGCCACTCTGACCCCAGCCTGTAGCACTGCATGGGGTTGTTGTGGTCAATGTGCAGAACCTGGCACTTGGATGTGTTCAGTCTCATGCCCTTGGACTCTGCCCATCTGCCCAGCCTGTCCAGGTCCCTCTGCAGAGCCTCTCTACCCTCCAGCAGATCAACTCCTGCCCCCAGCTTGGTGTCATCAGCAAATTTACTGATGATGGACTCGATGCCCTCATCCAGATCATCAATAAAGATGTTAAAGAGCATGGGGCCCAGCACTGATCCCTGGGGCACACCACTGGGGCCTGGCTGCCAGCTGGTTGTGGCACCATTCACCACCACTCTCTGGGCTCGGCCCTCCAGCCAGTTCCTAACCCATCGCAGTGTGCTCCCATCCAAGCCAGGGGCTGACAGCTTGGCCAGGAGTTTGCTGTGGGGGACGGTGTCAAAGGCCTTGCTGAGGTCCAGGTAGACTACATCCACGGCCTGCCCCACATCCCCCAGGCAGTCACCTGATCATAGAAGGAGATCAGGTTGGTCAGGCAGGACCTGCCCTTCCTAAATCCATGCTGGCTAGGCCTGATCCCTTGGCCATCCTCTAAGTGCTGTGTGATTGCACTCAGGATGACCTGTTCCATGATCTTGCCTGGCACTGAGGTCAGGCTGACAGGCCTGGAATTCCCTGGCTCATCCAACCGGCCCTTCTTGTGGATGGGTACCACGCTGGCAGCTTCCAGTCATCTGGGACCTCTCCAGTGAGTCAGGACCGCTGAAAAATGATGGAGAGTGGCTTGGCCACCTCATCTGCCAGCTCTCTCAGCACCCTAGGATGGATCCCTTCTGGTCCCATGACACTATGCAGCTCCCTGACTCCTTCTGACAGCTCTGCAGGCCAGCTGTCTGGAAGACATTCTGTCCTGCTAGTAAAAATTGAGGCAAAGAAGGTGTTAAGTACCTCTGCCTTTTCCTCATCTTTTGTTACAGCATTCCCCTCCGTGTCCACCAAGTAGTGGAGGTTGTCCTTGCCCTTCTTCTTGCTATTAATATATTTATAGAAGGATTTTTTGTTGCCCTTCACAGCAGAGGCCAGGCTAAATGTGCTTTTGCCTCCCTAATTTTCTTCCTACATGACCTAGCAACAACCTTAAATATTCCATGGGTTGCCTCACCTTTCTTCCAAAGATGGTACACCCTCTTTTTTTCCCTTAGTTCCTTTAGAAGTTCATTGCCCATCCAGGCTGGCCGTCTGGCCCGGGGCTCATTTTCCAGCACATTGGCACAGCCTGTCCCTGTGCCTTCAAGAGGTCTTCCTTGAAGCAGGTCCAGCTCTCCTGGACCCCTTTGTTTTTAAGGGCTGTTTCCCAAGGAACCATCTGAGTTAGTTCCTTGAGTAACCTGAAGTCCACCCTCTGGAAGTCCAGAGTGGAGGTTTTCTTGCTGCCCCTCTTAGATTGACTGAGTACTGAAAATTCAACTATTTAATGGTCACTGGAACCCAGACAGCCTCTGACCACCACATCCCCACCAGCCCTTCCCTATTGGTGAAGAGGTCAAGCATAGCCTTACCCCTGGTAGGCTCACACAGCACCTGGAATAAGAAGCTGTCCTCCATGCACTCTAAGAACCTCCTAGACTGCCTCCACTCTGCTGTGTTGAGATCCCAGCAGATGTCAGGCAGGTTGAAGCCGCCCATGAGGACAAGGTCAGGCGATCTTGAGACAGCCTTAAGCTGCCTATAGAATGCTTCATCAACGTCTTCATCTTCATTTGTTACACGGAAGTTCTGCTTAGTGATATAGTCAAGATTTTAACTAAAGAGAGACCAATCTACTCAAAAGCATGACCATTCCACAGGAATGAGATTAAACCCTTCTTATTGAAATAAGAGCAGGAAAATAAAGCAGAATTTGTTCATGTTTCTGGCAAGCAAGATATTTTTTAATCCCCACTTGGCATTGTATTTCTTACAATGACTTCTTTCAACACTACATTGAAGTACATTTTTAACCTTTCCAAGACTCTCCTTCCTCATTGGCTTTTACAGATTTATTCATGTACTTTACATTAGTACATACATCCATATAAACCTCTCTTTTGTTTCTTAAACTTGTCAAAGAAATCTAAATAAATATTAGAATGAGCTGGGAATTCAAAGAGTCCTTAAACAGTGAAATAAAACCTGCGGCTACTTGATCAAATAGCACTCGTGACCTAACATTTCAATCCCCACCCTTATCTGACTGATAATTTTACACCAGCATTCAGAAAGGTCATGATTTCAGTGAGAAATTGCCTAAGGAGATACTCTTTTTATGTGGAAACTGTTAGCACTTGACTCCTTTCCAACTAGATCAAACACCTCAAAATTGTCCTCCCTTTAGCATCACTATGAGTTCAGCTCTATGGTCAACATAAAGGACCATTATTGGCCAGCACTCAAAGTCTTCAGCACAAATACTGTTTTTCATCCTTCCTGGACTTTGAGGCAAATCAGAGGATCTTTGCAAGGTGAGACTCAACAGAAAGTTAAGAATCAAAACCAGCCAATTATATCCCAGGGTTCACACCTACACATTGTTGCAACCTCATTCTGTAATTACAGATCATTGCAACGACCAAGATGGAGCAAAAAGGAATGCATTATTTAGTTTTCTTTCATTGTGCTCTCTGCATCTACTGTAGCTTCATAATACATATAAATGAAAAGACTACTCAGGGCGTTTTTATCTGACTTCCAACTGCTTACATCGTCAGCTAACGGAACAATTTCCAGTCCATATGCATTTGTCACGTCAACAGCTTCCCAAGATAATAAATGCTCTTCAGGATCATGCCTGACATAACTTAGCCTGTGAGCAGGCTGCTAAAATTGTAAGGAGAATGTACAAGCAAGAGGTTCAAGCAGTTCTCTAATGACTTCAACCCAAGAGCAACACTCCAGTGAAGCGGAGGGATCTGGGCAGGAATGCAGAGTATACAATAGTCAGCTGTAAATAGAAACCAAACTTTGTCACCGCAAGCATCTGAAGCATGTCTCTGCATTACGCTGCACAACGCAGGCAGTACCTCGCTCAGCTCCAGCCTGTGCTCACAAGTGCAGGCACAGCTGTGCTGCAGCCCATTCCATTTACAGCCTACTGCAAGAACTCTCCATTACAGGCTCTCTAACATTTGCCACATTACTACCAGTTTTCAAGCTTTGGTCCACAGACAATTTCAAAGGGGTGTGCAAACAAAAGTTAAGAAAGCCAAGGCTACAGTCAAGTTCACTGTGTTATAGCTCTTCTGGGCTCTGCAGCATCTTCAGAGAGCAAGCACCACACAGTTGCATCATGGCTGATTCCTCATCAGCAATGAGGTGACAAGTTTTGCATGCAATCCTGCTGAGTTTAACATATACAGCAAGCAGTTCCCTAAGGTTCTTCTTGAACCGAGGGGCCCAGAATAATATTCCAGCTGTAGCCTCACCAGGGCAGAGTAGAGGAGGAGAAGAACCATTTTTGACCTACTAGCCATTTGAACTACTAGACATTCCACCTAGGCATCACAGTTCATGTAAGTATATAACCCTGACAGAAAATTCATGCAAGAATGAATTTACTCTAGATTCATAAATCCAGAAATCACCAAAACCATCCCCACCTCCAAGTCCCACCCCCCACCCTCCCCCCCAAAGAATGAAGGAGGATTAGAAGTGATGTAGTCCTTTTAGTCACAACTTCTACTTAATATAATTTACAGCTGCACATTTACACACAGAGCAAACTGCACAGTCTAAAAAGACCCTGGAAGAAATGCAATGGTGCTATTACTCACAATAAAAGGCAGTAGCTGTGAAATATCCACTTTGTTTTTCCCCTAGTCTGGACTCCCACTCCTCATTATACACATTTATTTGAAATTAAAAGAAAACTTCATGTGTTGCTTAGCCTGGAGAAGAGGAGGCTCAGGAGAGACCTTCTTGCTGTCTAAAACTACCTGAAGGGAGGTTGTAGCCAGGTGGGGGTTGATCTCTTCTCCCAGGCAAGCAGCATCAGAACAAGAGGACACAGTCTCAAGCTGTGCCAGGGGAGGTTTAGACTCGAGGTGAGGAGAATCCCAGAAACATTCAGGTGGAAAGAGACCTTCAGGATCACCAAGTCCAACCAATAACCCTAATCTAAAAGGTTCACCCCTAAACCATATCCCCAAGCACCACATCCAAATTACCACATCCAGGGTTGGTGACTCAACCACCTCCCTGGGCAGCACAATCCAATACCTGACCACTCTTGCCCTGAAAAAATGTTTCCTAATGTCCACTCTAAACCTTCCCAGTCGCAGCTTGAGGCCATTCCCTCTTGTTCTGTCACCAATTACCTGGGATAAGATACCAGCACCAGCCTCTCCACAACCTCCTCTCAGGTTGTTAATAGAGAGCAATGAGGTCTCCCCTCAGCCTCCTCTGTTTCAAATTAACCATCCCCAGCTCCTTCACTTGCTCTTCATAAGATTTATTCTCCAGGCCCTTCACAGCTTCCTTGCCCTCCTCTGCACTCACAGTTGTGTTGCCTAACCAGCAAACATAACCCAGTGCCACAAGTCACTAGGAAAAACTGTCCAGCACTGAAAGCTACAGATGTCCACTTGGCCTGGAGCCTGACAACAGGTGTATCCAGAAATGTAAATAAGCAACACTTCTGTTTCACTCAACCAATCCTACAAAAGAAATGTTTCTGGCTGATGGCAAATCATTACCACACCCCTAGAAAGCCAGACAGCAGAACTTTGCTTACTTTTAATTTGTTGCGTGAGTGATGCTGCTAGACATGACAGGCTAGACAGAAGACTCCATCAGTTGAATTACTGCAACCTCTCTTGGCAGCTAAATTAGCTGCAGTTGTTTTGAGAAAAAATAAAAATCCCTTGCAACCACTTGGTTTACAAAGAAGCTTCAGCACATGTTAACAGATTCTGCTTTTGGGGATAAAATCAAACTGGAAGCCCTGCTGCTGCCATACACCAAGTATGTTCCAACTCCAAACAATAAAGTAAAAGTTCAAATGAACAACTGGTCTTCTGTTCAAATGTCAGTGACATATGTCAGGGTGGGAGAGCCCAAAGCACAAGCTAAATGCAATTTGAAGTCTCCAAGATGAATATAGTATAGGATTTGAGACCTCAATACGAATCATATTGTGGTGAGTTGAAGTTTCCCCCCAGCATAAACTTTTGCCAGACCAATTCAGTTAGAAGCAAATGAAGCTGTATTTACAAGCAAAATCTACACTGTACAATGGAATGCAGTGAATATGTATAAAATATACAGGAGTTACAGTATTATACAGAGATGTAAAATAACAAACAGGACAAGGATCCCCCCGGCCAAGGACCAGGGGAGGCTACTACCTTCTCCCTCCCTGCCTCTCCCCTTACCCCACACCCCACACAACAGGCACAAGAGAAAGGAACAGAGGAGTTAGACTCAGTCAAGACCAGCCAAAAGCACACAGATTATCTCTCCCAAGCAAAGCAAAACCAGCCAGAGATCAGAAGAGAAAAGGGAAGAATTGTTGTGGTACAGCTCCTCTTATTTTAGATATTTACCCAATGAATTTGTTTAGAATAATTTTTTTGTTTTCCTTTTCACACCCAACAGTGATTTATTTGTATTTTTCTACTTTGCTGCTTGAAATCTGTAAGTCAATTTTAGAGGCATAGCCTAAAACCACCCCAATCCACCCCTTCTACACAATTTCATTGGCTGCTAATACTATCCATCTATTCTAACACATATCAGCGCCCATATTTGATTGTATTGCACAAAATTACTTATTAATTTGCACATAACTAGAATCCAGATTCTAAAGATCATAATGCAATCAAGCAAGAGTCAGAAGTGCCTTTTAAAGAGGAGATATTAAGGTGTGTCATATGCACACTATAAACAAAACCTCCTGCCCAGAAACTCTCCAAGTTATTGATTTTGAAATAGAATATGCCAAGTTTTGCTTAAGTTTGCCCCAAAGTTTACAGGATTATGACCTTACATTTTAACTAAAGCTAATAAACTTATACAATCAGAAACAATGTTGGACTCTGCCCATCTGTCCAGCCTGTCAAGGTCCCTCTGCAGAGCCCTTCTACCTTCTAACAGATCAACTCCTGCCCCCAGCTTGCTATTGTCTGCAAAGTTACTAATGGTGGACTCAATCCCCTCATCTAGATCATCAGTAAAGATATTGAATAGGATTGGGCCCAGCACAGATCCCTGGGGTCACCACTAGTGACTGACAGTGGCTTGGTGAACTCATCTGCCCCCTCTCTCAGCACCCTAGGATGGATTCCATCTGGTCCTATGGGCTTGTGAGTATCCAAGTGGCTCAGCAAGTCCCTAATTACTTCCTCATGGATTTCAGGGGGATTATACTGCTCCCTGACCCCACCTACCAGTTCAGGAGGCCAGTTATCCTGAAGTCCTCCTGCCTTACTGTTGAAAATGGAGACAAAGAAGGTATTTAGTACCTCAGCCTTTTCCTCATTTTTAGTTACAGTGTTACCCTCCAGGTCCAATAAAGAGTGGAGGTTCTTTCTGCCCACTTTTTAGCATTAATATATCTATTAAAATGCTTTTAATTATCTTTTACAGCAGTGTTCAGCTTAAGTTCTAACTGAGCTTTTGTCTCTCTAATTTTTCTCTTACACGATCTAACAACATCCTTAAATGTATCACTAGTTGCCTCCCCCCTTTCCAAAGGTGATACAGCCTCTTTTTCCCCCTTAATTCCTTCAAGAGCTGCCTGTCCATCCAGGCCCAGAGCCTTCCCCTCAGCTCATCTTTCAGCACATGGGAACTGCCAGTTCCTGTGCCTTCAAGAGCTCCTGTTTGAAGTAGGTCCAACCATCCTGGACCCCTTGGTTCTTAAAGGCTGCTGCCCAGGGTACTCTCTGAATAAGTTCCTTTAACAAGTTGAAGTTTGCCCTCTGGAAGTCCAAAGGGAGGGTCTGTTACTGCTCCTCCCTATTTCCCTGCATAGTGAAAACTCCACTATCTCATGGTTGCTGCACCCTAAACAGCCTCCTACCATCACGTCTCCCACCAGCCCTTCCCTATTGGAAAGCAGCAGGTCAAGCAGAGCCTGTCCCCTGGTAGGCTCACTTAACAGCTGCATCAGGAAGCAGTCCTCCATCCGCTCCAGGAATCTTCTGGACTGCCTCCTCTCTGCTGAGTTAAGTTCCCAGCAGATATCTGGCAGGTTAAAGTCACCTACAAGGACAAGATCTGATGATCTTGAGACAGCCTCCAGTTGCTTACAGAGTATTTCAACAACCTCTTCATCCTGGTTGGGTGGTCTATAACAGACTCCAACCAGGATGTCAGTTTTATTAGCCCTCCCTCTGATTTTAAGTCACTAGGTTGTTGCAAGATGCAACTTGTTCCATGCACTAAGCAAGATAGTTAACCTGCATCCATTAGGTTTTCTTTTGTATTGTAGAAATTAGATGTTTGGCAGCATGTGCTTCAGCCTTCACTAGGCCACTTCCAGTTGCCAGTTGAGGAATAAATGAAGTAAAGGACATCCATGAATATTCCTGTGGCAATGCATTGAAAACCCCTCACCCCACCCTCTGGAGCCAGGATATGGATGAAGATCAGAAACGTGGGAGAAGGGGTAAGGAGGAAGGTATTTTGACCCTTTCAGGGCAGGACAGATTTTCTTGGGGAAAGAATGAAAGCGTAACAGAAAATCCTTGGTGTGCCTCCCCGAGTGTCGGGGACACGATTTTGCCGGACTTCAAGGAGGCACTTGGATTCTGAGGTCCAGAGGTCTTTTGAGCTGGAGGACCCAATGGAACACAAAGCATTACAGCCAGGGTAGCCTTTTGGGTTGGTGTGGGCTGTTTTATTGAGACAGAGAAGAACCGACCGTGATCCTGAGGAGAAATTTAGGGGAACTGGGCATAGGGGCTCAAAAAGCAGCATGTCTACAGGCTATGCATGATAGAGGGACATATCCAGTCCCTATGAATGTGCCCACGAACCCAGATTTTCTCTGACTATTTATAAGAGGTCTGCCAGAGGGTTTAAAAATGCCTGCACAAACCATCAGGGAAAACCGAAAAGATTATCGAGAATAATAGCAGTTTGGTGAATACAAAGCAGCATGTAATGACCTGGATGGAATTCTATGTAAAAATAACCTCATATGGTCGGGAAATCGGTTGCTCTAACCCTGTAGCCAAAATAAGGTCTGCTGGAGAAGATAAGCAGCATTTTCTCTCCAGCGGTGAGAACCATGTGCTGGCAGGCAAGAAGGAGGTCCGTCCCCTTAGCCGCTCCCCTCTTCCCAGCACACGCAGCCGCCCGGGAATGCCGCAAAGCCGCACCGAGAGCCACTGGACGAGCTGCGAATTCAAAAGGGACTCCTTGCGAGCTGCTGCACTGGGTATGCCTGATACAGTGAACAAGAATGTGCTCAGCTGGTAAATAAAGTCTCGGATACAGTTGTTAGGGGGAAAACTGCGAAACTGAAGCCGCAGCCCCCTGGCAGAAGCTTGCTCTGCTGCTTCACCAAGTGAGAAAGTTAACCCTTTTGCACCTCAGCAATGGGAATCTACTGACAACAGAAAAAACTAGATGCCACGGTAACTGACCCAGGCCTCTCTTACTGCCTTGTAAACGCCTATCAATGATCTGCTAACGATAAAACTTGTATCTTGATTCCAGAGGAACCCAGAAGGACTGCGATCAAATTTCTCACAGATACTGGGGGCCCAAACAAATGTTTTAAATGAACAACAAGCTAAGAGCCTGGGAATTCAGCCATCCCATAAAAGAGTAAGAATACTGGATGCTACAGGAACACCTAATGTCTGCTATGTAGCTAAAATACACGTGTGGCTCCCAGGAGATAAACAGAGCACTTTAGCAGAAGTTGCCCTAAGCCCCTGACCCGGGGCTTTGATGTGCTGGCTGGCAAAAGGTGGCATTGTTTATTTTTTTAGCCAAACTTGAGCTGTCTGGTCTGCTGTCTCTGCTCTTATGTCTCCCTTCTGGGGAGGCAAAAAGTTAGGGAAATATAGGAAGTGAAAAAAAAAATTGTTCGTTCTGCAGAACAGAGCAACACTATGTTGCCCCTTTTCTACGCTAACAGTAGCTAGAAAAATCTAGCTACCAATACAGAAAAGCTTGTGGTTTCTAAATCAAATTTCCTCCACCATCTGAAGTTTGTCAACGTCAGCAAATAACTTAGGAAAGAACTGGCAAAATATGAGCACCTACAGAGGACCTCAACCATCCCTCACTGTCCAGTACAGTAGTACTGGCACCCCAGAAGCGCTGCACTCAGCTTGGATGCGACACCACAGAATTTTCAGTCTTCTTCACAAAGATTTGCAAGCTGAAAGCAAAATTCCTGCAATACTTCTATGCCATATTCATTAAGGAATATATAACACTCCTGGGAATTGCACTGTCCACCATCACCCCTGGGCTGTGATTCACTTTCAGCATTGGCTGGTGCCTTTCAATTGTCTGCAGAATGGTAAGATGTGTGCCATGACCCATGGTATGCACACCACAGGTCCTTTTCACCCAAGCATCTCATGCACACAGTGGCCTGACATAGCAGCAGCTGAACTCCACGAGCATGTATCTCTGTTCAGGTTTTACTACTATTACTGCAAGCATGGCCATGGAGAGGAAATACACATATAAAAGCTTTGAGATACACCATAATGTAAGCTTTGAAGTCTGCCACCATTTCAGTGTTTCTTAACTTTTGAGGGTTTAACTTTTGACTTAGGTATTTAAATAACATATATTTATTTAGTTTCTTTCCCCCTAACCTCTACATTTCTGTAGTCAAAAAGTGAGTGCTTTGAACAAGAATTAGCCTTTTCAAGAATTTGGAAAGTACTTTGCATGTAAGTGTATAAAAGATATCATCATAGAAATATTGCTTTGTTTCAAGTTTCATATTCCTTCCTTCTGGTGTTACAGCCAAAGGCCTGTTGGTTTCAGCCCTAGTCCTGTATGTAGTGTCATGCAATACATTTGTCTCCTGTCCTAATTACCTTACTCTATTTCAATCTCTTTCCCAAAGCAGTTGTCCATCTGTTAAAGCAGTATTTTACCTCTGCTCAACTGACCTGTCCTCTAGAAGGGAGCCTGTATTGAATTAACTCAGCTTCATTTCAACCCAGGTATCTGTTTACAGCATCACTCAGGGCTTCTCAACTAGCCCTGTCAAATCTATCCCCAGGGACACCATCTTTTTTTCCTTAGTGCAGAGAAGAAATCCAGGTGTTCTGTTTTGGATGTGATGGTGATGAAGACCACTCTAATGTGTGTATATATATACCCACTCCTGCATTCCTCGTCTCAGAAATAGCCATTCTTTTAGGAATTAGGTTGGAAAGGGCAGGGGAAAGAAAGGGTCAGTTGATGTTGTTTTGCTGCTGTTGTTGTTTTGGTTTGGATTGGTTTTTGGGGGGTGGAGGTGGGGGTGTTTGGTTGGTTTGGGTTTTTGTCTTCAGCTAGCTTACTAGCCTCAAGAGTGTTTGTATATCCTCATATTTCATTGTTGGTGCCAAATACCCTACTGTAATATCAGTGTACGTCTTCACCAAACTTAAGTGCCTTCACAGCTGCTCCCTCACAGGGCATGCAGCACTGCAGCATCCTACAGCAATCCCTAACCTTTGCTTAAGATAAATTGCCCACATTCAGAAAAACAAGGCTCAACTACCAAGCCATAGTCTGTCTACCTGTTTCTAAGTTGTCAATATTCAATGAACCAACGTTACATGAAACGACCTGCAGTTTAAAATCGATGCAATGAGAAGAGATTCAGCACAGAACAGCTCTGCAGAATCTCTTAAGGAGAACCGCTGCCGCAAAGAAATCTCCAGTCTGCAAGCTGAGCATGAGACCTTAATTACTCTTTGATTGTTGATCTCTAGCCCAGGAATGGTTATGCTGATTTAATTTTTTTTTCCCTCTTGAGATTCCAGCTTGGAAGCTCCTTGCTGCTCCGAACCCAGGAGCTATGAAACAATAACAGAGCTCAGCATAAGCGTTTTGCAGAAATGGCATACAGGCTGTACCAGCTTCTCACATGACTTACAGGAGAATTACTTTGAACAGGAGGAAGATCTGATTCAGCACACACAGCTGTTCCCAAACTTGGGATGCCAAGTGAGCTCAGCAGTAATTAAATCTCAAGCTAGAGGCCAGCAGAAATTAAATTTTATCCAAAATCTGCAGGGTGAACTTAGCAATTCATGACCATGACTGAAAGCTTGGAAAAAAACAGTAGCTGTTTCTATGTTCTATGTATATTAGGTAGCAACTTTATAAAGGACATTATGTGATATGGGATAGCAGAGAACTTATCTTACAGGCTGCCCTTCTCAGTCTTAAATTCCTACAGAGACTATCAGGAAATAAATACTTCTCTCAGTTTTACTAGATGCTGTCATAAACTAACCTGAATACAGAACAGTGCAAATATCACTGATTTCCCAGATTTCCCACACAGTATGCAAAGTCACAAGTTCTCAAATTAGCATCCATAAACATCCTCATACATCAAAACTAAAGCTGTAGAGGATTCTCCTTTTTTATTTTTAGCTTTGTATTTCTGATAGAGATAGAAGATTTGCAGAGGCTTTTTGTGAGTTTCCATGGTAAACTGATCTCTCTGCATGTAGGGTGTACTGGCTGTCCTACCCACCCATGGGTAAATGCCCTCAACACCCTCATACTTTTCTGTGTCATTGTGGGATAGATTTACACATAAAAACACACTGTAGGGCTTTGGGATCTTCACCCAATTTCAAATGGAAATTCACAATTACTAAGTAATAAAAGTGAACTCATCAGCATATTGTTTGCTATCCAGTAAGTACAAGTGACTGAAGTGTGCAGCTGCAGGAAACTGAAAAGAAAAAAGGGGAAAAAAAGCTATTCTTAAAAATAGGTGTATTTGACAAATTCAGGAACTGATTTCTAGACAAGCTAAGCACAATGAGCTTCAACAGAAATTAATGCAACCATTTCCAGATGGTTGAAAACTTGAGAACTCTGTTCAGAGAGCATAAATAAAAGCAGGACAAAAAGATCACAAGATTTTAAATGTGTTACACAGAGCAGGACAATGAAAAAGTTCTCACAACAGAACATTTTACTGGTTTGGATGACATACTCCCAGTTTGCACAATGATGCAGATTGTTTTTTCTTAATCCTCCTAAGTTTAGCATCCACCTGAGAAACCCCTCTTCAAAAAAAGAACCAAAGAGAGAACCGGGAAGCTCCTCACGTGTGGCTGAAAACTGAGGAGTGTCTACAATTGTCCTCCTTCACCTTTTCTTGTAAAAAACTTCTCCTTTGCAGAAAAAGGAGAGAAGGTTTTCTGTCACTTTCTACTGCTCCTTTCAGGATCCATGAACAGTTCACTCATTTTGAATACCTAAATAAACAGTATTTGTTTTCCAGTTGCCCAGAGGTGTTCACTCGCTCTCCACAATCCTAAGTGGCACACTGCAACCTTTCTACTTGTGTAGTTCAGAGCAAGAGAAGCGCCAGGCAGTTACCTAATTCCTGAGAGCATGGGACCATAAACATAAGACTGGGAAAACTGACAGTAAACATAAAAATAAGAAACATTAAGAAGTCCTTGATGTATTTCTTTTCCATTTTGATTCAGAAGACTTCCATTGGGAGAACATATGTTTGTGAAAAGCAATTTTCTTGTATTTGACCAAGACTGTGCAGGAAGTGAGCCGAGGAAACAACCCTAGCATCAAAAAGGAAGAACTGAACCAACCAATTTCAGGACATTTGAGGAATAAGCCAAAGAACATGAGGATCACCTTGTTCCCAGGCATTAATTTTTTTCGGTCCAATATAAACCTTGGAAAGCCACAAGCAAGCTTGCTTTATCAGCCTAGAGACAGGGCTCGGGAGACCCTGGTTCCAGGGGAAGAAACCAGGCACCTCCTTGTAACATCAAAATACACAAAGTCCAAATCAGACATTGTGCTCCAAATTGGCAAAACCACATCTCTGAGCAAATACTCCATCCACAACAACTACTTTTATTCGGAAATTAGAGGCTGGCTGCATAATTTTAATGTTACTTAATCTCAAGGAATTCATGGATAGATAGAAATTTGGGCTCTTCATCCAAGCCACACTACTGTTTTTCTTCCTAGAGAAAACACGTTATCCCTGAGAGGAAGTACCAAGGCTATCCTACACTCCAGCACCTATCAACAAGATAAGAAAGGGGTGAAAGTGAAAAGCAACACTGTAATGCATGTGAAGCATGCAAAGAACAGCAGTACATAAACCTGAGAGACACAATTAGGCATTTGGACATAACTGGGTTGCTGTAATGCTAGCTGTGATATCATGTAATGAAGGTAGAATTGGTAGGTGAAAGTCACAATTTCATTGTCTACCAAGAAGCCAGTGTGAAAGAGGTGAATGCAGACATGTGCCTCAGATGCCTCCGATAAAGTATCACATTTAATGCCCAGGCCACGCAGCTGTCCTGAAAATAGATCCCTTGTTTTCTTGGAGGGGAGAGGGCAGGTATAGTCAGTCTGCAAAGCCTCTCTCTCCTCATCTTCCTTGTTATTCATAGACAATATGGAAAAGAGTTTAATGCCAAAGTACAACTAACCTGACCCTCAAAGGGAGGGATGTGTGTGTGGCGCCTGGGCTGCCTGACAGCCTGCCACCAGTCCATCCGTCAACAGGCAGCAGCCACTTCTGGAAACTGCCAGCTGCATGGCATTAAGCTCAGAAGAAGATCAGGCAGCATAAATAAGTAACAGCAGTGACAGGAGGAATGCAAAGAGAAAAGAAATCCTCCTCTGCAGCATTCACGGGTCAGCATGTAACAAGGCAGGCTATGCAATGAAGGAAGTAGCTTGCTTGTGCTAAGGGAGGTCTTGTCA
This sequence comes from Dryobates pubescens, assembly GCF_014839835.1. Classification (NCBI taxonomy): domain Eukaryota; kingdom Metazoa; phylum Chordata; class Aves; order Piciformes; family Picidae; genus Dryobates; species Dryobates pubescens. The sequence goes on from NC_071620.1 coordinate 2,105,645, forward strand.
GAAACACCATGCTGGGAATCAGAGTAAACCTGTGAAATCCCTGGAAAGGAATGCACCTACACATCTAATCTCCATAAAATACTCTGGCATAGGTTCTTGAAAAGCACCATCTCATTTGAACATAGGACTGGCACTTCATAAAGGTGGAATGGACCAAATCTTACCCCAAACCACCTTGCAGGAGGTGAGGATTTGCCCAGAAAGAGGTTTGTGCTCCAACATCCAGAATTTCTGCCCCAGTCTGAGCAAAGCACTTGGACACAACCAGAGAGCAGGCATCATCTCTGTTTGTTTCTGCCCATACAATGAGCCTCAGAGCCAGTGGAGGTAACTCACAGCCTGAATCTTAACTTGCTCTTAACAAACTACAGCCTAAAATAAGTTCACAGTAAATTTACATACACAAATTATATACTAGGTCCCGATAGAAACTATGAACAAAGAAATCAGTACAGCTATTTTCAGAGCTTGGCAAAGAATCAGGTTTCACTAAAAGCTGTCATCCACAAACGACTATCAGGATGCTGAAGACAGAAACCAGAAAGGGACAACAGAGAGTATGTGTACACCTCCCCAATTTGTTCCCTTTATGGTCAAAGGAATGAGAGCAGCTCAGGGCAGGAAAATAACCAAGATGATCTGAAGTGCCTTCTGGACAGACTCTGCCCATTGATGACAGAAGGAGTCTAGTGGCTAATGAGGCACAAAGCTGCGTGTCTAGAAGTAAAACTTCACCTAGAAATCAAGTTATTTCCCTGTATACACCATAGTTAAGACCAACTCATTATGAAAAATATAAATTATGCCCAGTGTCTTGAAACTGCCTGTCACCTGAATTAAGCTGGTAAGGCTCTTACTCATTTTCTGCAATAAACTGACAATGAAAGCTGAGAAAAGAGAAGAACCAAGTCCATGCTGTTTTCTTGTCATTTGGTTTCGTTTGGGTTTTCTGGGTGTTTTGGTGGGGCCTTGAGCTTGATTTGGTTTCTTTTACAGTAAGCATTCATAAACCAGAAGCAATTATGAATATCTTTCTGTGTAGCATGTACTTTTCTGTTTGGTGCTTTGTTTGACTTTTCCCTATAGAGAAAATTAGGAACTGTTTGGGCATTTCACAGCATCACAGTATCACCAAGGTTGGAAGAGACCTCAAAGATCATCGAGTCCAACCTGTCACCACAGACCTTAGGACTAGATCATGGCACCAAGTGCCACATCCAATCCCCTCTTGAACACCTCCAGGGATGGTGACTCCATCACCTCCCTGGGCAGCACATTCCAATGGCGAACGACTCGCTCGGTGAAGAACTTTCTCCTCACCTCCAGCTTAATCCTCCCCTGGCACAGCTTGAGACTGTGTCCCCTTGTCCTGGTGCTGGTTGCTAGAGAGAAGAGACCAACCCCTTCCTGGCTACAACCACCTTTCAGGTAGTTGTAGAGAGCAATGAGGTCACCCCTGAGCCTTCTCTTCTCCAGGCTAAGCAACCCCAGCTCCCTCAGCCTCTCCTCACAGGGCTGTGCTCAAGGCCTCTCCCCAGCCTTGTTGCCCTTCTCTGGACATATTCAAGTGTCTCAATGTCCTTCTTAAACTGAGGGGCCCAGAACTGGACACAGGACTCAAGGTGTGGCCTAACCAATGCAGAGTACAGGGGCATAAGGACTTCCCTGCTCCTGCTGGCCACACCATTCCTAATGCAGGCCAGGATGCCTTTCTCTGTTTGAAACTGCTCATACTTCCTGCCTCGCCAAGAGCCAGCCAACAGGTAGGACCTGTTTCATGCAGGTTTCTTTGGCTGTCAAATATTTTTAATATACTCAAAATTTTCCTACATTGAGATTCATCAAAAATCGCTCAATTTTAGATATACTGTTGTTGATGTGAACAACATACAGCAGAACTCCTTTGTGAGGGTTGTAACAAAGGTTTTCAGGTTAGTTACATTTGATGCTGGACCTTTAATGCAAAAATACTGATGTTTAACCTCAGTGCAACACCAAGCATTTCAGCACAGCAGCAGAAGGCAAAAAAGGAAGCCTCCTGATATGTTTTGATGCAGCTCCAGGGCACCACTCCTGCCTTTTTCTCTAAGCAGTAAGAAACAGAAAAGCAATGACAGCTGCCTGCCTTCTTGCCAGCATCATCACCATCTTCCCCTGTCTGGAAAAGCTCATCTATCCCCCACACCCTGCAGAATGAGCTCCACTGCTAAAAGAGAGGAGGGAAACCCTGGTCCTCAGACATAAGTGAGATCAATCCCAGACCTACTTCTGTCCCTAACCTTCTGAGAAGCTTTCCACACTCTCAGCTGTCCGTTTCACACAAAGTGAAGCAGTAGGCAAGTCTCTCAGTGGCATCTGATGCTGAACAGGCATGGTCAATGAACCTAAACTTAGAATTGTGGAAGAAGAAACACATCTGATACTTCCAGTATCTGAAGGGGGCTACAAGAAGGCTGGGGAGGGACTGCTCAGGATCTCAGGTAGTGATAGGACTAGGGGGAATGGAATGAAGCTGGAGGTGCGGAGATTCAGGCTGGAGGTGGGGAGGAAGTTCTTCCCCATGAGAGTGGTGAAGCCCTGGAATGGGTTGTCCAGGGAGGTGGTTGGGGCGCTGTCCCTGGAGGTGTTTAAGAGCAGGCTGGATGAGGCTCTGGGCAGCCTGATCTAGTGTGGGGTGTCCCTGCCCATGGCAGGGGGGTTGGAACTAGATGATCCTTGTGGTCCCTTCCAACACTGACTGATACTATGATACTTATATTTTTACCTTCAGCTACCTTGATATGCCAGCTTTAGATATTTTAAAGTTATAACTTGCCCTTAAAGTTGAACTGTAATCCTTATCAACAGCCACAGGGAGAAATACACCCAGGGAAGCAGGTTTCAATTAATTATTTTTAAATACACAGTTTACCAACACACTGCTCTTTTTTAATAGTAAGATCAGAGCTAAACATCTAACATGTGAAAGGTCAAAAAGAAGCCTGATATATAACATCATGAATATCAGAGCAATCTCAGCCTGTGAAATACAATTATAAATGGCTTATGACCTCCTCCTGCTTACACGAGCATGCTGCCCAGCCACAGTAACTTTAACACTTGCTGGGGCTTTAAATTAATAGAATAGAATAGAATAGAATAGAATAGAATAGACCAGACCAGGTTGGAAGAGACCTTCAAGATCATCGCGGTTGTATCTTTATCTTTTTTGGAGCCTAAAGCTTTACATATCTTGTTGACTCCTAAGTCTTTAAGAACAGAGACTTATAGGACCTGTTATCATTATTAAAATAGAGATGCTGTAAAGAAAAAATGAGAAAGGAAAAAAAAAAAACCAAACCAAAAAAACAACACAGTAAAAAAATCCTCAAGGAAAACCCAGAAGCTAAATCAGTGGCATGGCTGAGAATGACATCCCAAAGTAACACTGCTGGCTCAGCCACCTAAACATGAGCCAGCAGTGTGCCCAGGTGGCCAAGAAGGCCAATGGTATCCTGGCCTGCATCAAGAATAGTGTGGCCAGCAGGAGCAGGGAGGTCATTGTGCCACTGTACTCTGCATTGGTTAGGCCGCACCTTGAGTCCTGTGTCCAGTTCTGGGCCCCTCAGTTCAAGAAGGACATCGAGACACTTGAACGTGTCCAGAGAAGGGCAACAAGGCTGGGGAGGGGCCTTGAGCACAGCCCTGTGAGGAGAGGCTGAGGGAGCTGGGGTTGCTTAGCCTGGAGAAGAGGAGGCTCAGGGGAGACCTCATTGCTCTTTACAACTCCCTGAAGGGAGGTTGTAGCCAGGAGGGAGTTGGTCTCTTCTCCCAAGCAACCAGCACCAGAACAAGAGGACACAGTCTCAAGCTGTGCCAGGGGAGGATTAGGCTGGAGGTGAGGAGAAAGTTCTTCACAGAAATAGAGTTGTTAGCCATTGGGTTGTGCTGCCCAGGGAGGTGTTGGAGTCACCGTCCCTGGAGGTGTTCAAGAGGGGATTGGATGTGGCACTTGGTGCCATGGTTTAGTTGTCAGGAGGTGTTAGGTATTAGGTAATAGGTTGGACTTGATGATCTCTGAGGTCTTTTCCAACCTGGTTGATACTGTGATTCATAGTAGATATTACTGTTCTAACCAGTTATTTCCAGAAGGGCCTATCTTGGTGGCCCATTATGGGCAGTTACAAACAGCTCAACATGTTACAGAATTTCTCACTCGCCTCAGAAGTTAAGTTGACAGGGGCTTCTTTCTCTTTAGATCACAAAAATGTGCTAAATTTAGTCCTAATAATAGTTCCATGACTCTTTTAGACATCAAATTTTAGAAACTGAAATACAATCCAGTAAGTTCAACTTGATTTGCTCCTTGTCAATTTTTGGTGATATGTTATTGATCAGCAGGTGCACAGTGGCTAGATGGCAAGAAGTAAAGAATAAAATTGGTATTGCTTTTTGGCTTTAATCTTCAAACCCCTGTTTAGACTGCATTTAAAAACACCCTCAAAAACATATACCCATGTATCAGTATTACAGTACTCTGTAATTCCTTTAGTTTAAATACCTAAAATAAGTCTAAATGGCCTTGTGTGGAGGGGTGGGATGCAAAGTATCATACTAGTTATTGTCATAGAATGTCAGGGGCTGGAAGGGACCTCAAGAGATCATCCAGTCCACCCCCCCTGCTAGAGGAAACCACACAGGAACACATCCAGGAAGGTCCTGAGTATCTCCAGAGAGGGAGAGACTCCACAACCCTCCTGGGCAGCCTGTTCCACTGTCTGTCACCTTCACAGTGAAATAATTCTTCCTCCTGTTTCCATGGAACTTCCTGTGCCTCAACTTCCACCCACTGCCCCTGGTCCTGTCATTGGGCATCACTCAGCAGAGCCTGTCTCCAGCCTCTTGGCACTCACCCTTTATGTATTTCTAAACATGAATGAGGTCACCCCTTAAGTCTCCTCTTCTCCAAGCTGAAGAGCCCTCAGCTCCCTCAGTCTCTCCTCATATGGAAGATGTTCCACTCCCTTCATCATTTTCATGGCTGGACTCTCCCAAGCAGTTCCCTGAGGTCCTTCTTGCCATGAGGGGCTCAGAACTGGAAACAATATTCCAAATGTGGCCTCACCAGGACAGAGTAGAGAGGGAGGAGAACCTCTCTCGACCTATGGACCACAGCCCTTCTAATCCACCCCAGGATACCCCTTGGCCTTCTTGGCCACAAGAGCACATTGCTGGCTCATGGTCAACCTCCCATCCACTAGGGCCTCCATTTTCCTCATGGTTTCATGACGATACAGTTTCCTTTAAGGTAAGAAGATGATTGAGAACTATTGTTTGTTGAGAAACAGGATTTGTATAAAATCTCCCTATGTTTTAAGAGTCAAAAGTAGACTCCTTGTCTTTTGCAAGTTTTCTTACACATTGTAAGAAAAGGGAATTATTACAGAAATCTAAAGTTCTCAGAAAAAAACCCAACCAAACAAACTAACCAGAGGAAGGACGAGGTTCCACAAGACCAAGGGCAAAGTCCTGCAGCTGGGTCAGGGCAATCCCAAGCACCAATATAGGCTGGGCAGGGACTGGCTTGAGAGCAGCCCTGAAGAAAAGGCCTTGGGGGTGCTGGGGCAACAGGAGCCAGCAGTGGGAACTTGCAGCCTAGAAAGCCAACCAGAGCCTAGGCTGCAGCAAGAGAAGCATAGCCAGCAGGGCCAGTGAGGTGATTCTCCTCCTCTGCTCCACTCTGGTGAGACCACACCTGGAGCACTGTGTCCAGTTCTGCAGCCTCTATTACAGGAAGGATCTGGAGGTGCTGGAAGGTGTCCAGAGAAGGGCCACGAGGATGAGCAGAGGGCTGGAGCTGCTCTGCTGTGAGGACAGACTGAGAGAGTTGGGGCTGTTCAGTCTGGAGAAGAGAAGGCTCCCAGAAGACCTAATTGTGGCCTTCCAGGATCCGAAGGGGGCTACAAGAAAGCTGGGGAGGGACTTTTGAGGGTGTCAGGGAGTGATAGGACTGGGGGGAGTGGAACAAAACTAGAAATGGGGAGATTCAGATTGGATGTTAGGAAGTTCTTCCCCATGAGGGTGGTGAGACACTGGCACAGGTTGCCCAGGGAGGTGGTGGAAGCCTCATCCCTGGAGGTTTTTGCAGCCAGGCTGGAGGTGGCTGTGAGCAACCTGCTGTAGTGTGAGGTGTCCCTGGCCTTGGCAGGGGGGCTGGAACTGGCGGTCCCTTCCAACCCTAATGATTCTGTGATTCTATGCTATTCTGATTCAGAGACATTTCATTTGATCTCTGAAGTCCTCCCCAGTGCACATAGAGACATTTCACATTTTAACACAAAGCTTTGCAATATGAGAAAAGCATCCTACTAGCATGCTCCACGAGAGCTGTTTCAAACCTGGAACAAGCACCTTTAAAGCAGACATCCATTGCTTTAAAGAATGACTCACTGCTAAGCCAGGCTTCATCTGCTCCACAGGGTCTTGGCTCTTCTTGCTGCAAAGCCTATTTTAAGGACTATAATTGAAATGAAATATGCAGAGAATTCTTGGAAGTTTCTCTTTGTTTCGACACACCTTCTGAAATCCTATGGGAATTGCCCAGAGGTTTCTTGGTGAGATCACAAAAGGCAAATTACAGGTTATGGGGAAGCACTGTGGTTCATCCCCACAATGGAGGCTGACTAAAACCATGCTCAAATTGTACAGCACCAATCTAACCTTTCAGTTGAAAGGGGTGCCCATTTTTAGAGCAGAGCCACAAGCTATTTATATGGATAGATTTTCACTAAGCAATCTGACCTGGGGACCAGGGAACTCTACTTAGAGCATCTGTGTTCCACCTTTTCAAGAAATGAAATTGAACTAAACCTAAAAAGCCAAAAACCTGTATTTTTATCAAAGTCTTTGTATCCATTTCATGTTTCACTCCTATGGAAAGAGAACTGAAGCAGACACCTTCAGTCACACCTGGAAGCAGGTTTCAGTGCTGCATGCAGTCTTAACTGAAATTAGTGTATTTAAAAAAAAGCCTTTAAAAATTAAAAAACAAACCCATAACTTCCCCAAGCTCTGGGATCCCTTTTCACATATTTTCATTTGTGTGATGTCAGCTGAGATATAATGAACACACTGTTTGTTACCTTCATCTAAGTCAGGAACTTTACCAAGTTGCAGCAAGAGCTGCACCAAGCACACCGTGCTTACAGACTCGCAATGCATGCAGGATCCCTGTGTGGCACCAATGAACCCATTTGTTGTAGTTTGAGCTGGGTGCCCCCCTGGTGCATTCACTTCCTGTGTCCAGAAGTCCAGCCCAGAGGGATGGACACAGGAAATTGTGTATTTCCTACCATAATTCTTTGCACCACTATAAGATCCAGTGCGGAGTCTTTCCTTCCTTCTTCCTCTTTCCTTCCCTCTCCGAGACTTGGTAACTGGGGGAGAGATCTCCCGGCCATGGGCCTGATTAGGCCCAAGGCCACAGGGGGATGGGCAGTCTCAGGCCTGGCCAGCTGAGACTAGCCCAGCAGAGGGAGGGGGAAGAAGGAGCCCTGGGGGTTTTGGATGCACCCTCAGGTGGGGATGGGATCTTTCTTTGTCACTGCGCTTTGGGTTTTCTGTAACATTCACCGCTTTCTATTTAAACTTTCATCACTTTTGCAATCCGTTTGCCTGAGTCGTTATTTCTGCCTGTGGTGGGGAGGGGACCTGCCCCAACCCATTACACCATTAATCACCATCTCTTCTGTCCCAGTTATGCTAAGAAGGCAGTGGATAAAGCAATTTCTACTCACCTGTCCCTCCTCTTACTATCACTGCAAAGAAGGCAAAACCACAGCACTTCTGACAAATTCTCAAGGCTCCTCTTTTGTTCCCTTTATATTAAATCTGAATCAGTTGCACATTCTGCTGCACTACTAATGCTCTCCACATGTTTCCTCTCTCAAACTGAAAATGTTTTCTATTTGGAATGCCTAACACTAAACAGAAAGCTGTAAAACGCCCTTCAAACAACTCCAAGTACCTCACTTTCTCGAGACCTTCATTGGAACATTTCAGTCACTGAGACAGACCTCGACAGGCTGGACAGATGGGCAGAGTCCAAGGGCAGGAGATTGAACACATCCAAGTGCCGGGTTCTGCACATTGGCCACAGCAACCCCATGCAGTGCTGCAGGCTGGGGGCAGAGTGGCTGGAGAGCAGCCAGGCAGAGAGGGACCTGGGGGTGCTGGTTGATGGTAGGCCGAACATGAGACAGCAGTGTGCCCAGGCAGCCAAGAGGGCCAATGGCATCCTGGCCTGCATCAGGAACAGTGTGGCCAGCAGGAGCAGGGAGGTCATTCTGCCCCTGTACGCTGCACTGGTTAGGCCACACCTTGAGTCCTGTGTCCAGTTCTGGGCCCCTCAGTTTAGGAAGGAGTTTGAGTTGCTGGAAGGTGTCCAGAGAAGGACAACAAAGCTGGGGAGGGGTTTGGAGCACAGCCCTGTGAGGAGAGGCTGAAGGAACTGGGGTTGCTGAGCCTGGAGAAGAGGAGGCTCAGGGGAGACCTTGCTGTCTACAACTACCTGAAAGAAGGTTGTAGCCAGGTGGGGGTTGGCCTCTTCTCCCAGGCAACCAGCACCAGAACAAGAGGACACAGTCTCAAGCTGTGCTAGGGGAGGTTTAGGCTGTATGTTAGGAAGACGTTCTTCACAGACAGAGAGATTGCCCATTGGAATGTGCTGCCCAGGGAGGTGGTGGAGTCACCATCCCTGGAGGTGTTTAGGAAGATCCTGGATGAGGCACTTGGTGCCATGGTTGAGTTGATCAGATGGTGTTGGGTGATAGGTTGGACTTGACGATCTCAAAGGTCTTTTCCAACCTGGTTAATTCTATTCTCTTCTATTCTAACATGCAGAACTGAAAGCCTTCCAACCGGCTCTAAAGATTGCTGAGAGAGAAACATGGCCAGGTGTGCGAAACCGTGATGAATCTGTGGACCCTTTGATGGGCTAAGAAGAGATTGACCTTGAACACATTGCTGTGTACCCTTGAATGTCTGGAAAGTCCCTGAGCTGAAAATATAAATAGCTTGTGACAGACAACTTTGTAACTTGTTGAGACAGAGAAACCCCAAGATTGAGATAGAAGAATGGCAGGAGAAGAAACTTGGGCTGGCTCAGCCAAATAACTGTAGCAATGTATCAGTAACCAATAAGAATCTTACAAACAACTTATTAACCAATTAGAAGGGACCACACTGGCATAACTAGCATATAAATAAGTGTTGATTGAATAAAGAAAGTGTACTCTGCTCACTGCCACAAGTGTGTGTATGTCGCTTCTGTCCGTCACCAGAACAGTGCCAGCCAGGACTTCCTACAGATTCCTGGATGGTGGCTACTGCCCTGTGGGGTGGCTGCAACAGTGGAAGAAGATCAGCTGGCAACACAGGGCTAAGCCCACTTGGGCTGCTTCATTGTGGCAGGACATTGCTGCTCGGGTAGAAAACATGGCTCTGAAGGTATGTCACATTGACGCTCACATGCCTAAGAGCTGTGCTAATGAAGAACACCAAAACAATGAGCAAGTGGACAAGGCTGCCAGAACTGGTGCAGTTCTGACAGATCTGGCCTGGGAGCATAAAAGTGAACTGTTTGTAGCTTGATGGGCACATGAAACATCAGGACAGCGAGGGAGAGAGACAACATGCAGATGGGCTCAAGACTGAGGGGTGGACCTGACCACAGAAGCCATCACAGAGGTGACACATGGTTGTGAAACCTTTGCTGCAATCAAGCCACCAGAGCTAAGTATCCCTGAAACAGAGAGCAAGGGCTAGGTTTTCACTGTGGTGAGGCCTGACTCTATTAGACCACTGCCACGAACACAGCAGGCCAAGCATCACATCCTCATGATAGTAGAGGCAAGTACAGGTTAGTTGGAAACATACCCTGTAAACCATGCCAGTGCCTGGAACACCATCTTAGGCCTTGAAAGGCAAATATTGTGGTGACATGACCTGAACAAACTGAATCCAAACATTGGCTCTCACTTCAGGAATAATGCCATCCCAAGAAACAGGGCATTGAGGGGAGCTATCACATTCCCTATCACCCACAAGCCTCTGGGAAGATTGAGAGATACAATGGACTGTTAAAGACCTGGTTGAGAGCATTGGGTAATGGGGCATGGAAGCACTGGGATGCAAATTTAGCAGAAGCTACTTGGTTGGTTAATTGCAGATGATCTGCTAACCATCCTGGTTCTGCCCAAACAGAACCTTACACACTGTGGGGGGAGATAAGGTCCCTGTAGTGCGCATGGGAAAGTGGCTGAGGAAGGCAGTGTGGGTTGTTTCTCCCATAGGAAAAGGCAAACCCATCTGTGGGATTGTTTTTGCTCAGGGGCCTGGATGTACTTGGTGGGTAATGAGAAAGGATGGGGAAACTCAGTGTGTGCCTTAAAGAGATTTAACACTGGGGGGGAAATAACTTGGAATGTGAGTCGTATGTTGCAGGAAATGAAGCAGTAAAAAGGAGCCAGACTGATGGAGTTTTGTAAGAAACAAGAGTACAGCAGTGGCTAAAACCAAGCTGGTGTTGGTACCCAACAGCAGGATATCCTGCTGCTCCTGTCCTGAACAGTCCCAAGTAACATCTGAAGGAGCAGAAGAACATCTTTCTATTAAAGGACTGGGATACTGGCATAAATCTCTGTGTGCTGGGTATTGAGATGGTTTAAGGATGTACTCTAAGTTGTGACTGTAAGCACGAAGGGATTTAAGTATGAGAAACAAATGAGATGGTAAAATGTGTTGAATTGTGTAGAGCCTGAGCATGACACAAATGGTATGGAATAAGGAATGGAGACTGCATTGGGTTTGGCTGAGTTGGAGTTAATTCTCCTCAAAGCATCCTTCTGGCGCTGTCTTTTGCAGTGCTGTAACTGAATGTTGGTAACACAGCAGTGATTTGGCTACTGCTGAGCTGAGCATGCAGGTTGTGCTTTTCCAGCATTCCCCCTCCTCGGGAGTATGTTGAGAGGATGCATCAGAGTCAGTTGACCCAAACTGGCCAGAGGGCTATTCCATGCCATGAGGTCAGCTCAGGTATAAGAATGAAGTGAAAGAAGAATGGGGAGGATTTGTCCATGGCGTCTGGCCTCCAGAGGAGCCATTAGGCATAGAGAGCCCTGCTGCCCAAGACCAACCACTGTCCTGCTGATGGGAAGCAGAGATTAGCATCTCTCTCTCTGCTTTCACTTCCATGTGCTCTATTGCTCTGCTTATCATTATTATTAAACTGCTTCTATCTTATAACTGGCCTTTACTATATTTTTACCCTCTCCCCAGTCCATCTAAGAAAGGGAGTGATAGAGCGACTTTGGTGGGCATTAGGCCCCCCACCAGGGCCAAACCACCACACAAGGCTTTAACTTAGCCTTGCAATTGTTAAGTACACACAAATTAAAATTACATTATGGTGCATCTCAGTACAAACAAGGCAAGGCATTCATCTGCCAGAAAGACCAGACACATTTTTCCCACGGGGTATTAATTCACAATAAATCAAACTTGAACAAAGTGTCAACTTTGGTAATCATGGGGAAAATGCAACTGACACACTGTGATTTAAATATTGATTTTCCTCCTCTAAAGGCCTTTCAACATAAACAAGTACAAAAGGAAATCTATAATTTTCAATTAGTTATGGTGTCCCCCAGGGATCAGTGCTGGGCCCCATCCTCTTTAATATCTTCATTGATGATCTGGATGAGAGGATTGAGTCAGTCATCAGCAAATTTGCAGATGACACCAAGTTAGGAGCAGATGTTGGTCAGTTAGAGGGTCGAAAGGCTCTGCAGAGGAACCTTGACTGACTGGACAGATGGGCAGAGTCCAACGGGATGACATTCAACAAGTCCAAGTGCCAGGTGCTGCACTTTGGCCACAGCAACCCCATGCAGAGCTACAGGCTGGGGTCAGAGTGGCTGGAGAGCTGCCAAACAGAGAGGGACCTGAGGGTGCAGATTGACAGCCACATAAACATGAGACAGCAGTGTGCCCAGGTGGCCAAGAAGGCCAATGGCATCCTGGGCTGCATTAGGAATAGTGTGGCCAGCAGGAGCAGGGAAGTCATTGTGCCCCTGTACTCTGCATTGGTTAGGCCACACCTTGAGTCCTGTGTCCAGTTCTGGGCCCCTCAATTTAAGAAGGACATCGAGACACTTGAACGTGTCCAGAGAAGGGCAACAAGGCTGGGGAGAGGCCTTGAGCACAGCCCTGTGAGGAGAGGTTGAGGGAGCTGGGATTGTTTAGCCTGGAGAAGAGGAGGCTCAGGGGTGACCTCATTGCTCTCTACAACTCCCTGAAAGGTGGTTGTAGCCAGGAAGGGGTTGGTCTCTTCTCCCAGGCAACCAGCACCAGGACAAGGGGACACAGTCCCAAGCTGCACCAGGGGAAGTTTACACTCAAGGTGAGGAGAAAGTTCTTCACTGAGAGAGGCGTTTGTCATTGGAATGTGCTGCCCAGGGAGGTGGTGGAGTCACCATCCCTGGAGGTGTTCAAGAGGGGATTGGATGTGGCACTTGGTGCCATGGTCTAGTCCTGAGGTCTGTGGTGACAGGTTGGACTCGATGATCTTTGAGGTCTCTTCCAACCTTGATGACACCGTGATAACAACACTGGTTTAAGCAATTACCTGTTTAATATCAAAAAACCCCACACAAACAAACCAACCCCAACAAAGCCCAAACAAAAAGCAACAAAAACATTGTGACCACTGCAGTTTGTATTTAAACCACTTAAATTTTACTTCTGAAATTACCTTTGTAATTAGTCCTGACAATGTAGTCAGGATCAAGCCAAAATGGGAAAAGAAGGAGAAAGATATTTAAAAGGAAACTTGTTCTTCCATGCTCCAAGTCGTTTATGTGAGCACAAGGAAAGAACTCAAATGGAAAGGAAAAGAAAAAAACAAAGGCAGAAAGTGTTTGTGCTTGGCTTGGTATGCCAGGACGAATCCAATGCTGACAGGTGTGCTTTATAGCTCCACCTCTAACACATCACTGCCCACGGAGCGCAGGGTAAGGAAGCAGTGATTGTGTGTGCGCTGGTGAGTGCCGAAGCGACTTGCAGCTCATTGGGCAGGACGCTGAGCCTCTGCCAGTGCACAAGGTAAGCTCACTAGCCAGAGCAACCGCCTCTCATGTGGTAAATGTGCACTAGAGATGATCAGAAAGATCAGCAAAGGGCCCCTTTTTGGTTATCTTGGCAGTTGGCATGGGCAGAGTATGTGGACAGGATGCTGCAAATTACTCAAAGAGTGATGGTGGTTATTTCAAGGAGAATAATGAAGAGTTGATTTGGTACAATCAACATGGCATCACCAAGGGCAAATCATGCCTTAAAAGCTGGTGGCCTTCTATGATAAGGTCACAGCATCAACAGACAAGGGGAGAGCAGCTGATGTCATTTATCTGGACCTGAGCAAAGCCTTCAACACTGTCCCACATGGCATCCTGATCTCCAAGCTGCTAAAATAGGAGTTTGATGGATGGACCACTTGTTGGATAACGAACTGGCTTGACAGCTGCACTTAAAGAGTGGCTGTCAATGGGTCCATGGCCAAGTGGAGGCCAATGACAAGTGGAGTCCCTCAGGGATCAGTACTGGGACCAGGCTTGTTTAACATCTTTGTTGGTGACATGGGCAGTGGCACTGAGTGCACCCTCAGCAAGTTCACCACCACCAAGCTGTGTGGTGCAGCTGACAGCTGGAGGGAAGGGATCCATCCAGAGGGACCTGGACAGGCTGGAGAGGTAGTGCCATGCCAATCTCATGACGTTCAACAAGACCAAGTGCATCAAGTGGGTTGGGGCAATCCTAGGCACTGATACAGGCTGGGCAGGGACTGGCTTGAAAGCAGCCCTGAAGAAAAGGCCTTGTGCTGGTGCTGGTGGATGACAAGTCCAACATGAGCCAGCAGTGTGCACTTGCAGCCCAGAAAGCCAACCAGAGCCTGGGCTGCAGCAAGAGAAGCATAGCCAGCAGAGTGAAAAAGGTGATTCTCTGGAGAAACCACACCTGGAGTATTGTAGCCAGTTCTGAAGCCCCTATTAGAATACACAGAATAAACCAGGTTGGAAGAGACCTTCAAGATCATCGAGTCCAACCCATCAACCAATCCAACACCACCTAAACAACTAATCCATGGTACCAAGCACCCCATCAAGTCTCCTCCTGTACACCTCCAATGATGGTGACTCCACCACCTCCCCGGGCAGCCCATTCCAATGGGCAACCACTCTCTGTATAGAACTTCTTCCTAACATCCAACCTAAACCTCCCCTGGCACAGCCTGAGACTGTGTCCTCTTGTTCTGATACTGGTTGCCTGGGAGAAGAGACCAAGATCCACCTGTCTACAACCTCCTTTCAGGAGGCACTTGGTGCCATGGTTCAGTTGACTAGATGCTGTTGGATGATAGGTTGGTCTTGATGATCTCGAAGGTCTTTTCCAACCTGGTTAATTCTATTCTACTCCAAACACATACCAGATCTCTTAAGTTCTAAACCTAGTGCTGATATTGCAAAAATTATTTTAACAGGCAGCCGATGTGAAAGTCTGTGCTAGATGCAGGAAAGTACCCACTGCATCAGTGCCATAGTCCTCTCATCCTGTGACAAGCGTAACTACCAGGCACAGGTCACCAAACAAGGCCAGTACTAAGAGCTGCAGAGTGTCCTTGATTTTTTCAAACTGTCCTGTACCAAAACAAGTCAGACATGTATGATCTATGGAAATGAAGGAGACAAAATACGACATTACCTCACCCTGTGGACTGAAACAAAAACTTACCCTAAAAAGCTAAGCTTCAGCAGGGGGACTAGAAATTAAAATCAGATCTCGTGTTTGGCTTTTCTGCCTATAATGAACCAGGCCAAGAGCCCATATCCAAACACATCTCTGCTTTAGGAGTTTGAAATCAAGTTTTGCAGACTGGTTTTCACTGTACTCGAGGCTGGATGCATCACCTCTGCCAGAGAATGACAGTATCTGACACAGGAACACACGTTCATACAAGAACAAACACATGCACAGTAATATGCTCTGTCGCCCCAGTGAGCCCGAGTGGCTGCTCAGAACCTGCCACATTCCAGTTCCTTGATGCCTGCACTCTGGACAAATTTTTTTACAGGGAAATTGTTTTTACAAAACCTCAGTCCAGGAAACATGAAATCTTGTCTGGATGCACTGGTCTGGTTTTGCCAAATGTATTCCCAGACCTAACAAGAACAAGCTTCTCCAAGCTGCTCTTAGTTTTGCTCACACTGATAAAAATCAGCCTGGACTCTGCAGCATCTTTCTTTCTCCTCTAATACCTAGCAGTGTAGTACAGGGGAATCTGCTCCTGCATGAGCCAGCCTGCACACCACTCTCACTGAGAGCACTTCCCTGAGTCAGTGGCAGTGCAGGGGAATCTGCTCCTGCATGAGCCAGCCTGCACACCACTCTCACTGAGAGCACTTCCCTGAGTCAATGGCAGTGCAGGGGAATCTGCTCCTGCATGAGCCAGCCTGCACACCACTCTCACTGAGAGCACTTCCCTGAGTCAGTGGCAGTGCAGGGGAATCTGCTCCTGCACGAGCCAGCCTGCACACCACTCTCACTGAGAGCTAATCAAGGAATTCTGTATGTTGATTACACTCAGTTCAAATTTCCAGAAAAGGACATTTCATAACACATCCTGGGGTAGGGCAAAGAATATTAGTTGCATTAATAGCCTGATTCCTCCAACAGCAGTAATGCTGTGGAAACAACACAAAATTGTGACTCTCTCATCCTTTTAAGGAGAATATCTACAATTCAGTGCTTCAGCTATGACCTCTTGAAGCCAAGACCAACAGCAAACATAACAGAGTGCTCCAACAAAGAAGTTGAAAACACAACAGGCAACTGTGGCATGCACATAGAGGATTTTAGATTTTTCTCAATCACCCACCCATAACTATCACAGTACCATGGCACCAGGAGCCTAAGCTCTGATGCTAACACTCAGTGGAACACACTGCTCTGCAGAACACTCCAAGAATGCTGAGAGCACCACAGAACACTTTAGAACACATTCATGCCATTACAGCATGTCAGTCTCTGCTTATTTAACCTTAAAGCTCTTATGACATGCACACTATGACTTTCATTAGCCTCCTCTTCACGACAGCATTGTCTTAACCAAGATTTTCAAGACATTGATGCTGTGATGATGACAAATATGTGGCCAAGATCTACAAGAAATGAAGTAATAAACACTGAATGCTATTAAAATGCAGTATTTAGCTGTCAGCCAACAATTCTTCAGATCCCCTTCCCAATTCAGAACACAGTCTTCAGGCAGACAAGAAAGCTGTGGCAAGACAGATAATCCAAGATTCTTCGAAGCACACTGAACCATAACACTCGCTGTCAAATGTCATATTTCCCTGGGCTGTTTAACATACTTTAAGGGCAATGTAACCAATACAACCGACTTTTAGCATGCAACAAACAGAACAAAGAAATCAATGCATTGAGCATTATCCTCCACTTGGAGCACAGCAAGTCTGATTCGCATTCCTCAGATTTGCTTCTCAGAGACTGATTCTGTTTGTTTGCTTTCAGGCACGTGGAACTTCACTTACCAATGCAGGCATGAACTCTCACAGACAGCTGGGTCCTCAGAATTATACTGTGCTTCTTGCCTCTCCTAAAAAGAAGAAAAAAGAAAGCTAGATAAAGGTGCACAGAGAAGGCAGAGAGGTTGGGAGTGAAGTCGATGCTACCAAAAGGGGGTGGGAGAATAGTATTACAGATCATGACATTGTCTCTCATCATCCAAATCTACTTTAACTGGCAATGAATTTTCCTCAAGTCTACTTTCCCTATGACAGCAGTTAGTATGTGATCTCTCCTTTATCTCAGCCTTATTTTCCCTCCCTTCTGTTGAAGACACAGAGACAGAGCACAACTAGGTAGGCAGCTAGCCAAGGGCCAACTCACCACAATGACAATAGAAATCCACATTAGAGAAGTAGCAAGTGATGTCTGCAGATTTTCATTTCCACAAGTATTTTAAAGCTAGGTATAGTTAAGTTTAAAAGAAAATGAAAAGTCAAACAAGAGGTTACAGGTGGTGACAGGTTGGACTCGATGATCTTTGAGGTCTCTTCCAACCTTGGTGATACTGAATACAGTTTCACAAATCTGCTCAAGTACCCTAAGCAGGCTTTAAAGTACAGAGAGAGATGAGTTTTTCATGCAAACAGGCAAAACTGAGTCCTCCTCCACTCTGGGTATCAGTTCAATTCTAGTCTTAAATAGAGTGACTCCACCCTGATTGGTTGCTACAATCTTCTTTTGCTTTTAAGACAAATTAGTGTTAGCTGCATTTCCTCAGTCTGGACAGGAGCACTGTTCTTCAAAGTTCTTCCCAGAGAGAGTTGTTTGCCATTGGAATGTGCAGCCCGGGGGGGTGGTGGAGTCACTATCCCCAGAGGTGTTCAAGAGGGGACTGGACGTGGCACTTGCTGCCATGGTTTAGTCATGGTTTCTGTGGTGACAGATTGGACTTGATGATCTTTGAGGTCTCTTCCAACCTTGGTGAATCTGTGACTCTGTGAAATTTGCCCCCCAACATTAACTTTGCCACACCAGCTCAGCTGGAAGCAAATGGAAGCTGTATTTACAGGCAGAACTACACTCTGCAATGGAATGCAATGAGTATGTACAAAATACACAGGAGTTACAATATTTAAAAGGATTTATGATTAACAAAGAGCACGAGGATCCCCCTGGTCAGAGACCAGGGGAAGCAACTAGCTTCTCCTTTTCTGCCCCCCACTCCCCATACAAAAAGAGAGAACGGAGCAGAAAAAGTAGCTGTAACGCTTTACCCAAACAACGCAGCCAAGGTCAAGCAGAAGCAAGGAAGTCTCTCTCCAGAGAGAAGAAGCGAGAAGAGAAAATTCATAGAATCACAGAATCAACAAGGCTGGAAAAGACCTCAGAGATCAGCAAGTCACCCAAGAACTCATGACTAACTAAACCATGGCACCAAGTGCCACATCCAATCCCCTCTTGAACACCTCCAGTGATGGGGACTCCACCACCTCCCTGGGCAGCACCTCCCAATGGCCAGTCTCTCTGGGAGGAACTTTCTCCTCACCTTGAGCCTAAACTATCCCTGGCACAGCTTAAGACTGTGTCCTCTTGTGCTGGTGCTGATTGCCTGGGAGAAGAGACCAACCCCCACTTGGCTACAACCAGCAGAGTAGTTGTAGAGAGCATGAAGGTCTCCCCTGAGCCTCCTCTTCTCCAAGCTAAGCAACCCCATCTCCCTCAGCCTCTCCTCACAGGGCTGTGCCCCAGACCCCTCCCCAGCTTTGTTGCCCTTCTCTGGACACGTTCAGGTGTCTCAATGTCCTTCTTAAACAGAGGAGCCCAGAACTGGACACAGGACTCAAGGTGTGGCCTAACCAGTGCTGAGTACAGGGCAGAATGACTTCCCTGCTCCTGCTGGCCACACTGTTCCTGATGCAGGCCAGGGTGTCATTGGCCTTCTTGGCTGCCTGGGCACACTGCTGGCTCATGTTCAGCCTAATATCAACCAGTACCCCCAGGTCCCTTTCTGCTTGCCTGCAGGTTGTTGTGGCCAGTGTGCAGAACCTGGCACTAGGACTTGTTGAATGCCATCCTGTTGGACTCTGCCCATCTGTCCAGCCTGGCAAGGTCCCTCTGCAGAGCTCTCCAACCCTCTAACTGGTCAACATCTGCCCCCAGCTTGGTGTCATCTGCAAATTTACTGATGATGGACTCAATGGCCTTATCCAGATCATCAGTAAAGATATTGAACAAAATGGGGCCCAGCACTGATCCCTGGGGGGACACCACTGGTGCCTGGCTGCCAGCTGGATGTGGCACCATTCACCACCACTCTCTGGGCTCACCCTCCAGCCAGTTCCTAACCCAGCTCAGAGTGCTGCTGTCCAAGCCATGGGCTGACAGCTTGGCCAGGAGTTTCCTGTGGGGGACAGTGTCAAAGGCCTTGCTGAAGTCCAGGCAGACTACATCCACAGTCTCCTTCAGGTGGGCAGTTATTGCCACCAAGATGATCTGTTCCATCATTTTCCCTGGCACTGAGGTCAGGCTGCCAGGCCTGGAGTTTCCAGGTTCCTCCATCCGACCCTTCTTGTGGATGGGCATCACGTTGGCATCTTCTAATCATCTGGGACCTCTCCAGTGAGCCAGGACTGGTGGAAAATGACACAGAGAGGCTTGGCAGCTCATCTGCCAGCTCTGTCAGCACCCCAGCACCCCAGGATGGATCACATCCAGTCCCTTGGGCTTGTGAGGATCCAAGTGGCTCAGCAAGTCCCTAACTATTCCTTCATGGACTTCAGGGGCTCCGCACTGCTCCCTGACCCCATCAACCAGTTCAGGAGGCCAGTGATCCTGGAGTCTTCCTTCCTTAGTGTTTAAAATGGAGGCAAAGAAGGTATTTAGAACCTCAGCCTTGTCCTCATCTTTAGTTACAGTGTTCCTCTCCAGGTCCAATGAAGAGTGCAGGTTCTTCTTGCCCTCTTTTTAGCATTAATATATTCATAAATATGCTTTTTATTGTCCTTTACAGAAGTTGCCAGCTTGAGTTCTATCTGGGCTTTTGCCTCTCTGATATTTCTCAAGCAGAGCCTGACCCCTGGTAGGCTCACTTAACAGCTGCATCAAGAACCTGTCCTCCATACATTCTAAGAACCTTCTGGACTGCCTCCTCTCTGCTGAGTTAAGTTTTGGTACAACTAACTTGAGTTCCTTCTCTCTCCAATGGGATTGTTTAGAATCATCTTTATTTGCCTTTTTACACCCAATAGTGATTTATTTTCATTTTACTACTTTTCTGATCAAGATCTGTGAAAAATTTTAAAGGCATAGTCTAAAACTACCACAATGGCTCAGGCTGTGTCTAGTCCAGACTGGAAAACAAATTCTAGAAGTTTCAATTTAAATTTGCAATAGCAGCCAAAGGTTTATAAATCTGCAGGTCCAAATCATGGACCTCACCCTTCCCACTGCCCAGCCATCATGGGCTAACAGCACAGTTACAACCTGCAGGTAACTTGTGAAACTGTATATAAAGGTTTATCCTCTTCAGCTCTATCAAATCATGGAAAATAAAGGTGACATCAGAATCATATAGAATCAATAAGGTTGGAAAATACCTCACAAAGGTCACTAAGTCCAACCTGTCACCCAGCACCTCATGACTACTAAACCATGGCTCCAAGTGCCACATCCAATCCCTTTTTGAACACCTCCAGGGATGGTGACTCCACCACCTCCCTGGGCAGCACATTCCAATGGCTAACAACTATCTCTGTGAAGAACTTTCTGCTCACCTCCAGCCTAAATTTCCCTTGGGGCAGCTTGAGACTGTGTCCTCCTATTCTGGTGCTGGTTGCCTGGGAGAAGAGACCAATCCCCACCTGGCTACTACCTCCCTTCAGGGAGTTGTAGAGAGCAAAAAGGTCTCCCCTGAGCCTCCTCTTCTCCAGGCTAAACAATTCCAGCCTCCTCAGCCACTCCTCATAGTGCTGTGCTCTCCCCAGCCTCATTGCCCTTCTCTGGACACAATGAAGAGTCTCAATGTCCTTCTCAAATTGAGGGGCCCATATCAGGTACCAACAAACCTTGCATTTTTATTGCTTTTAATTGTTATTAGACAGGAAGGTTCCCCCCATAATCAGGTCCCCCATAATCAGCCTTTCACACCACTACTAGGTTCAACTGGTAAATCACTCCCAGCAAGGCAAACTCTAAACCAGGTGGTAGCAGATCAGCCAGGCATCCATTTACCTTATCCCAAACCTCTATTAAAATGAATGATCCTTTGTGACCATTAGTGAAGTAAAGACAGCTGTTCACTGAAGCAAGGTAAAGCAATGCCATGGGCTGTTGCCTGTTTATCTTAAAGAGGGCTTAGACTGGATGTTACTTAATAACAATCCTTCAGTTCTTCATCTATTGCAACCTAATCTAACAGCCTAACCACTATGAAAATGTAACACAAATGCCCTTTTTTGTTTGTTTTGCTTTCACCTTTTCATTTCCATCTCCACTTGCACACAAGCTTCTGCAATGGGGGACCGCCCAGTCCATCACTTCATAGTTTAAGGTATTCCATCAGCAGTGGAAAACAAACTATTCCTTGTGGAATGCCTAAAAGACTCAATTTTTGGCAGTTCCAATGCTTGAATCTATCAAGTTTTCCCTGAAAAAGATCTGCAAGCCAGCACACACAATAAGGAAAGTGTTGCTTAACCTGTTACTAATCAGACAGCATAAATCCTAGGCTTTGATTTCAAAGCTGCTAAGATATGTTCTATAGTGCAGTTTCAGTATGGTATCTCTGTTCATTAAGCTGCAGATTCAAGAGATGCAAAAAAAACTGTTAAAAAAAGGGTTGTATGAAAGCCAAGCCCTTTGAGCCAGAGCACACGTGCACGGCGAGAGGAGTTAAGCAGCTCTCTGAAAGTCATCTGAAAACCTGACCCAAACAAATAACCTGTTTGAAGTTCGTCACAGATCATCATCCAACAATCTAACTGCAATGTCTGAGCTGAGGTTATTCTCACAGAATAATGGAAAAAAGGGGGCTCAGGAAATCATTTTAAAAGGTGGTTTCTTAAAGGCTAAGATTCATATCCAGTACACTTCAAATGGATGACAGAGCCAAGAGCCCTTCTGAGTCCATGGCAGGCAGTTGGAGGCAGCCACACACACTCCTTTTCAAATGAAGTCAGTGGACTTTATTACCTCAGATCTAAAAACTTAGCATGAAGTCCAACATTGTGTTTTCTGTTTGCCAATAGGAATTTGGCAATCAACAATCTCATTCCTTATTAACAAGCCATATGCCATGCACACAGTTACACGTGCATGCCAGTGAGGGGAACAGCACCCAGGCTGACCTGTTGCGGGCATATCTGTGCAAATCAGGACAACACACAAACTGCCTCTGAAGTGCTGGGGTTTTACATCCTCCTACTCTTCCCAAGCACATTTATTAGACAAGATTTTCTTCCTTCTTTTTCTACCTTTTTTTTTTTTAATTAGGGAAAAAAAGGAAAGAAAAATGGATGGAAGAAGAAATGGGAAGAAATTGAGAAACTCAAGAGTTGAGTGAAACATTCAAGGGATTCACCAAATATGTGTTTTAAGTCACATTAATAGTGCAGTAGTAAATTATTATAAGTATATGCCAGTAAAGATCTACGTGGAGTCTTCTAGGGACCTCATTACAAGGCAGTGAGTTTTCCAAAAGACAATGAAACACACACTCTGAAATGCAGCAGGTTAAAAGAGGGGAAATATTTGCTTATTTTGTCCTTAGCAGTTTCTGTGCAAGCAAGTCTCAGGAGCTGGGAAATGAGAATCCCCTCCCCACCCCTCTCCCCTACTTTCAGAATCACTGTGCTGGTTATTTTTCAGTTGTTAATAGTTCCATTTCCACACATTAAAACAATAACCTTCTAACAGTCCCTGAAGTGTCCAAGGGCTGACCACTGCCTTCACAGTCAGTGAGTGACCATTTTTCAAGAGCTGATCTTATTCATAAGCAAAACTCTGTCCATTCCCACCCCAGAAGCCCAAGCCAAACTTTAAAGGCATAGCCTAAAACTTCTACACCCATACAGAACAGCTTTCAGCAGGAAGTTTATCCTATGGTTTCATGAAACACTGAATGGCATGATCAATTAAATCTCCATCTTGCATTTTTGCATTAAGAAAACACAAATTTTAGGAGTTGGTGAACGGACTCCAGAAGAAAACAGTTTCACCACAAGAACATTTAGACATGGGAATGAACTCCCAAGGGAAGTATTCCCTCCATTGGACAGTTTTGTTAGTGTAGAATAGAACAGAATAGAATAGACCAGACCAGGCTGGAAGAGACCTTCAAGATCATTGTGTCCAACCTATCAACCAATCCAGCACCACCTAATCAAGTAAAACAATGCAACCAAGCACCCTATCAAGTCTCCGCCAGAACACCTCCAGTGATGTTGACTCCACCACCTCCCCAGGCAGCCCATTCCAATGGGCAATCACTCTCCCTGGGAAGAACTTCTTCCTAACCTCCAGCCTAAACCTCCCCTGGCACAGCCTCAGACTGTGTCCTCTTGTTCTGGTGCTGGCTGCCTGGGAGAAGAGACCAACCTCTGCCTGTCTACAACCTCCCTTCAGGTAGTTGTAGACAGCAATGAGGTCACCCCTGAGTCTCCTCACCAGGCTAAGCAACCCCAGCTCCCTCAGCCTCTCCTCACAGGGCTATGTTCCAAACCCCTCCCCAACTTTGTTGCCCTTCTCTGGACACGCTCCAGCAAGTCAACCTCCTTCCTAAACTGAGGGGCCCAGAACTGGACACAGGACTCAAGGTGTGGCCTATCCAGTGCAGTGTACAGGGGCAGAATGACCTCCCTGCTCCTGCTGGCCACACTGTTCTTGATGCAGGCCAGGATGCCATTGACCCTCTTGGCTGCCTGGGCACACTGCAGGCTCATGTTCAGCCTACCATTGACCAGTACCCCCAGGTCCCTCTCTACCTGGCTGCTCTTCAGCCACTCTGACCCCAGCCTGCAGCACTGCATGGGGTTGCTGTGGCCAATGTGCAGAACCTGGCACTTGGATGTGTTCAATCTCCTGCCCTTGGACTCTGCCCATCTGTCCAGCCTGTCGAGGTCCCTCTGCAGAGCCTCTCTACCCTCCAGCAGATCAACTCCTGCCCCCAGCTTGGTGTCATCAGCAAATTTACTGATGATGGACTCGATGCCCTCATCCAGATCATCAATAAAGATGTTAAAGAGCATGGGGCCCAGCACTGATTCTTGGGGCACACCACTAGTGACTGGCTGCCAGCTGGATGTGGCACCATTCACAGATCACACAGCCAGGCGTACTGAATCCAGAAAGTTCTTGCAGTGCATTGATGACAACTTTCTGGTGCAGGTGGTTGAAGAACCAATGAGGAGAGGTGTGATACTGGAGCTTGTATTAATGAAGAAGGAGTGGTCCAGGACGTTGAAGCAGGAGACAGCCTTGGTTGTTGTAACCATGAAATGACAGACTTTAGTATTGTTAGTGAAAGATGCAGGGCAAGTAGCTCTCCTAAAAGTACAGGGTAGAAATTTTACTAATTTCATCCTAATCAAAGAACTACTTAAAAGTGTCCTATGTGCTAGGGCTCTAGATGGTAAAGGGGTGCAATAGAGCTGGTTAATATTCAAATGCCATCTCCTCCAAGCTCAAGAAAAATGTAAACTCTTGAAAAAAAAAGAAAAAAATCTAGTAGAGAAGGTGGGAGACCTGCATGGGTAAGCAAGGAGCTGCCAGGGGGAAAAATACCACACGGAAGGCACAGGGCTACAGTAACAGGAAAAAGGGTCTGGTCAGGTGGG